>NC_062285.1:108626953-108929983 GCF_902655055.1 Lutra lutra
GGATATAGAGATAGAGAGAGATGATAGATAGATGACAGATAGATAGAAATCCATTACAAGTGGATTTATATTGCTTTGTTAAAAATTTTCAGATAGGACCATCAGTTTAGAATGACTTAGGATGTTTATCTTGATTTATACTCTAGATTAGATAAAATGGTGATGAAAACTTGTAATTGATAGAAGAAGTGGCAAGAGACAGACTTTCAATCTGGGGATCATATTTTTATTAATGACATCCTACTTTTTACTAATGTAGACTCTATGTTGTCTCTTCTTATTGTTACATATTAGAGGTAAATAACCCTTGTATTCTATAAGCAATTGTTTTTCATTTTGAACAATTATAAAATATTAAAGCTAGAAGAGTTAGTGTTTTTCTGGCTGGATGCCCTCTGAAATTGAGATACTGAGTGACTTGCCAAGTGTCACATAGCCAATTAGAGGTAGAACTAGGAGGCCTGGCTCTCAGTTCAGTGCTCGTTCTACTCTGCTATTAACCTGTGCCCCTGTACAGGTTGAGAAATATAAAAATAATTATTTTTTGCATTTGGGTAGGTGCGGGAGGAATGTGTTTGGAGGAAAATAGTGTATATAGGGAAATAGTGAGGAAATTTGTTGTTGCACTTGTTTTTCAATGACAAAAGCAGTTTGGCAGTGGGATGTAAGAAATTATATTATACATAGGCAGATATGACTTGTTAGAGATAGAAGGGCCAGGGCCAGAAGGGCCAGGGTGGTCTCTTGACCACAAAAGGGCAGAGACTCTTTGAGAGAAAACATAAATTAGCATGTGTATGCCTGTGTCTAGGTCTGCCTATCCAAAAATATTAGGATGTACCACAGATTAAAAAGAAGCAAGTTGGGCTAGATATGTCGATCTGACCACAAATAGAAAAAAGACTATAATTTTTTAAAAGTAACTATAGATCCCAAGGTAAGTCATATTTTTAAAATCTCAAATCCAAAATCATAGGAATCCTTGCATTTAGAATGAACCTAGACATACAGTGAAGTGTTATTTTTTTATACACAAACGCTGACTAAATTGTCCCGTCTAGAGAGTTATAAGTTGGTTTGTTTCCTAACCTTTAACACTGGAATGAAAATACACACTTTATGTGTAAATATACACTCTCAGGGCCCTCGGGAGGTCAGGATGAGCTATATCTGAGACGGTTAGAAAAAAGGTAAAGATACATGTAAATTTTACATCCCCATTTTATAAATAACTGAATATGGAGTAGTTTATTACTTTTATAAGGACTCACAGTAGCTCTACCAGGAATAGAAAGCGCCACTGGCAGGTTATTTATAGTTATCTCAGTATTTTGTACATGGCATAGCCTTGACAAGAAAGCAAAAATTACCTCTGAAAAATGCTATGATGTTTTTTTTAATTAATATTTTACATAAATCTATAAATATTTTTAGAAAATAGTTCAATATGGCAAGACAAAACCTAAAGTCCCATTAGTTAAATTTAATAAGGAAACACTTCTTATTAATCCAGAACCTCATTATTATCCCCTGCCAACAGAAAGAAGATGGTCTAAAATAGCAATTGGTGCCCATTTAAGAGACGTGGTTTGGGGGTCATATTTATAGCTAGTTTTTATAAATTTATGGAGATCATATGCTGTTGGATGTGATCTTCTGGGCTCAATTGCTGCTTTAATAATTTGTTATTAGTTGTTTTTTGATTATAGTAATCTCACTTGGGAATGTATTTATAACCCAGTGTATCTATCCTATCTATAATATTAAATTTGGGAAATGTTTGGATAAGATCCTATAAGCTTTTATGCTGCTCTTTTGAGATATGTTCATGAGATAAAAACAATTTGATAGCAAGCCTCCTGATGATATGAAAAATGTAAATTCTTCTCTGTTGTTTTGTGGCTATAAAACAATCACTAACACATTATTTTTTCTATTTCTATGAGATACTGATTCATATGATTAGAAACCTCTATATATTCTTGTCATAGTATTTAAACAGGCACTTAAAAAATTAAAATTGATATCTTGGGTGTAGAACAGTCACAAATATGAGACATTTTTCACTGTGAAAAAAGTTATTTATTAAATTGTGATAGTTTTCATGAAATAGTTGACTATTTAATATAGATGATGGGCATGTTTATTAATAGTACGCACCATTTTTTTAGGACATTTCAAGTAATTTTTTTTTATTAGAGCCACCAATAAAATATGCATCACATATATCCTCTCTTTCATCAACACATGTACATATAATATTGCAAAAAAAGAATTATTTTGAATAATCTGATGCCATTTATTCATCCATTTTTCATTCACTGATTAAATATATATTGATTAAACCTGGATGTTTGCTCTACAATTTCTAAATTTTATTTGTTTTTATTTTTCTGAAGTTTTGAATTAAGAAACAATTTGTTTTCCCTGTCTATTCACATTTGTATCACGTCTATTCATGTCTGTATCACTTCCCAAATAATAATACATGTGAATTCTAATACATGTGAATTATCATTATGATAACATATTAAATTATGGTATATTTACTCTTTGCTGGGTCCTCGCAAATCACTTTTTATGGGTGGTAGGTTAGGGGAAATCGGACTCAGTAAAAATGAAAAATGTGGATGTTTTTCTGGAGAGGAAAGAAACCCCTCGGATATACATGTAGTATTCATCCACTGTGTTATAAAAGCAGCTTCTTAATGAAGCCTACAAAACAGTCATTTTAGAACTTAACCTAGGATTAACATCTCTCATGAAAAAATACATTTTAAAATTACTTCCTTATATTTGTCATCTTCCAAAGACAATAATATGTATTTCATTTTCTACTTAACTTCTTTTTACAGATTTTGGTTTGAAATTTGATGCTTTGTAATGTCCTAAGAGATTTACTGACAAATTAGTTAACTTCCAGGGTCATTTACTGTAGGGCTACTTACCCCCACCCTTTCTGTAGGCTGTTATATATCACTCATTTTTATATTATGCTTATTGAATGGATTCTTCTTTCAATAGGCAGATATTCCAGACACACTTCTACTCTGAAAAAATAAAGGCAGGTTTATTGAGATGACTGTGGAAATATCCATGAAGAAATTCAGCTCTTAAGGCATTATTGAGGTGTCTCAAATTTTCTAGGAGATAGGACAAGAAAGGACTGAGAGAATCATGGAATTTAAAAGGTAGGATTAATTGAAATTCTAGTAGGAGTCAGCAGGCTGATGGCATTCATCACACTGATTTGATATGAGGCATGTGAGACTTCAAGGTTAGACAAGGTGGGCTGGGAATTTCATGGGAGGGATGACTTTTCTTTATTCTCTTCTGAATGAGATTATCAACCCATAATAGTCAGAAGAAATGAAAGCAGGTATTAAAGAGGCTACCCTCTAATGATACCAAATCCTGTCCCTTGGTTCACTTCTAAATTCATTCCTATTACTTTATTTAAATGTTTTTGAACTTTCAGCAAAGAAAAACTGGGTTAGAAAAGAAAATTATTAAATAGTTGAAGTCAAGAAGGAAACATGCAAATATTTTTTAATCCAACTGCCATACCAGTATCAAATTGAAAGGAAAATTGATGGAGTCGGTAGTATCTTTGTAGGTCAAGGCAGAACACAACTTTCTCTGTTCTTGTATTGGAAGCCCCTGAGAAACAGACAAGAATTGTGTCTGGAAATCATAGTTGGAAAAATATGGCTTTGCCTGTAGCAAAGAATATCTGTGATTATTTCATGTGTGATTTAACCTACCTGCAAAGGCACAGGCATTACCTAAACAGCCACTGACCTCCCATTTGGGCACCTGACTGTGTAAATTAGGGCAAGGAGGGGCATAGATTATGTGCTTTCTGTCGATAGCTGCTTCTCACAAAGAGAAGGGAAAGATGAAGGAGCACTTGGGACTCCTTTTTCCAAATGCACCAAGCGGATGAGCGATTTTTCCAACATGCAGACAAGTGAATAAGGTACAGCTAAAGGCCATGAATTCACTCCAGCAAAGTCTTTCCACATGGAAATCTGGGGGATGAAGAATATTGTATGTCTTTAATATTTTGAAGTCTTGGGGATCTGAAATCAATTCAAACCCATTTAGCAATTAACTAGTGTGTTATAGTGTGCTAACTAATTAGAGGCACAATTAAATTAAATTAAATTATTTATTAAATTATTTTATCATTATAATAAATAAATATAAATAATTATTAAATTATTTTTATTAATAAATATTTTATTAAATTATTAATTTAATTTCTGTCACCAGAGGTCTAGAATTAACTTCCTTTGATTAATATAAAAGATAAGCAAAGTTTCAAAAAGGTGGAATTTATGAGCAGATTCCTCTTTGCTTGATTTTCTGGGGGAGAATAAAATACTTGCGTTAATAATTCTTAATGTTGGGAGGGAAAATTTACCAAAAGGAAAAAGTCCAAATATTTCAGATGCTATAATTCCACCAAGTACTAGTCTCTTTAATTCTTACCCTTAGGCTTTATTTCCCAAAGTTTTGGACTGGGCGTTTCAAGTATATATTTGTTATGAGGACATGGAGACATGTTCAATGTATTCCTTGCTTTAAAAAAAACCAAAACCAGGGGCTCCTGAGTGGCTCAGTGGGTTAAAGCCTCTGCCTTCGGCTTGGGTCATGATCCAGGTTCCTGGATCGAGCCCACATCGGGCTTTCTGCTCAGCGGGGAGCCTGCTTCCTCCTCTCTCTACCTGTCCTCTCTGCCTTCTTGTGATCAATCCCTGTCTGTCAAAAAAATAAAGAAAAATCTTAAAAAAAATAAAAGAATCATTAGACACCTGAAAATATCCTCTCACCTTCAAGGAACTTACATGTTAGTAGGAAGGACAAAATAAACATGACAAGTGTGGATAAAGTTAAGTCATAACGAGTGTTGTGAGGACCTGAAGATGGCAGTTGGTGCTATTATAGTTAGCCCTTCCAAGGTAGAGCTTTAGAACAAAGACCTGAGCAAAGCTATGTGAATATCTTTGTGGAAGAGCATTCTAACTAAGGGAGGAGGAAGGGCAAGGGCACTGAAATGGTGTTAAATATGCTGGGTGTGCTCAAAAAGCAGCAAACACCTTGTTTGGTTGACATGGAACAAAAAAAAGGAATAGCAGAAGTTAGTGGCCAAGGGCTAGGTTCTATAGAACGTCATAACACTGCAAGCAGTTGTTAAAAGGTTTTGAACTCTAATGGCTTGATTTAAAATTAGAGATACCATTCTGGTTGCTGTATTGAGACTAGACTTTTGGAAAGTATGGGAGGAAGTGGGGAGAAAAATTCATTCATTCAAAACTTTCCTTAGGGTCCATTATATGCCTACCATAGAAATAGAAGTAATTCACATTAGTGAATAAAGAAACAGTCCCTGTTCTTCTGAAGCTCATGTAAAAATAAGTGAACAATCTATTAAGCATCAGAATGTAGAAAAATAACATAGGGCATAGGGTTGAAAGTGCAGGTGGAGGTGTATGGACATGCACATATGGATCTATAAGGAAGGGTCAAGGAGAATGTTCTAAATAAAGTAACATTTAAACAAAGACCAAAAGGTAATGCAGATGTTTTGGGAAAGATTTGTGAGGAGGAGGAAGCAGCAGATGCAAAGGCCCTAATGGAGCTGGATTGGAGTGAACAAAAAGGAAGTGGTTCCATGAGGTTAGGGAGAGAATGAGGGGAGAGGTGGCAAGGGTTTTCTAGGCCATGGATTTTATGTTGAATGACATGAGAGACTAGTGGAGGCTTCTAACAGAGAGGAATGTCATGCTCTGATTCACATTTTAAAAGTAACACTGACTGCTGTGTCTAGAATACATGATGGAGGAGCAAGACTAGATGGCAAGGAGCAGGATGTCCTAGGAAATGGAGACTTATGCCAACTCAGTCCCCTTCAGGAAGGGATTTGCTACCCAGCAGGGATGAGGGTTGACAGCATCTGGTTGTAAGCGTCATCACGGGGTTTGCCTCAGTTGCTAAGAGTGGCTCCACCCGATCACTGAGCAAGGGTGATGGTACAAGAGTGCAGCCATTTCTACCCAATCAGGACTCCTCTAACGGGACAACTTTGCTTCAGAGCCCGTTGCTGGGCTGGCAAAGGCTTTGCCAGGTTGTCATCACTGTCCATCACAAACTCTGCCAAACCCCGTTTCCTTGGTTTTCCTTCACAGGTGTTACCACCTCCCTGCCCCCAGCCAGTACACTTTTTGCACTCCTAACTCCATCTCAGTGACTGCTTTCTGAAGAACTCAAACTTCAACAGATGGAAAAAGGCAATGAATTAGAAACTATGGTGATAATTCAGGCAAAAAGATGTTGGGAACCTTAGGTAGGTTAGTGAGAGTGGAAATCCTGAGAAGAATATGGTAGATATATGTTGCAAGTGGAATGAACAGTATTGCTGGAGAGTTGAATGGAGATGTGATAGAAAGTTCAGTCAAGCTGGACTTCAGATTTTTGACTTGAAAAATTGGAGAGGAGGTGTTTTTCTTTGCCAAAATAGAGAAAATGGTAAAAAAAAAAAAGGTGGGGGGAGTGGGTCAGGGTAGGGAGCTTAGAAAAAAATTAAGAGTTCAATTGTAGCATGTTAATTTTCCATTTTAAGTTGGGTTTACAAGTCTGAGATGATCATTGAGGAAGATATGCATTTGGAATTTACCAGCCTATTGCAGTATCTTAGCTACAAGAGTGGAGGCTCCCCTAGGAGATGAGGGTAGATGGAGAAGCACTACAAAGTTTCTAGGTCAAAAAAATAGGCAAAGCCAGTTAAGAAGTCTGAGAAGTTATACTCACTGAATTAGTAACAAGCAAGAGTGCAAATACTGAAGAAACTCTTTAAAAAAAAAAAAAGAAGAAAGATCATTTGATTCAAATGTGGATGAAAGTTACAGCACAGTGAAGACAGAAATCACTACTGCACTTGAAAACATGGAGGAGTTGATGGCCTTGGGAAGGAGGGTATTTGCATGCAAAATAGGTAGGATTTTAGCTTTGGTGCTAAGAGAGTGAGAAAGTTCTCTTCCGATTGCTTCTATTTTCTATGAATCATGAATCCAGGCCTTCATTTGAAAGTGAGAAAAGGAATAAAAGTGATGGAAGATTGAAGAGAAAAAAGAAGGTACAAAATAGTGGGGATGGTGCTTTTTTAATGTGTGAGGGTCAAATTTAGACATTTGAAAATAATAACCGTAATAATTATGTACTATTATTAAGCACTTATATACAGACCTTAAATATATTAATATATTAATTCATTTATTCCTCTCAGCAATAATATTGGAATTACTATACCATTTTGCAGATAAGAAAGTGAAGACATAGAAAGCCATGGAAGAGTTTACTGGTTAGGACTCCATTAATAAGGACAAAACCAAACTCACTCAGAAGCTTATTGGCTCATAGTGTGAGAGAGCCCAGGGAATGCCTAGCACGGCTGAGTTCATGCTCTTCAATGAAGTCATATCATCATTAGTTTCTTCTCTTTGGTTCCCTCTGTGTTGGATTTATTCTCAGCATGGCTCTTCCCCAACACTCCCCATCTCCCCAGCCTTGTCTCGTGGTGGTGGCTTCTGATAGCTTTAGATTCACATCCTTAGAGCTCATTAACCTCAGTGGAAAGAGACTTTCTCTTTCCCAGTAGCTGCCACACAAATCTTAGGATGATATCAAGTGATCTATCTTCAATTTTAGAGACTCCCCCTTTTGCCTGCTATTGAGTTTTACTATTATATTTTTAATTTCATTTACTGGATTCTTCAGATCCAGAATTTGTTGTTGTGTGTTTGTTTTGTTTTTAAATGACTTCTGTTTACTGAACTTCTCATTTTGCTCATGCATTGTTTCCCTTTTATTGAGTTGTCTGTGGTCTCTTGAATTTCACTGAAGTTCCTTAATTATTTTGAATTCTTTTCAGGCAACTACAGGTTGCCATTTGTTCGTGATTAGTTATTGAAAAACTATTGTGTTGCTTGGCAGTATCATGTTTCTCTGTACATGTGTTGATAAATTCTATGTATAAACTAGGTACTGGTAAGTAACAAAAATACTTCATATATAGACCAATTTTTTTCCTTTATTCAAATATATTTTGAATAGTTACTATGCACCAAGCATTATTAATTGGTTCTTGCAAGTTGAATTGTGCCCCCCCCCCCCGCCGCAAAATATAAGTTGAAGTCCAAACCCATCTTACCTGTAGAATGTGGCCTTACTTGGAATTAGGGTATTTGCAGATATGGCCAAGTTAAGATGAGGTCATAGGGTGGGGTCTGATTCCATATGACTGTTGTCCTTAAAGGAAGAGAGGAATTTGGACATGCACGCACACAGAAAGGAGCCAACGCCCAAGTGAAGACAAAACAGACCAGGAGGAAAGCCATGTGAACAATAGAGGCAGAGACTGGAGTCAAGCCATTGCCAACCCAGCAAGTCCAAGGATGAGGATAGATTGGCCTTCACCAGAAGCTAGGAGAGGAAGGAGTTCTCCATTCCATATATCAGAGAAAGAATGGCCCAGCTGACTCCTTGTCTTTGGCATTCTTTCCAGAACTATGAGAGAATAAACTTCTGTCTTCTGAGCCATCCAGTTGGTGGTACTTAGGCATAGCAGCCCTAGAAAACGCATAGAGAATTCTGTATTCTAACACTGAAATATAGGTATATATTTTAATGGGCTCTGGAAAAAAGCTCAACGATTTGATCAATTTGTGAAGTAAGATGATGCAGCATCTCATTCAGCTATATGGATATAGATCATATATTTAAAATAGGATTATAAGTATACTAATGTAGGACACTTCCTTTACTAGTGAACAAGATTCTGTTGCAATAAAGACATGTAAGGAACTTACAATATTACTGAGAGAGGAAGACATATACCATCCCCACCCGCAAAACAAGTCCAATCAATCTAAAAGGATTTTTCCAGTTGGTGACACTGGTACAGGTATGATGCCCTACTAATTTCTAGTGAAGGAGAGGCTATATTTGACTGGAAACACTTCAGGGCAGAGGCATGAGCTTAGGATAGTTTGGATTGATAGTTAAAACACAGACTTAAGGGGAAGGGTTTGCCTAGGTAACCATGTGGACAGAGCCCCAGAGGCAAAAAGCACGTGAAAGTGGGGTATTAAAGGATGGAATTAACGGATTGGCCAAACCTACATCATGGAGAGGGTAGTATTTGTCCCAACTGACCTTCATGGACTGAAAGCTGAGGAGGGGTTGATTCTTGAAGTAGATTTAAGATGTTCTTATTACTAGAAGGGGAAATGGATGCAAGGCAAGGGAAAATGAAAATCTATCATTATTATTGATTACTTCAATAATCTCATGAGATCCTAAGGTCGCCTAAACCAACCTAATAAAGATCATTGAAGGATTGTCAAAACCAAGAGTTAGCAATAGGTAGGTGCTAGTTGAGCAAAATTATCAGAGTTTTGACTTGTTCTTCCTAGTACATTTTAGTCATCTCCTGAATATGTGCCAATTTACTTTTGGTCAGTTTGCTTTAGCAAATTGTATTCACTTTGTTTATTAAACTACAACTTACACTTATATAATGATGCCACTGGAGAAAGAATTTTGAGTGGTGCTGGAATAAATAATAACTATAATTTGATGCATGGGGAGACTTTTCTCAAAGGTTAAATATTCATTTCAAGATTCACATGGGCTGGGATGAAATAAAAAGTCTGTTTGACTTCTTAGTTTGCTTGTTCTTCCCTATTCCTATTTTCCCCTTCAGTGATTAATTTTTTTCTA
Source organism: Lutra lutra (assembly GCF_902655055.1). Lineage (NCBI taxonomy): Eukaryota > Metazoa > Chordata > Mammalia > Carnivora > Mustelidae > Lutra > Lutra lutra. Next base: position 108,636,737 of record NC_062285.1, read on the forward strand.
GGGAAAAATTGAAATTTGATTTACTAATATGAACGACCAGGATGCCATTAGAATTCCAAATGAAATAAAAAATACCTGCTTCTGTTTGACTCTTTGCAAAGGTTTTAACATTAATATATATCTGAGAAACACTATCTGTAATGTGAAATTGTTAGTATCTCATAGCATAGTTGTAACATAGTTTTGAAATTACTTTTTAGAAAATTTCATATATACAAGTACTGATTATTTTTTTAACGGACTCTGATTTACTTACCACTCAGCTTCAAAAATTGTCTGCTCATGGCCATTTCTTTCTTCTATGTTATGACTGAGTTTGCACTTTATAAAGTAATCTTTTTTTTTTTTTAAGATTTTATTTATTTATTTGACAGACAGAGATCACAAGTAGGCAGAGGCAGGCAGAGAGAGAGGAGGAAACGGGCTCTCCACTGAGCAGAGAACCCGATATGGGGCTCGATCCCAGGACCCTGAGACCATGACCTGAGCCGAAGGCAGAGGCTCAACCCCCTGAGCTACCCAGGAACCCCAAAAGTAACCTTTTTTTTTAGTGACAGTAACACTGGTTAAAAAAAAAAAAAAAAAGAAACTGTTTGACTTACAGTGAGGCTGGTGTCAGAAAACCGTTAGGTAGCTATTGTGTTCATCTAGGTGAGAACTTGAATTTAATTAAGTAAGAGATTGGATTTTTAAAATATGTATGTAAAAGATACAAGATGTATAATCTAGCCATTGGTTGAACAAGCAATGCTCTAAAAGAGTCTGACAAGGGAAATACTGGTGTCATTTTATTTTTTCCTCTTTAGTTTTAGCATCACCAACATGCTACTAAACTATTTGAGTGCTCACTGGAGCTATAACTTCCTTTCGTAGTTAGTACTTGAAACCATGATAATAGATGCATGTAACTTTCTTCTTTATTAGCTATATTTTTATTTTTTTAAAGATTTTATTTATTATTTGACAGAGAGAGATCACAAGTAGGCAGAGAGGCAGGCAGAGAGAGAGGGAGGAGAAGGAAGCAGGCTCTCTGCTCAGCAGGGAGCCTGCTGCGGGGCTCGATCCCAGGACCCTGGGATCATGACCTGAGCCGAAGGCAGAGGCTTTAATCCACTGAGCCACCCAGGTACCCTTTATTAACTATATTTTAAAATATTCATTTATTTTAGAGAGAGAGCACATGTGGGGAGGGACAGATGGGGGGGGGAGGGTAGAGAAAGTCTCAAACAGTCTTCACGCACAGGACAGAACTCCATGTGGGGCTTGATCTCATGACCCCAAGATCATGACCTGATCCCAAACCAAGAGTTGGATGCTCAACCAACAGCACTACCCAAGCACCCCTATTTATGTAACATTCTGATTAAAATTTATACTCAGATTAAAATTGTTAACAAAGTTTTGTGGAATGAGAAAATAATTTTTGATCTCTTGGTTTTTGAGAGAGGAAGGAGACCATGTAGGGATGTACCCGAGACAAAATAGAAGCTTAATAAATATGACTGTGGAAATAAGTAAATATATTCTTCAAAAAATAGTTTAGAAACAATTCTTTAATTTTTGTTTTAAAAATCTCACCTAGGGGTGCCTGGGTGGCTCAGTGGATTAAAGCCTCTGCCTTTAATTAAAAAAAAAAATTAAAAAAAAAATCTCACCTAATTCTAGAAATTGCCTGGGTATGTCTGTAGTAGGAATATGATAGAATATTTTGTCAATTATACCTCAATAAAGCTAAAAGAGTATACCATAGAATAAGAATGTAAAAGCATAAATTAAAGAAGGAAAAACTCAACAGTAAAAAGAGAAGGAAGCAAGTAGATAACCATTTGCTATTGTTGGTTTAGTTATGTACCTGTGAAAGTCAGGGGTCTGGTCTGGTTCTATGATCCTGTGAGTAAAATAAATTGTTTTTATTAAATGTATTTATATACAAATGTATATATTATATATACTCACACATACACACACAATCAGTATTTAGTACTCAGGAGGTTAACTTACAGCAATACTTGGTTTAACGTGTAGATAGCACAAAGAAAAGATAAACATGACTTTGATTTCTAATTTTTTATTGGAGTTTATATTGGCATTTCAAGCACAACAAACCATGAAAAGTGACTCCATTCCTACTCTGACTTCACCACTTATAACAACATCAGGGAGGAAGACAGAAATTCTGTGCTTTGATCATCAAAATACACTGTCTACATAAACTGAGCACTTACAGGATGGCATTATGGGGGTTGATACCTATGAAAACACAGTGGAATAGATAAAGTGCAACTTTATCTTTTCACCTTGGACATTTATAATTCCCATTGTAAGAAAAGCTTTCCCTAGCCATCCCCTCTTGCCGTCACCCCACCACTTCCAAGGAACTTACAGTACTTCCAGTAACATGTTTGGTCACCAAACTGCCAGAAATTGGAGTGCAATACTCTTTATATACAAATCTGTTTAGTATTCTCTGAAGAGTATCCACTTCACTGGTTTTACTCTGTCTGAGAGCAGATGGAGCCCTAAAGTGAGACCATTCTTATTTTTCAAAACCATAACCTCTTCTGGAAGCTGTTCTCTTTTTAATGAAGTAAGCTATCAGGTTGAAAAAAAAAATCTTACTTGTCTAATGTCTAATATACATGGATAACTACTTTCTAATATGAAACACATACTTCTGAAATAATGTTTTCTTTAAACTGTGCAATAATTTACTTAGACTTTAAAAATATCATCAGTTATTGTCTCTTTTTTAATTTAAATTGTGTTAAGATTTTATGAGTCCTTTCACTTGCGACACTCCACTCTCTCTGGGTTGATTGTTTTTTGTGCTTTTTGGCATCAAAAGAAAGCAATTAAAATGAAAACTTAATAAATAAAAAATTTAAAAAGGCAACTTGGGTAAATCATGGAAAGAATCTTTAAATTAGTGGTCCCGTCCAATGAAAAATCCAATTCCAAGAAATCAGTAAAACTGAGATTTCCTGTATCCTTAATATCTTTTCAAAAGTCATGAGAATATTAGCCACATAGCAATGTGATCCCTCAATTATATTTGCAGATGTTAACAAAAATAGCCATATGATGACAGCTTTTCAGTTTGGTTAAATATACTATTCTAATTAAGAAATTAGAGCTCTGGGAGACACACGGCATTTATTGGTTCATTCCTTCATTATTTAATTCAATAAGTATTACCAATAATCTGTTATGCTCTGTATAAGATGCTAGAATTTATTTATTTATTATTCTTTAAAAATTTTATTTATTTATTTGACAGAAAGAGACACGGCAAAAGAGGGAACACAAGCAGGGGGAGTGGGAGAAGGAGAAGCAGACTCCCCGATGAGCAGGGAGTCCCATGTGGGGCTTGATCCCAGGGACCTGAGCCAAAGGCAGACGCTTAATGACCAAGCCATCCAGGTGTCCAATATGTTAGAATTTAAAGTATGAATAAGATGCATCCATACTTTATGTCATACATATACCATTACTAAGTCTGAAATATGAGTGTCATGATAATCAAGGATTTATTTTTGTGCTTAAACTAGAACTCCCCCCAAAATGGAGGCCAATGGACTTAATGAAACATGGCATTAATAAAGTTTCTGCAATAGTTTGATAAAAGTGGTGAGTGCTTTAAGCATACTGGACTCCAAAAGATCCTGTGACAGTACCGTACTCAGCTTTTCGACAGCTGTCTTATCATGTTCTATTTCTGTATATACTTTTTTTTTTGCAGTAGTTCTATTACCTATAACAGTGACTGACACTCAATAAATATTTGTTAGATGGTTGAATGAAGCAGTAAATTACCATCGTCAATCACACTCATCAGAAAAAATTTTCATTAAGCGGCATTTGTATTTTGGATAAATGGCCTCTCTTGCCCCAAATTAAAGAATCAAGTTGACAGGCAACCAATTAAACTCATAAATACACCTTTCTATTTTAAAATTCAAAATTGGCGATGTAGTGTCAGGAATATAACATGATCTATGACATTAAGTGATGTTATTAACTGAATTTTAATGGTTACAGTCTTTTCCAAACTTAATTTATGAGTTTGTTTTGGCTTCATAGTTATATAAGGATTAGCATAAAGCATTTATAAGTTGCTGTGGTTGTTAGATCTTGCTCTCCATGAAGGAATGAGGAAGCTAACCTGTCTAGACTCACTTTTGGAGGCCCCTGCAGATTGTAAAGGGCAAAGAGTGACATTTATTGAGCACATGAATGCACTGGCGCAGCCTTCAGAGGTGGGAATGAGGACAGAGAACACTCAATAAACCATTTTGCTGTTTACATGATCTACTTCTGCTTTCTGAAAATCACTGGAAAATTCTTTTTTACTTTCTAGTTTTCAGAGATTGCAGACACTGAAAGCCGCAGAGCACTTCTCCTTATTGTTTGAATATGACCAGAAATATCAATTTTGAAATGAAAATTGAAGCATTAAAAGCATGGCTTAAAGACAAAATACTCCAAAATACAGTCTTTCAGTACTGTACAGCCCAAGTCTGTAATCCAGAGCATTTTTTCAAGCATCAGATATGACCCTGCCACGATTGTAGGCCCTTGGATTCAGCCAGGTAGAGAAAACAAAGCCTCTGAACTTAGGGGCTGATATTTTTCCTACTTGAGGACGGAGAGAAGAGTAGAAAAAAATGCTGGCATGGTGATTTGGAATCGCAGTGCAAAGTCAGATGCTATTTAGCTTTTTTTCACTGGCAGCCATTTTGCTTTTGCTTCCTTGCCCACTAAATGTGAAGTAGGGCTTTTTTAAAAATCATTTTAAAGTGATAGAAGTTCTAAGAATAGTACAGAATGCTCCCATGACATGTTGATTCATACAACAGTTTCAGTACCCATTACAATAATGTGTCTTAGAACAAAAGGATCCAATCTAGTATCATATGTTGTGTGTAGTCCCCATATCTCTTCAGTTCCCTTTCATCTGGAATTGTTCCCGAGTCTCTCTTTGACCTTCATGATCTTAAGTTATTTAAAAACTACAGACTAGGGACACCCAGGTGGCTCAGTGGTTTAAGCCTCTGCCTTCGGCTCAGGTCATGATCCCAGGGTTCTGGGATGGAGCCCCGCATCGGGCTCTCTGCTCAGCAGGGAGCTTGCTTCCTCCTCTCTCTCTGCCTGCCTCTCTGCCTACTTGTGGTCTCTGTCTGTCAAATAAATGAATAAAATCTTAAAAAAAAAAAAAAAAACTAAAACACTACAGACTAACTGCTTTGTAGGATTTAGCATTATCTGGTGTTTCCTTTGATTAGACTCAGGCCATTGGTATCATAGTGCTGATCACATGCCTTTTTCACTGTATCCCATCAGATGGCACTTTGGGTTGTTTTGTCCCATCATTGGTAATGTTAAATTTGGTCACTTGAGTAAGGTGGTATCTTCCAGATTTCTTCACTGTAAAGCTATTCTTTTCTCTTTTATAATTAATGTGTACTTTGTGAAGAGATACTTTACACAGTATAAATATCCCAGTCTTTTTTTTTTATAAGATTTTATTTATTTATTTGACAGAGAGAGATCACAAGTAGACAGAGAGGCAGGCAGAGACAGAGAGAGAGAGGGAAGCAGGCTCCCTGCTGAGCAGAGAGCCTGATGTGGGGCTCGATCCCAGGACCCTGAGATCATGACCTGAGCCGAAGGCAACGGCTTAACCCACTGAGCCACCCAGGCGCCCCTAAATATCCCAGTCTTCATTCAACTTTCATTCACTAGTTTTGTTGATGTTTTTTGCCTGAATTAATTATTATGACTATGGTTGACAAATGTTAATTTTCAAATTCTATCATTGCTTCTACATTTGTAAATTGTCATTTTACTGAAAAGCATGCATTACTATTTATTTCAGTGCAGATGTATGGATCACCATTTTATTCGGTAGGATATAATCTATCACTAGGTCTTTGGATACTAACTTGTCTCAGTTTTGGTCAGTAGGGCCCCCTTCAAGCTAACTTCTCTGTCTGTCTGACATGGTTTCATCATTTTTCGGCGTCCATTTCCTTAATTTCTGGATTAACACATTCCAGGCTGATTCTGTAATGTTTTTGCTCCATCCTAGAATTAGCTTTCAATCCAAGGGGCCCTGGTAAATCTTAGTGATGCATACATACACTGATTTCTATTGGGGTTTCACTGTTCCCAAGACCTTCTCAGTGCTCAGAGCAAGTGTGTATGTATATATCATCTAGGTTTTCTCCTTTTGCATATTTGTAACTTCTCTTTCTGTGAGAAATCGCTATTTGTTTCTTTGTTCTGTTTCCCAATCCCAAGGGACTGGCTATCCCACTTGGAAGCTTCCCTGACCTCACCCCCTGCCAGGCCTTTCTCCTTTCTTGATTGGGATCTTCTAATGGCTCTTTGAATCATTCAGATTCAAAGAAGGAATTAAAGAAAGAAGGAAGGAAGGAAAGAAAGAAGGAGGGAAGAAAGGAGACTATTAATTTTGAACAAAGGAAAATAGTGGCTGTGCAGATTATTTTAAAACCAGAGTAAATGCATAATAATTTCTCAGGGTACTATAGCAGTTGGGATTGGGTTATGTGACATTTAATAACAAAGTAAAATACAGGTTATATTTTTAAGTTCCATATCTGCTGGCTTTTCCCTTCAAATCTTCAAATCTTCAAATCAAACATTCTTCTCTCACGGCAATAGTAGCATCTTTTGACTCTATGTTTGCTATTTACACTGTTTTTCAGTCTTCACTAGGGAAAGGAATGAATACATGGATTTCTTGATTTCATCTGGCTAACGACTGAGAGATATCCTGTCCAATTTTTTGAAAAAAGTATGAGCATTTTTAATTGAAACAATATGAGTAAATTAAAATAAACTCACTGAAGGAGAAAAGAATCCAGAAACTTCCAATAGTTTGTGAGCCTTGAAAGAAGTTAAAAATGGAAATGTCTTGACATTCTTCTTTTGAAAGGTTGAGTTTAAAAATAAAAGTGACCTGACAAACACAAACTTTGATTAGACAATGAACCATAACATTACAAAAAAAAAAAAAAAAGTAGGCTGAGAACAAATAAGTCTGAAAAAGAGCATTGCTAAGGGGCAGGCGATATTCTTCCACGGAAAAAATAATAAATGATAGCTAAATGTATTTCAGAAGGAATTTATGATTAAATAATACTCTGGGGAGGTACATGGCATATTTAGCGAGTGTTCTAACAAAAGAACCACACCTTGAAAAATTTGCTTCTTTGAATGTCTTGGTTATTATTCATTCCTGTAATCTTTCTAACACTTGGAAACACACCACTTTTTAACTTACAGGGGCATTTCATTTTCAGTTTTTCCATGGCCATTTCTAGATCTTTAAATTCTGGTTCTTCTCAAAGAAGCTAGCTTTTAAATACGTAATGAGTTTCTCTGGCTATTTTCTAGTATCTCTGCTCCTGATCCCTCCTCTTCCCCCCCCCTCCCCCCCCCCCCCCGCCGCCCCCGCCATGATGAAGATGTATCACAGACTTGTTACTATACTGGCTGGTGGTTATCAAGTTTCCTGAATGACAAAATTTTTTTGATCACTAAAAGGCTGCTTTTAGAGCACCTACTATGTGCAATGATCCCCTTTGACATTACTGCCTCATAAAACATGCTTGTAGTCACATGGAAAAGGTTAGAAAATGCATAATAATTACAATATTCCAGAATTGTCCTTGTGGATTTGGCTACTTTAATAAGGTTCCTAGTTGCAAGTAACAGAAAATAATTCAGCTTAACCTGGAAAAGGAAGAATCATGGGAAGAATCTTTAGAGGTTCTGAAAACCCAGCTGAAGAAATCAGAAAACAAGATCAGCTGCAGGATACACAACCAGGATCTGGATGGAGATAATCTGGATCGTGGGTAGTTTATACAGAGAAAACTGGATTAATGTAAGGAGGCAATAGTGTGATTATAAGCATCTAGCATATCAACAGTCCCAGTTTGCCTGGGATAATCATGGTTTCAGCACTGGAAACCCCTGTTTTAGCAGACCCTTTAGTCCCAGGGAAACTGGAATGCCTGGTCACCCTTCTAGTAACATTTGGCTAAAAATCTATCCTTGTATAAAAATGTGATTTAAGGGGCGCCTGGGTGGCTCAGTGGGTTGGGCCGCTGCCTTCGGCTCGGGTCATGATCTCAGGGTCCTGGGATCAAGCCCCGCATCGGGCTCTCTGCTCAGCGGGGAGTCTGCTTCCCTCTCTCTCTCTGCCTGCTCTCTGCCTACTTGTGATCTCTCTCTGTCAAATAAATAAAATAAAATCTTTTAAAAAATGTGATTTAAATATTTCAGTTAAAATCATGGAAAAGTTTGCTTCATAGTCAATAGCTAAAACCCTGAAATTGAGAGGTAAATTGTATTAAAATAGCAATTTACCAGGTGCTTTAACTTAATTGGTCACTATAGTTAGCCTTATTGATCCATCAATCTAGGTGTAGACACATCTACAGTTAAATTTATAGAAAACTCCTCCATGTGCTTTGTGATCCATATTAAGCTCCCCACTCACCTTAATAGACTTCACTGGAATCTTCCTTCTCCTCTCTCTGTTCACAGTATAAACATTATACTGTCTCTAATTTGCTGGTTAATGCCTTCTGGTAGGTAGCTTTGCTGAGTTGTACCTACGTGATTTCATTTAATTCTCGCAACAGCTCCATACAATTGACTCTGAGAAATTTAGATACTTGCTCTTGATCGCATATCTAGTAAGCAGCAGAGCCAAAAATTGAACGCATATTTCTTTGACTCCAGAGTGCATGCTTTAACATGCAGATTGTCTCTCAGTGGTCACTGACATTTTTAAAAAAACTTCTTATCTCTTCAGAGAGATAACTCCCTTGTGGGCCTGTTCTATATGCTGCAAGAGCTGTATTTTGGACAGAGTAGCGGTTCTCAAACCCAGGGAGCTATTAAAAATATTGGTATCTAGATTTCCCCTAGAGAAACTCTGATTTAGCTGATTTGGCATGGGTTCTGACCACTTAACATATATTTTAAAAAACCTGCTCAGGTGACTCTTGGCTCAGCAAGACTTGAGAAACCTCTGGTGTAGTGTACAAACTGGTATCTCTCTAACCATGGAGGTATGAACCAGTAAGAACAAGAAGCTGATCTGAGAGAGGTTGAGGCAGGTTTGAAGGATCAGGTGGGGATACTATGGAAGATTTAAATATCATTGAACAAACAGCAATTGACTATATCACAGTTACCCGAAAAATGATCATCTTTCTTTTCACAGCAACGCTAGTACTATATTTACTGCAGCCGTCCTCACACTTCATTGCCTCCATCCCCTTGGTTACCCACAGTTAAAATAAAAATGCACAGAAACAAACAGCAAACAACTGAAACCAAATGACTTATTAGCAAGCCATGGTGGTGCTCCCTTAAGTTAGATATCGTCCCTAAACAAAACTGTGTTGTATCGGATAATGAGTGAGCCTAGGGCAAATGGTATCCCTAACTTTCATTTCCAAAATACCAGTTCTAGTTTTGAACTCTTCCTAGGCAAGAGAAAAGTAACTATTAAGAAATAGAACAGGGAGAGGATTCTAAGTCTAGACAGGTGGGAATTGGGAGAGAAATCAAAATTCCAGGCAGATACACCAGTGACAGGTAGGTGCTGAGATATAAAGCAAGATAAATAACCAGAAATGCAGCCAGTATAACCTGAAGATTTTTCATAACTAGCGCTCTGTCCCACGCTGTAACATTTCTGGAATCATTTAAGGCAGGACCTGATTATTAGTTTAGCTAGTTTGATTGTTAGATTGGGTACTTGAGTGTTGTGGTCTGAAAGACAGTAGGAGAGAAGTGACAGCCTAATGGATGACCTTAAATCTTTTTGATTGAATTATGTCATAGTTACAGATAGGACCATTATATTCTCTTGCAACAATTAGCCAACTTGCACTACATTATTTGCATGACCATTGATGCAAAGCAGTTTTTTTTTAAAAAAGATTTTATATTTATTTATTAGAGAGAGCGAGGTCACAAGTAGGCAGAGAGGCAGGTAGAGAGAGAGGGGGAAGCAGGCTCCCCGCTGGGCAGAGAGCCCGATGCGGGGCTCGATCCCAGGACCCTGAGATCATGACCTGAGCTGAAAGCAGAGGCTTAACCCACTGAGCCACCCAGGCGCCCCTGGAAAGCAGATTTTAGTAGTAAAAGACGACACACTGAATTCTTCCAATGTTTTCCTTCCAGATTTGAAATGATTACAATGAAGTCTGAGTTGAAAATGCTTTCTGGTGTAAGAGTATATATATCACTTACAGGAAAAACACAACCTCAGTATGAAAGCAGATGTGGTACTTCGGAATAACACCAACAGGTAATATAGTTGTTAAACTGGCCCCAAATACCAGCACATACACTTTTTTCAAAAAAAGGTTGACAGGGAAAGCATATCTCTTGGGAGTGTAGGCTAGACTATCTGTCAAAGGGAGAATTGAAACCATATTTCCATTAGAGGTGGACATTGATCATTTGGTGAAGATTTCTGTAGACAAATTGTATAGACTATGTCATCTTCCACTATCTTATCTTACATATACAGACCTCAGACATTCTTCAAGGAAAGGCAATTTGGCACTCAGAATTTGGGCAGGATTGTTAAAAATGTGATTCCAGGAAAGGAGCTCTATAGACATCAGTTGGAGAAAAAGTAGTTTGAGAAAACAGAGGCTGTGTGTTGAATCTGAACACTGGTAAATCAGCAGTAGAATACTCCAAGGCTGAAGTAGAAATAGCTCCAATTTTTTTTAATTAAGAATTTAAAAAAATTAAAATTAATTTTAAAATTATTTTTAATTAATTTAAAAATTAATTTTAAAAATTAAGAATTTGATTTATTTATTTGGTAGATAAGGGGGCAAAGAAATTAAAACCCTGTAAATGAATTAACTGAAAAATAGAAAAAAAAGATATCTCTCTCTCTTTTTGGTGGAGAGTCCTGGAATAAACATTACTACATTAATAGAACTATCTTGAATCATCTAATGGCATTCTCAGATATGAATATGCATATAGGTAGTATATGAATAACTTGAATGCTGACAGTAAGAGACAGAAAATATATTTATTTCTTTACAGAAAATGGAGTTAGCTGTTAATTTTTATAATAACTTTGGGGCAATTGTTTGGAACAAATGACTTAAGTCCTTAAAAAAAATTTTTTTTTACATTTTAAATCTCCTATGTGTATAATATCTATTATAGTGTCTATATAGTATACATTTCAGGTTTGTCTACAGATCCAATAAGAGATACTGTTTATATTCATTATTATTGATATATGATGGCTATTTCACTTTCCCCATGGACATAGATTTGTTTTCTTGTTTCCCTAAGAAGATGGAAAACTCCTTGAAGATGTGGATTGTATGATCTACTCCCACATGTTCTCTATTGCATTTAATACACTGTTATGCCTCTAGTTGATACCCATGGCTAGGTGCTAATAATCCATAATATGCATATGAAAAATATATAGGAAACAGACTAAAGAAATTTAAGCATTTAAGGAATATAAAATACCACCTCTTCTGCTATAGCCAATGCCCTTGAGTTATTAGTAAACTAAAGATAACATAAAGTACTTAGTAAATATTAGTTTTTATTTGTCTGACTAGTTGTCTCAAAAAGAAAAAAAAAAGATTTGCAAAGTGTGTAATGCCTATATCTTATTGCCAGTGTACCTGCAGCCCAATATATATAAAGAAAAGCAACTTTTTACCTGAAAACAATATAACTTGCTAACTCCTGATCCTCATGGAGAGTGGACACAAGTATGTTGTTTTGTGGGTCTTCAGTCCGAACAATGTACATTAATCTGCGTCTCCATGTACAAGAGCAAATGGGGGGTCTTGAGTAAGGCAGGAGCTAAGGGTGAAGACAGGTGGGATGAAAAGAGGAAAAGAACAGGATGAAAAAGGAACATTAGAGCATCTTCTGTATTGCTGGCTAGGTGCCCTCTTCCTTTTTCTACCTCTCTGGGTTGTGACTGACAGGGTTTTAACTGTTACAATTGTTTTTAATCTTTGCCATGGTAAAGAATCTTGAAGATAAATGGTTCCTGGTTGGCTCTCAGTGACCAGTCTCACTTGTATATATTCATCATGTCTCCATGCCTTGGTGAATCACAGGGTGTTAGCTTAGGGAGAAAGATAAGGAGAATACATTTGGGGTCAAATACAATGGTAATTTAGAAACACTTGCCTGATCAGAGCTTTGACCTGGAGTGTCAGAGGAGGAGGTTTCAAATTATTCAAAGTCAAATATATTTTAGCTTGTGATTATTTTCACAAATCCTATAATATGGACTGTTTCCTCATTCCATTCTATATAACTGTTTAGCCATCTGGATACATATGAAAACTAAGTTTCAAAAGTGTTCATATTTTTTTTAGACTAGGAAAATTTGGGCAATCACAGTGTCGAGTACGCTTATCGTCATTTTCTATTTAATTATCAAATCTTCTTTCTTCATATATGAGCATTTATGAAATGGGAAAACTGATCTTAAAAATCATAAAAAAATTTTCAGTGCATATCTATGTTCAGCACAGACTTTAAGGCTAAAAAAATCTTCTGACAATGTGATCATTTCCATTGTTCCAAAATTTTTATAATTAATGATAAACTTTAGTGAGCAATTGTAGTATTTTTCAAGTTTGTTCTGATTATAAGATTACTCCTTTCTGTGAAATAAAACTCAGATATCATTAATATTCCCCCCAAAATGCTTAATTTTTCCATCTTATTAAGAAGAACATGTTTTATGTTATCTTTAAAAATTCCTTTTAGCACATTGACTCCTATTTCTTACTTTTACCATTGGTTTTTAGATAAAATCTTACTTCCTACCACATTTTTCCAACATAAAATGATGCCAGAATATCATGTTTAATGTCTGTTTTAAGCTCAAGGATTTATTTTACATGGGAATAGTTTTTAGTTTTTGTTGAGAATGACTTCCCTACAGTTTTAATCAAATCTGACTCAAAGAATAGAATCTCCCTGATGATGAGTTAATACAGTTAAGATGAATGAAAGTCCATCTATGAATTTCATTTACATTTTCATCCAGCCACTCAAACTATACAGAGTGATGGCAAGATAATTTAAAGAGCCAAGGATTTTAAAGTTTTCAAAAGTAAGTTAATGGAAGAGAGTCATTCTCTAAGATACTTAAAAACAAAATCATTACACTTATATTTTAGAGCTCTCCTGAACACAGTCAGTTGTGAAGAAAAGGCTTTAGGAAAACAAAGCACTGTTATTATTATTTCCACTGTAAAAATGCCAAAACTAATGATATATATTCACATAGTCAATTCAAGCAGCATTTCACTGAATGAGCAAAGACAAGTCTGTCACGGCTTTGCTCTTTGGGAGAAGTCCTTTCCACTGCACAGGCAAATGTATCACATTTTGAAAGGCTAGATCGTGAGGATAGAAGAGAGCAATAAAACATTACGAGGAAGAGACTTTTTCTCATGCTGTTATTAACATCCATCAAAAACCCAGAGTCTTTTGAATACTACTTTCAAACTGACTCCTTCCCATCAAACAAAATTACTTATGACTTCATTCATGAAAACAGGCTTTTGGTTTCCCGTCAATAAGCAGCAACACGTTTTCGCCAACCCAACCAACAAGGCGGTCTATTTTACTCCTGATATACGGTTTCAGTCAGTGAAATCATTTATAGGTATAGAACAAGAGAAGAAATCTTCGAATAGGCAGAGGCTAACTATATTTAATCCACCATGTATTTTGGTCCATCCCAATGGAATCAGACATAACTATTTCCCTAAGTAAGCCTTCCTTCACTGTTTCAAATGGAGCTATGAAGTATGTTTATTATGAACTTTTGAACTGTCTGAACTTATTCTATCCACTGAAATAGTGCCTTGAAAATGCTCATGTCAGCTAGTAACATGACAGCTAAAGCTGTTGTGCTCTGTATCATTCAGCTGGAAGGTATTACTCTGAGAATTACAGCGACTAGCGTAGCCTGGGTTCCTTGAAAATGGGCAAGCTGCATGGTGAATAATTAATATTGGCAGAGTCATGATAAACCTCTGCAGATAGACTCTAATGTACGCGCCTGCAGTACATCCCAAGTACAAAGCAGCTTTGATTTAATTCATTGTCCATTTCAGATTTGTTTTTCTTTTACTAGCCTGCCCTTTATGCAAGACATCATATAAATAAAATTACTGTTTCTGGCTTGAATCAGTGCTAGACTTAAGTTAGTGGTTGCATGAAAGGCTAATTTAAACAACAGCAGGGCCACTGCCTTATATAGAAGACGACCATCCCTAGCAGTAATGCTCTGTCCAATTAAAATGAATCATATTCACGTTATATGTAAAATATATCATAGTAAGGTAAACTAAGAATTTGCTCTCAGTCAAGAATGAAAGAGAGCTTCAAAGGTCATTAGCCTGTCTTCTGGCTTTCTGAGGGCTACAATTAAAAAGTCCTCAAGAATTATCTGCCAAGTCCTCAAAATTATTCAGACAAGTAGGCACCACAGTCTCCTTCTGTAAGTCATTACCAGGTCTGCCAGCCTTTATTGTCAGTAAGGTCTGCTTGCTATTTAACCCAACTCTGAAAATAGTCTCTGGTCCCCATAGAGGGGTCCCAGAGAAAGATAGGCAGTGGATCTAATTTTAAAATGGGATGGGAATAAAACAATTTAATTTTTTCTCTCTCTACTTTCCAGAACTTTACTTTTTGGTTTTCCTGGTAATCAGCCTTTTTGAAAAACCTCAGCCTATTAAACTGGTGGGACAGACTCTAATATTACTATGTGGAACTTTGGCTGGACTGAACTATGCCCCAAATCAAAATATATTCCCTGAAGAAGAGTTTACAGGGAAGAGTAGTCATAGCTTTTAACATAAACCCCTGTCCTATCCTCCAGAGACTGCAAAATAATAATAATTTACATTTACCGAGAGATCACAATGTATTAAGCACAGATTCAAGACCCTCCAGTGTATTAAATCCTCACAATCTCCTATGAGATTATTCTTCCCATTTGACAAATGAAAGCATGAGGTTCTGAGGAGGTCCATAACCTGCCTAAGTCACCCACTAGTTGGTGGCAGACTTGGTCTGAACTCGGGCATTTTGGAGTCAAGACTGTATTTAACTCTAATGAAGTAAACCATTTGATAATTAAGGGTTTAATAGCCTTTGGGTAAAAACCTGAGCTAAAAGCACAGAGCAAAGTGGAGAGGGTCATAGTGAATATTAGAATTTTTTTAAGATTATTTATTGGGGAGAGAGTGAGGCAGGTGAGAGAGAGGTAGAGGGAGAGGAGGGGAGAGAGAGAGAGAATCCTCAAGCAGACTGCCTGCTGAGCATGTGCTCAATGTGGGCCTCGATCTCATGACCCAGCGATCATAACCTGATTTGAAATCAAGAGTTGGATGCTTAACTGACTGAGCTAGCTAGCCCCAAATACTAAAAATTTGTGAAGAAAAATAATTAATTGTCTCTATATTTCTAATAGAATTATGAGAGATCTTTGAGATGGTGGGAAGCCTGTTGTCCTGTAGAGGCAGGAGAATTCTAAGGAGGGGTTTTGATACACTGTAATTTGCCATTTACTTTATCATAAATCCTTTATCACAAATCCCGAGCTATATAATTGATAGAAATGGGCTGTTCCAATGTAAGATTTTTAAAATATGATAATGGAACTCTTCTTGGTGCCAAGAAGGAATATTCCAACAGGGAGTGACTCATTCCTGACTTTAATAAACCCTCTACTCCCTAAACCCATCAGTGGGTTACTTTACCCTGTTTCCAAACATTTTTGTTTACCTATTTGTTTCTCAAGTAAGCAATCTTCTCCCTGATTATTGCAAATATGATTTCCAACCTTCATTCTCCTGACACCTCTGACCCTTCATCCTCCCCTTCAGTTTTGGTGATAGCTAGATAACCTATTTTCATGAGAACAAGATAATATAAAATTGCAACTTTCTCTTCTCCACACTGAAATGACAAACATGCTCAATTTCTCTGAAGTTCACTCCTCCTTTCCAAGTCTTCCACCTGTCCTAGGAACAAGTTCTTTAGATTCCTCTCTCTCTTTTCCTTTCCTCCCTTTGCTTTTTTTCTTGCATTAAACTGTATATAAGACTGTCTCTCTTATTCTAAAACTAAATAAACTAAGCAAAATAAATAACATTATCCTTTGGTCTACTGTCTACCTCCAGTCACCTCTGTATTTCTCTTTTTGCATGTAAATTTCTTGAAAAGACTTATCTATTTACGTTCTCAGTTTGCTAACCTCCCAAGCATTTCTCCTTGAATGCTATCTGATTTCTTTCCCACAGTTTCATGAGTATTTCTATTGTAAAAGTTACCATGTCTGTTTTAGAAAATGCAGTGGATATTTCTCAAGTCTCGTCTGGCATCATTACTACTGTTGAGTATGCCCTTCGTGAAACACTTCTCTGGGCTTCCATGACACCTCACTAGCTTGGTTTGTTTCTTTTTTGCTCTTACCCGGTGTCCTTACATGTTCTTCTTCCACTTGAAATACAGTTTTTGTGCTCTGTTCTCTTCTCTTTTGGGGAGGGGGATTCCCCTGAAAAATTGCATTCAACTTATGACTCTAATTCTCAACTATATGCTAATGATTTCCAGATAATAATACCAACCAGATACTTGCCACTAGCATCAGATATACTCATATATTCATCCAATTTCTATAGGACACTACATGCAATTATTCTGTTCAACTCTTAAAATTTAACACACAACAAATAGATTCATAGTTTTTTCTCTGCATTTCTCTCTGTGTTTTCCATCTCAGTCAATAGCAAATCCTTTACTCAATTCCCAACCAATGAACTCTGGTGTTATTCTTGATTTCCCTCTTTTTCATCCCTCATAACAATTCTACCTCCATGTCCCAGTTGTTTAGTCTCTTACAAATCTTCAAACTGGTCAGTTTTGGGTGCCTGGGTGGCTCCGTAGTTGAGTATCTGCCTTCTGCTCAGATCATGATCTCAGGGTCCTGGGATCGAGTCTCTAGTTGGGCTCCCTACTAGAGCTCCGTACTCCTTGCTTCTTCCTCTCCTGCTCTCCCTGCTTGTGTGCTCTCTTTCTCTCTCTCTTTCTCTGTCAAATAAATAAAATCTTAAAACAGACAGTTTCTCACCATAGCTATGACTGACTCAACCTACTACCATTTCTCACCTCGACTCCTGCAGCACTATCCTCAGTATTTTCTCAACCTTTAATGTGCCCCATCCCATTTTCTGGATCATATCGTCCCCAAAGCCAATACCTCATCATATCATACTTCTACAGAGCATTCTTCAGCAGCAACCATTGTTTTTACATTAAACCCAAGTTAACAGAATTTACGAAACAACCCTAATCATGCCTTTGCTCAGTTCTCTAGCCTTGCCTTGTGCCAGACTAAAGTGCTTTCAATTTCTTGAACATATCATATTTCTAGGAACTCTAGGTTTTTCATCCAGTGTTTTCTTGATCTTCAACACTCATTTCTCTAAGCTTCTTTGCCTTTCTTTTACAAATTCCTCAGATCACTTTTTCCTTGTGAGATTTTTCCTCAACTATTAAATATGGGTTAGGCATTGTTGTTATGGATTTTCAACAGCATTCCTTTGTCAGAATTACCCTCCCACCATGCACAGTATTTATTTATAGTTATGTCATTTTAAATGATAAACTTAATGAAGGCAAGACATTTACTTGGGTTCTTTGTGTTAAGTTTAACTTAACACTTTAACATAACATAACACTTTAACATAAGCTTATGCACTTCCAGATAATCTGTACTTAAATCTACTTGCTGAATATAAAACTAGATAATAAAAGAAATTTGTCTTTGGACAAAAAGTTTATTATAGGAAATGTGTGTATGTTTTGCTATATTTCTTTTTAGAAATTGATTTAGTGATAATTTATAATATGATATGTGGATTTGGACTATAGTCATTTGAAATTCCTCATTTGTGCCATCATAATTTATACGACCCTGTGATTTTAAAGTTTAAATCTCAACAAGTTTGAGATGGGAACTTTTTTTAGATTTATTTATTTGTTTATTTATTTGAGAGAGAGCAAGAGAACACAAGCAGGGAGCTCAGGCAAGGCAGGCAGAGGGAGAAGCAGTTTCCCTGCTGGGCAAGGAGCCAGCCCAACTTTTTCTTTTTTTTTTTTTTTTTTTTTTTTAAGATTTTTTAAGAGATGGGAATTTTTCATGAGTTCATTTAATTTTGGATATTTGGGGTCCTTACAATATGTGGCTGGGTCCCTGGAAGAAGGACAGTAAGATAGTTGGGCTGTTATCCATTCACTTCCTTTCCCAGGGAACAAAAAGGAATCCCGGCCATGTGGTCTAAGTGTCAGGTCCGCTGGCTCTGTGGGTAAACAGACTAATGATATTTGCTTGAAAGAAGAGACTTCATATCTGAAATGCCTTTTGCAGGATGTCCCTGGCAAAAAAATACTTATAAGAAATGGAGTTCAAGATTTAAAAGACACAGGTCCCTGGGGAATGCCATGTAAGACATGTAAATTCTTTGGGGGTAGAAAAGGAAGATGTTTTATAACTGAAACCTAAGTGAAACACCCCTAGTTGTATGAGGAACCCAAGAACTCATTTAGAGATCACGTCTGTTCTGGGCCAAAAGAAAACATCTGATGAAGGAAAGAAGGACCTGAGAAACTGTTTTCAATATCTTAAACCTCCCGCTCACTGCTCCTTCTGAGCATTTTTATATTATTTTGTATGGATAAGATCTGATTCTTTTTTTTTTAAAAATATTTTATTTATTTTGACAGAGAGAGAGAGACAGTGAGAGAGGGAACACAAGCAGGGGGAGTGGGAGAGGGAGAAGCAGGCTTCCCATTGAGGGGGCTTGATCGCACAACCCTGGGATCATGACCTGAGCCAAAGGAAGACGGTTAATCAACTGAGCCATCCAGGAGCCCCAAGACCTCTGATTCTTGTCTGATAGGACAATCTGATCCTATGTGGCAGTTTGGATTAAATGCTAACCAGAAATAATTTGATAATTTTCTGTTGATATTTATAATAAGTGTATGACTTTTATCAAGGTAGCTGGATTCATCATCCCCCCACCCGATAAATTTCCTTAAACAGAATCTTCAGTTTTCCCATTTGATCATAAAATATTTGGAGGAAAAGTCAAGCTCAGCTCTACTATCCATTTGAAACTCTAATAATTATTTTGTGCATTTTAAGCAGATTTAAATTGCATTAACTTTATTTCAAAAAGCATATATATTCTTTCAGAGAACAAAGCTAAGGCCAGAAATGGGTAAGAGCTGAACCAAGTTTTACAGATGGATAATTTCATTAGATGCTTTAATTGAATATCTGTGAATAAACTCCATCACACAATGTACTTGGCCTTATAGTTTCAAAAAACTAAGTATCCATTTATTACAAATGGACTGTGGTGACATTAGCTGTTCTGGGAGTTCCTGGAAATGCGGTTATTCTATCTACCTCTTAAAGGGAACAATTGATATTTATTGCCTCAGAGGCTCTGATGAGTGGTTGGGGGAAGGGATGGAAGAGGGGGAGCAGGAGCGAGTTATGAGAACAAGATGTATTGCCATGTTTGCAGCAAAGGCAGATTGAACACAATGAGTCTCAGAAGATAGCATATAAATCAGGATATTCTAACATAACAATATAGGAGAGGTCTTTTAATGGAACTGATTTCATAGTCTTGGTGAGTCATAAAAAGTCTATTTGAAAAACTGCAATAATAATTAGACATCGCCAAGTTTCCTGTACAGTGTTTGCTGGAGGACTGAAAACTTGCCTGAAAAAAAAAAATTTTAAGACATTTTCTGGATTAATCACAAAAGGTATTTTTTGTTTTGTTTTGCTTTACTCAGAGTTTCCTGTGTAAACCGTCAAACGAAAAAAATAAACACTCAAAGAAGGAAGGGGAAATGTGGCATGGCTCCCTCTTGGAATTTCTGCTCAGTTAACAAAGCCAGGAGAGATTTCAACTCTGTTGAAATGCTGTTATAATTTTAAAATAGCCGAATTGCTACAAGTACTTTGAAGTTCTTAGCCATCTCTAAAATTGTGCTTTGTAACGATCAAATTGGAATTTGAATCTTGCAGAAGTACCTTCTATGGAGTTAGCAAGCAAGGGTGAAAAGAAGCATATTTGCTCAATTCAACACAACACGAAAAATTTATGTTAAAAACATTAAGTTTTGAGAAGTGTGAAAATTCCATTTTTGCCATCCCATCAGCAGAATTTTTTTTATTCGTTGCTTTAAAAAAATGTATAAATTGGACTTTTCTTAATTATATTCAAGGAATGATCTCATGAATTAGAGTCCCGTGAAGGAAATTTTTCCCTGCCCACTCACAAGCAATTACCATTTTATTTTAACAGCATGTTTTGATTTGTTTTTATGTGTGTGTACAACACATTCAGAGATGGTAAAAGACATGCCTTTTAATAGTATATGAAAATTCCATGAATTTAAGAACATTTCTCTACCTCCAACCAAAATGCTTGAGAAGTAAGTATGCAAAACTAATGTGTTTGGGGCTATAAGTGAGTTCTCAAGTGCTTCTTGAGTACAGTGTATCTGTTGAGTTTCTACTCTTCTATTAGTCTGAAAGTCTGAAACACAAGCCATTTAATCCTCTCAGAATGAGGTCCAGGCAGGTAATTAAAACAAGTGAGGGTGGCCAGATGACAGAAGAGGGGACAGCTCCAAGTCGTATCTAAATAGTACAGTCTCTACTCATCTCCAGCTGATGGTGGTGATGCAGGTGTACTAGCCCAATTGGGTAGAATCTTTTGTTTTCAAGAGCATTTGTGAATCACTATCGATATGTGAAGTTTCTCAATTTTAAACGTTGGCCAGACAAATCATGATTGTATTTATTTGTGGCTCAAGAGCTGCCAGTTTCCCCATATCTAGTATTAGGGAGTATATATTCTACATCTCGCAACTGAAAAAACTCCCGAGGGCGTCCTGGGTGGTGCAGTTAAGAGATCAACTCTTGGCTTCTTCTCAGGCCATCATCTCTGGTCCTGAGATCCAGTCCACACTGGGCTCCAAATTCAGGGAGAAGTCTGCTAAAGTTTCTTTCTCCCTCTCCCTCTGCCCCTCCCTGTGCTCGCTCTCTTTCTCTTTCAAATCAATAAATCTTAAAAAAAAAAAACAAAACCCAAAAACCAAAAACCAAACAAAAAACCCCTGATACGTATAAATCAAATAGAGAGCCCAGAAATAGACCCTCAACTCTATGGTCAACTCATCTTCGACAAAGCAGGAAGAATGTCCAATGGAAAAAGACAGCCTCTTCAATAAATGGTGTCGGGAAATTGGACAGCCACATGCAGAAAAATGAAATTGGATCATTTCCTTACACCACACACGAAAATAGACTCAATGGATGAAGGACCTCAATGTGAGAAAGGAATCCATCAAAATCCTTGAGGAGAACACAGGCAGCAACCTCTTCGACCTCAGCCGCAGCAACATCTTCCTAGGAACATCGCCAAAAGCAAGGGAAGCAAGGGCAAAAATGAACTATTGGGATTTTATCAAGATCAAAAGCTTTTGCACAGCAAAGGAAACAGTTAACAAAACCAAAAGACAACTGACAGAATGGGAGAAGATATTTGCAAACGACATATCAGATAAAGGGCTAGGTAAAAAGCTCAGTAGTCATAAGTTTGCATTACTTTATAGAAAGTTAATATGAATTATATTTTTAGATTTCCAAATGGCTTCAAATTGAGTATTCCTAGGGAATGGATAGAGTGCATATTAATTAATTTGTCCCAATGCTACTTGTAATTAAGAGCAGTTGAGAGGAAACCCTCTCTTCATATAATCATTTGCATTGTTCTTTCATCAGTTTGCCTTGCTGCTGAGTCCTTTACTTATCTTCACATATGATTTATAAAGAACATTGCTCTTCCAGTTCTCAATTCAATTTTGTGTTTCTCTGCCAAGTCTCATCTAGGCATCTGACATGTAACAAGCAGCTACATAATTGTATAGACTAATAGCTAATGAATAATTATTTTTTCTCTTCATTCAGTTTAAGGAACTTTTTTGTAGTAAAAGTATGTTGCTGTTGTCAGAATATAATAACATTGCATAGGGGAAGGGAACCAAATGTGTGAATTCATCATTAATATCTGAGGATTATTTTCTAGCCAAACTAAATTAAAAGCTGGATGATGAATTTCTAATTTAGTGTTTATTTAGGATTCTTCTCTGTACAGGTCTACCATGGACAAACATGTATACAAAATGTTCACATTTCCATGTGGCACAGTGAAAAAGTCAAATCGTTCACTGAAGATCTGTATTTTCATTTTGGCTTTGCTATTATTGGCATATTTGAGACTTTGAAGAACTCACCTGACTGCCATAAGTTTTTGTTTCCTTGGTCATGCCAGCCTTCTTTCATAGAATAACAGAAGATTCAAATGTGATTTTATATATATATATATATATATATATATATATATATATATATATAAAAACATTATTTTGTAGCCTAAAAATGTAGTATATAAATGTCAGGTATTTGATTATAGACATTCTGTGAGATAATCAAGACAGATTCATTCATTTATTAAACAAATAATTATTATTCACCCACAGTGTTTTCAGTACTGATATCGATGATAAATCAATGGTGATTAAATTAAACAGGGGGCTTCTGCCCCCTTAGACCTTCTACCCTACAGTCAAAATAGAGAGTGTCTAGTTAAACCCATCCTTAGATGATGATCATTTCAGTCCCCTGTACATGTAATGATGAGAATAAGATAGGGTGATGGGTTCATGACTGCTTAAGGTGTGGATTTAGAATATTCACTCTGAAGAATAGACATTAGCTGAGATTGGAGTGATGAGTAGGAGCCAGTTACTAGAAGAACTGGAGTAAGAATAGTTTAACAAAGGAAAGCCAGAGTGATCAAGGACTAGGAGGAAGGCCTGTGAAGTTGTGAGCATATGAACATAGTGAGCTGGAGGAAGGATGGCAGAAGATCTTCCTCTTTGCAATTGTCGTTGCAGCCCATCTCCTGGACCTTCCTGGGCATCCTCACTGTGTATTCTCACCGTGGCCCTTTTTCTTTTATAAATCACATCTGACTGTAATTACGTTTTTCTTTTCATCCGTGGAAGTTTTATTTTACCTTTATAAGAAATAATGTAATTGTTTGTCTGTTACTTTCAGGCTCTGGGCTGGGAGAAAAGCCAGGAGTATATTTTCTTGCTCATCATTGTATCCCTAGCACCCAGAATAACTTAGTCCCTAGTGAATGCAGAAAATTATTTGATGAAATGGAAAAAATAAACAATCAGCTAATGAAGTATTATCCAGGGCAGCAAAATTCATTGTCCTCAGAGCATTTAGTCCAGTATTCTTTCCACTATTCTACTACCTTCACTAGGTGGAAGCGATCTCTGTCTTTAAGGTCTGACAAAGGTCTTCCATTTTCTAATTTAATATAGACTAGTAAAGGTATACAATGATTAGTGAAATCCTGAAATAAAGCAAAGGCTTGTTCCAGTAAGGGTGTCATTTGTGGAGAACTTCTGTGGGATAAAA
The DNA here is from genome assembly GCF_902655055.1 of Lutra lutra. NCBI lineage: Eukaryota > Metazoa > Chordata > Mammalia > Carnivora > Mustelidae > Lutra > Lutra lutra. The sequence continues at coordinate 108,660,408 of NC_062285.1, forward strand.
TATGACAGATTTACAGGGTTTGTGTGAACTAACACTTATTATTTGGAGTGGCTATTTCTTTGTGTTATATAAGTTCAAGTACACAACACCCTTCCTGGAAGGTATGCCTATTTAAAACAAGAACTGCAGTGTTTGAGTCATTCATTCAAAATTATAAAATTGTAAATTGCCCATCTAAATTTTCACACCCAGGTTATTTTTACCCCTCTTGTTGTGTTGCACTTTGTATTTGCATAACAGTGTTGCTACTGAACCTTTATCAGAGTCACATGGTTTTGTTTTGCGTCTGTCCTTTTTGTTTTTTTTTTTTGGCTCTAGATGTGTTGATATTGATTTATCCACTTCCACTCTTTTGTTGGTTTTCCTGTTTAAGATGCATGTGGCAAGATGACTGGGTCCAATGAACTCTTCTAGCCATAAATGCAAATAAACTTCAGTGGAAATTGGCCCTATGATCTTAGAATTTGTAACATCAAATTCTCATTAAAAAAATGGGAAAGACAAATTTAAAGTGCATGTAGGTGGAGATAAAAAATTGACTTCTATATTTCTTCAAATAAATAAGAAATGGTACTGAGATTTTGAAAGAAATGCAGAAAGGGATATGCTACTAATTTGTTTTCTGGCTATCACCAGGACATCGATTTAGTGCTAATCCTTTAATAATATACCATAAATGTAATTACCTAAATAACAATAATTCATTATTTTTAGCAATGACCTTTTAATCTCTTTTTTTGGTACATGTTCATTAAAACTAATTTGAATAAGTTAGAAAAAAAATTTTGTTTTGTTAACTCCAACTGTTTAATTACAAGCGTTTTTCACTTTTGCATCATCTTTATTTCTGGAGAATTCATTCCTTATACAATAGTCAACTAGAAGAAGGAAAATTGATATTAGAGCATGAGTCTTAAAACTTGGAAAAACATAGATGTGGAACTCAGAAATATGATATATGATTAATATAATAGCCTACTCTCATTAAGCTTTAGAAACTAGAAAGAAAAAATACATATACAGTAGCTAACAATAAAACTATGAAACTCTTTTAATAAAACTTTTAATGTAAATGTTACCTTTCTTTATAATGCAATTTGTCAAAGTATTACAGAATAATAACTTGGTCTTTATAGTTTTTAGACAAGTAATTTTATTTAGAAAAAAAGTTAGTGTAACATTATATGTGAAGTATAATAATAATTTACAATTCTTGAAATTCTTTTAGATAATGAAATTATTATCAAATGACTAGAATTATGACTCAATAAAAAAGTTTTTCTAAAATTTCTGCTAAATATACTTTCAGTCCAAAATATGAATCACAAATAATAAGGAAGGAGAAAGATGAAAGTCCTAACCATCTTGGATTTGAGACAGAGAAATTACACAGTAAACATTAAAGAGATGGAAGCACACTTAATGAATGGGAATTTTTAAATTCATATCACTGATTTTACTTCAAGACAACCACAAAGTATTTCTTCTAATTTAAATTATAGTCACAACTTATAAGTTATCTTCTTGATTTTGTTTAAAGTTAGCTATAGAAGAGGGGGGAAAAAGAATACCAGAAGAATTTTCAAAAAAATTTAGGCAGTCTAAGTTAGCAAAGAAGGTCTTTAACTTGCTTTGCAATGAAGTGTGCAGACTTTCTAGTTTTTCTGTCATACAGAATGTATGTATTTTCTGTCATACAGACCTGGATGTTCTGAGTGATATATCCTCTATCCAATAAACATGTCTTCATTTTTTCTTTTCTCATCTCCTCTATGACAGTTTAGATGAGATAGAGTCATTACTTGACTGAGAAAGCTCATCTTCCAAATCATTGAGTTTAGTTGTCACAGGCCTTCTTGATTGGATCCTGTTCTCAGACTTAATAACCTTATCATCTCTCCAATTCCATCTTGCCTCTTGTCTCTGTATCAGTGTCTTCCCTGAAACCACAGTTACAGGTCAGAGATATTCTATCTGTCAATATTGGACCTTCAGATCGTCACTGACTGGCCAACTGCATCTGTGAAGATTAATTTTATGCATCACTTTGCCTCACCTAAGGGATGCCTAGATAGGTGGCAAAATATTATTTCTAGATGTGTCTGTGAGGGTATCTCCAAAAGAGATTAGCATTTGAATCAGTAGACTGAGTAAGGAAGATTGTTGTGCCTAAGGCAGATGGACCTTATCCAATCCATTGAGGGCTTGAATAGAGGAAAAAGTAGATGGGTGAATTCACTTTCTCTGCTTAGACTGGGGCATCCATCTTCCCCTGCCCTTGGAGATTGGGATTTTTACCATTGAATTGCCTTGTTCTCAGAACTTCAGACTTGGAAAGAGTTCCATCACTGGCTTTCATGGTTTTTTCTTGCAAACATCATTTCCTGGGCTTCTTGGGCTCCATTATAACATGAGCCTTTTTTTTTTTTTTTTTAATTTTGGAGGGGCACAAAGAGAGTGGGGAGGGAACATCTCAAGCAGACTCTGCACTGAATGTGGAGCCCAATGTAGGCTTTGATCCCACAACCCTCAGGTCACAAGCTGTGAAAACCAAGAGTTGAGCACTTAACTGACTGCACTATCCAAGTGCCCTATCATGTGAGCCAATTCTTATAATAAATCTCTGAATATATATATTTATATCTATCCTATTGGTTCTGTTTCTATAGAGAATTCTGACTGATTCAGCAATCATAGACAGTCATGAGTTCTTCCCCAAGAAAGAGATGAGGCAGAGGAGACTGATGTGTTACTGTGCACTGATAATGACATGCTAGCAAATGTTCAATAACTTGCTCTCTAAAAACCAAAGTCCTGAATTCTAATATTTTCCACTTTCTGTGATGTAAACAGTCCCACAATGGCTGATTTCAGACATTATTTAATGTATAATTGGAAGACATATGCCTCAGTCTTTCATTATATTGTATTTCCACTCTACAGATACATAGATGTAAATAAACTCAAGACCATAGGAAATACTAAAAGGTAGCAAAGTAGGAGGTCATAAGATATGAAAATTTATTACCTTGATTTTAAAAAATATTTAAGATCATATAATTTTATGTATTTTCATTTTTAATAATTGCTTTGTTCAAAAACAGCTAGCACAACTCCTGTAAAGTTAATAAACTGCTCTCATAAACTGTTACAAATTAGCCTCAACACACAACTAGGGAGGGTGAATGATAAGGACACCATCTAGAAGGTTGTTGTCTTAATCTAGACACAGAATTGAGAACATAGATCTTAATGGTGACTGAAGCATAGAAATGGAGGAAATCTCAGGAGATGATACAAGAAGCCACTCACTCTCTTTGGGAGAAAGCACATTTTAAGAGATGGTGAAGTATAACCAAGTGCAAAGAAAAGATCTGCAATTGGGAACAAAGTTAGAAATTCCACTTGGTTTAGATAAAAGTGCCATTACATTTCTAAGAGTTTTCGCAGAATGATAACATAAAATTGAAAATAGTAGTTTAGAAAGGGAGTCAAGACTGATCCCTTAACCACATTGGGAGTCAAGACTATGAGAAGGGAGTTAAGGAATAGAGACCAGTCTTTCAGAATAATGCATATGTTCAAATAGAGAAGAGTGTGAATGTATTTTAAGAAAAAGAAAGGGGGAACAAAACAGGGCAGGGAGTGATGTTGAGGCACCACTCTTGTAAAGTGGTGTGATTTACTGTGTACTGAATCTAATTTTTCTATTGAGAACTCAGGAGGTAAAATCAGTGATAAAATGAGCTCTTGTGAGTATGATGTTGTATCATTTGAAAATACAATAACTAATAGGAATTTCTTATTAAAAAGGACAAAAATTAATGCCTGAAGAGACTGGAAAAGCTGGCCTAGTGAGCAAAATTTTTTCCTCTTCTTTTTTCTTTGTACTTTAAAAATATCTCATTAGGCTCACCAGGTTAACGTGGGCTCAATTAAATTTACTGGTTGTTAATTTATAATCTGTTCAGTATTACACTATTTCTTCCTTAAGAGAGTCCTATTATTTTAGCTGGTTTTGAGATTTAAGAGAATTAAAAAAGAAGAACTGCAGAGTTATTTATTGGCCAGCACTACAAAACCAAAATGCAATTTCTTTTGATACCCTATTGTTGAGGAGCCCTGGAGGCCTGGTGTGTTGTGAGGTCATCTGTCTTCCTTTAAAGACTGATACTCCACATCTTCAAGACTGAGCAAGAAAGTGACAGCAGGCATGTTGTAAATTTACAGGTTAAAAGAAGCTCAGTAGCGTAAATTACATTATTTTGAAGTCTACATCTATTGCCAATCCCTTTGGAAATCTAATTTTACTCAATAAATCCCTTCCATCATACAAGTATTATTTTCAAGGAAAAGATGATATGGTTTTAGAAAACAAGTGTCCACAGTAGGATACAACAAAGAAAAAAAATTAACTTTATTCTAAGTCTGTGTTTAAGGGCCTACATCTCTGTTGGGACCACTAAATAATCCATACCCAAGTGAGTTATTCATTTTGTTTAACATGAATACTGAGGTTCAATATAGTGCAAGGGACTACATACAGTTAAAGATTCCATTAGAATGTGGAACAGAAATCATCACTTAGCAATTAATATCAAGAAATTACTGATTGAGGGTGCCTGGTGGCTCAGTCATTAAGTGTCCGCCTTTGGCTCAGGTAATGATCCCAGGGTCCTGGGATGGAGCCCCACATTAGACTCCTTGCTCAGCGGGAAGCCTGCTTCTCCCTCTCCCACTGCCTCTGCTTGTATCCCCTCTCCTCTTTCTCTCTTTCTCTCTCTCTCTCTCTCTCTGTGTCAAATAAATAAATAAAACCCTTAAAAAAAAGAAATTTCTTATTGAGATAGTTGTATATATTCAGATTCTATCTTTTTCCTTTATGCAATGACTGTCATTTAAAAGTGGTATGGTACAATGCTAACTGATGTGTATCTTAGTGGTGAGTGTCCTAAAAAAAAAGAAGGGCAGTTAGCTTTATGCTAATTTCCATTGTGGAAAAGAAGAGGTAGAAGAGTATATAGACTATACTCTCAAAAGTCCCTCTGGGTAGTTTTTGCAAACTGCAGGGAGAGACATAGCAGGAACACTGAGAAAGCTAGAGAATATGGTAAGCAGCTTCTAAGATGTGTCCTAGAGAAGTTTGCCTTCTGATCTTCATGTCAGTGTACAATTCCCTTACTTTGACTGTGGACTGGATTCAGTGACTTGCTTTTAATGAATACAGTATGGCAAAAATGATAAGATATTGCTTTTGAGACTGGATTCAAAAATATTCTTCTTCTGTCTTTTTGTCTTCTTCTATTCCCTCACTTGCTTTCTATGACTGTTGTTAGCTCCTCTGTTATAAGCTGTATTAAAAGGCCAGTATGACAAGAAACTGAAGGTAGCCTCTGACTAACATATGAGTGAGGTTGGAAGCAGATCCTCTGCTAGTCAAGCCTTAAGATGACCTGCAGCTTTGGTTGGCACTTGGACTGTAGCCTTTCAGAGACCCTGAGCCAATACAGAAATACTAAATAAATACTCTGAGAAATACTATATTTTTAAGCAACTAAAATTTAGTGTAATTTATACATTCAATAGATAACTGAGACTATTTCTTTTTATTTCTATTATGAATCCCATACTGGCACAAATAGGTACCCTGTAATTATATGTTGAACCATATTAAGTCCACAGGATGATTGTATCATTTGGAGGCAAGGTGGGAAATAGATGATACCTCAGAGAGTTTTGAACACTTTCATGAAAGAACTTTTTATAGAAGGGTGGGAATGATTATGAGAACCAATGAAAGATAGTGAAGCAATAAGAAACTAACCTTAGAGGGAAGCTGTTAACAACCGAAAGTTTGAAGGGGTCAAGAAATAGAATGGTGTCCTTAGAGTCCAGAGAGGGACTGAAGTGTTAGAAAACTGGTCATTCTCTAGGAACTCTTGCCTGAGAATGAAGCTGCTAGAGCAGCAGCATGGCTGGGAGAGTGTGGGGGTGGGGAGGGAATCCATACATTGACCTCTTTCTTCCAACCTTTAGATCTTCTCTGTCTCCCATGAGCCAGACCCAATCAGAAACCAGAGGGTAAGCAAGCTTGGAGGATACAGCCCTAAGGTCAGTCTGTCATGGCACAGACCAGGACAGATAGTGATGTATTGTAGATACAGGAGTATGAAAAGAGCCTCAACAGAACATGTGATAGTCACATTTGAAGATTCAGTGTAGCCTAACAATGGGAAGGTGTTGTTTGGTAAAACATTGGTAGAGTGTAGGGTGCCTAGGTGGCTCAGTTCCTTAAGCATCCCACATGGGGCTCCCTGCTCAGTGAGGAGTCAGCTTCTCCCTCTGCCCCTCCCCACTGCTTGTGTGCATTAGCTCACACACTCTCTTTCTCACAAAAATAAGTAAATAAAATCTTACCAAAAAAAGTTGGTAGAGTATATTGGAAGGAAATTAGATGCTACTTTTTAGGAAAACATGGCTTCTTCATTTGGGGCACAAACTATGCTACTATTCCTACCTTTTTTTTACAGTTAGGTATACCATATTACAGAATTCTGGCAATGGAAAAGGAGTAAACTCAGGCCACTCCAGATATGGCCCATATGTACCTTGTATGCATTTTGTCCTATGCTGTTTTCTACTTTTTGCTGTGTTGGATGGTGCTCCTACAAGAATACTTTGGGGGGTGCCTGGGTGGCTCAGTTCTACGTGTCTGCCTTTGGCTTGGATTGTAATCCTAGGGTCCTGGGATTAAGCCCATGTTGGGCTCCCTGCTCAGTGGGAGACCTGCTTCTCCCTCTCCTACTTCCCCTGGCTTGTGTTCCCTCTCTCACTGTGTCTCTCTCTGTCAAATAAATAAATAATAAATAAATAAATACATACTTTGTAATTTGACTGTTGAAGATGGTAGACTGCACTTAGAGGCATGGGTCCCTGAATGACTATGGAACAGAGCTAACAATGGAAACCACCCAATCACTCAGAATTGTTAAGAAAACATGAAATAAATGAGTATGTTTTAGACATTACATTTTTTGAGAGTTTTTTCTCCTTTATCTTAGTTTATCTTTACTAATACAAGAGGATAGGGGTAACATTTTTGTTTTGTTCTGTTTTGAATTGAGCTTCCTATTAGGAAGCTTGCACAGGAAGTCACTGGCCACTTTGTCTCCAGGTAAGCCTGCCTCTATACCCACATTTGCTTAGTATTAGCCAAGATGGATTAAGATTCTGAAGATCCAGTAAAACCATTAAGTCTAAAATGGCCAAACAAATCCCCCAAATGCCCCATATGGCTGATCATATTTTCCCCAAATGCCTAAAACATTATGTGCAATCCCACAGACTCTTCTTAAAATTTGTCTTTAACATTTTCTCTATTGAGAGGTAGGGTTTATGATGTTCCTTCTTCTAACATCTGGAGAACTTGTGTCCACAAACAAAAAATGCCATGCAATTTCCAAGGCTGGGTTATAAAAAACAATGCAGTTTCTACCTTTTTTTCTTGAAACATTCTTAGAACCTAGTTACTATGCTATGAGGAAGGAGGCTAAGACGACTGATTCGTCTCCTATAGAGGACTAATCGAAAACTTATAGAAATTTATAGGAAAGGAAGAAGGAAGGAAGGAAGACTTGGAAGGCAATGAGACGAGCCCAGAAAGTGAAACCAGGAGCTTAGTGGTAAGGGCCAAGGACTGCAGAGAGCAACACTCAGGGAGCAGGACTTAGTTTAAATAAGAGTTAACTAAGAAACATGCTATATTTCAAAGTTGCCATCCATTGGAGCAATATTTGTTATGTGTCTCCTCTTTTCACTTTTTTTTTTTTTTTTTTAATGAGAAGATGAGAGAGGGAAGGGGAAAAGGAGAGAGAATCTTAAGCCGACTCCACACCCAGCATGGAACCCGATACAAGACTCAGTCTCACAACCCTGAGATCATGATCTGAGTAGAAATCAAGAGTCCAGCGCTTCACCTACTGAACCAACCAGGCACCACTCCCATTCTCACCTTTTGAATAGGAATGTCTATAGGAGTTATTCAATAAATATACCACCTTTGTTTGTGGGCTGTGCATGGGGCACATAGCTTTATTCTCAGATTTTTAGTTGGACAGAAATTGAACTGAAGGTGCTGTATCCAAGTAATCTCATTTAAAATTTTTAGCCCCACCTGCTCTTGAGCCTGATTTAGATAATAAGATTCTTTTTTTTTTTTTAAAGATTTTATTTATTTATTTGACAGAGAGAGATCACAAGTAGATGGAGAGGCAGGCAGAGAGAGAGAGAGAGGGAAGCAGGCTCCCTGCTGAGCAGAGAGCCCGATGCGGGACTCGATCCCAGGACCCTGAGATCATGACCCGAGCCGAAGGCAGTGGCTTAACCCACTGAGCCACCCAGGTGCCCCTAGATAATAAGATTCTTAATATGAGGCTGATGCTACAACTGGATTAGATTTAGGGATTTTAGAGCGGGATCAAGAATATGTTTTCCAGGGGCACCTGGGTGGCTCAGTGGGTTAAGCCTCTGCCTTCAGCTTGGGTCATGATCTCAGGGTCCTGGGATCGAGTCCCGCATCAGGCTCTTTGCTCTGCAGGGAGCCTGCTTCCTCTTCTCTCTTTCTCTGCTTGCCTCTCTGCCCACTTGTGATCTCTCTCTGTCAAATAAATAAAATCTTTAAAAAAACAAACAAACAAACAAAAAAAGAATATGTTTTCCATAAGAATATATGAATTTTGGGGGCCAGAGGGTATACAGTGAGAAATTGTATTTCTCAAAAATAGTTCCAAATGTATTTCTTTCTTAACATGATCTTCTTATGACATGTCCCCAGTATTCCTCCCCTTGAGAAATAGGGGAAACTCTGTGGTCTCCCCCTGGAATTTGAGAGTACTTGTGATTACAGCAGAAGTCATGGGCTTGTCACTTCTGAGTCTAGCTTATAAAAAAGCAAGAAAGCTTGGTCTTTTGGGGACTGATACTTTTAAGACTTAGGCAAAATTGTCCTAGCCAAGATTGGATACTGCTGATTGTATTTCCTAACAGATATATGAGTTAGCAAGCCTTTAAGCCTGCAGATGATTTCAGTTCCCAGACATTTTGTTATTTCTAGCCTTTGAATTTTCCTAGCCAAAGCACCAGACATTGTGGGGGTGGGGTTGGGGGACAAGAAAGTTGTCCTGGCTCTGCCCTCTCTGAATGCTTGACCAACAGAATCTGGCAGCATAACTAAATGGTAGTTTACACCACTAAGTTTGCAATTTTGTTCTGCTGCTGTTGTAACTGGAAAACCCTGTTTTCCATTCATAGCCCAATAGCTCAATTCTTTAATAGACTGATTTCTGAAGTATCCAAAAGTAGAGATCTTAGAAATTTCGGCAACTTAATTATCCTTTGGTCATTCTTTAGCCATCTGTCTACTAATTCTGGATAACTGGGGATGACTGATTACCAAGACCATTATCTTAATTACTTTACTCTGACCACTTCATCAATCAACTCATTTGGTATGACTGTTTAACTGCCACAAGCATGTTCACCTTGAGTGTACAAGGTATATAGCATAGACTTGATGAACTTTACATGCCTAGGGCTTTGAAATACCACCCATATATCCATAGCATTGTTAATTTAGTATATGCATGTACCTACTGATTTATGTATCTAGTATCTCTGTGTGTGTATTTGTGACCTCCATTAAAGAATGAAGAACATGTAAATGAACACTTGTAGTAAAAAAAAATGAGGAACTCAAAATCTACATTTATGTTGTGTCTCTGCGTTGAAAATGTTCTAGGGTATATAGAAATACTATAGAGGTAGTGCGAACATTAGATGGGAGTAGTAAATTAAATGTCTTCCCCTGTTTTTTTAAAATGATATTCCCTATGCTACATCTTTCTTCCCTGCAATTTATTCTTTCCACAACTGGAAGCCTGTATCTTCCACTCCCTTTCACCCATTTTGTCCATGCCTCTGCCCCCCTTCCCCTATGACAACCATCAGTTTGTTCTTATTCATTGGTCTGCTTCTCATTTTTGTTTGTTTTACTTTCTAGATTCCATATGTAAGTGAAATCTTAAGGTATTTGCCTTTCACTTCTGACTTATTTCACTTAGCATAATACCCTCAATGTCCACCCATGTTGTGTCAAATGGCGAGATCTTATTCTTTTTATGATTGAATAATGTTCCTGTATGGGTGTGTATGTATGTGTACATATGTATACCTACATATATGTGTATATATATATACACACACATGTATATATAATATATATATGTGTATACATATACACACACACACACACACACCACCTCTTTTACCCATTCATCTCTTGAGGAACATTTGGTTGCTTCCATATCTTGACTCTTGTAAAAAATGCTACAATAAACATTGAGGTGAATATATCTTTTCAAATTAGTTCCCCCCCCCCTTTGGATAAATTCCCAGTAGTAGAATTATTGGATCATATAATATTTTTATCTTTAATTTTTAGAGGAACCATCATACTGTTTTCCACAGCAGCTGCATTAGTTTGCATTCCCACCAACAGGGCACAAGTGTTCCTTTTTCTGCATATCCTCACCAACACTTTCTATCTTTTGTCTTTTTGACTCTAGGGATCCTGAGAGGTGTAAGGTGATAGCTCATTGTGGTTTTGATATGCATTTTCCTGATGATTAGTGATGTTGAGCATTCTTTCATGTATCTCTTGGCTATCTGTATGTGTTCTTTGGAAAAGTGTTTATTCAGGTCTTCTGCCTATTTTTCTAACTAAAAAAAAAAATCTTTTTTTTTTTTTTTTGGTGTTGAGTTGTATAAGTTCTTTATGTTTAAATGTCCTTTTAATGACTTTCTCTACCTTGAGGTTTGTAGTGTGGCATTCTGCTTCAAACAACTAGGATTCACCCCGAACAAGAAATCAGTTTATAAAAAGAATGCTGTGTCTTCCATAAGAGCTTCCAAATCGGCTTCTTCCTGTATAAAATTCATTAAAGTGATATAGCCTCCTACAGCAATAATGATGAGGGAGAGCAAGAAGAGCTGTGGGCCCCAGGGTATTCCTGTTGTCTCTGAGTGAAAGAGGAATTTTCGTAACTATCAGAAATGTGATGGGACTGTACATCAAATCAGCTATAAAAATTACAAGTCATATCTCATTTTTTCTACTTGTTCTGTGAAAGTGTAAAAATCATTATTAATTTTCTAAGTGGTAAATAAAAATAAAGAACAATTAATGTTTTTTAATGAAGAGACATCTACTATTCCTATGTCCTTACAATATTCATTATTTGTATTTGCTTCTCTTTGTAGAATAGAAAACCTCTCTTCCTATCTTAATGGTACCTCTGTTGCTTAGATCAACTCCACATTTTATTGCTTTGCTATGAACTCTGCATTTCAAGAGGATGGGGATATAAGGGGCAAAGACTAACAGAAAATATTGACAAACCATGAGAAACTGTGGACTATGAGAAACAAACTGAGGGTTTTGGAGGGGAGGGGGTGACGGATGGGGTGAGCCTGCTGATGGGTATTATAGAGGGCACGTATTGCATGAAGCACTGGGTGTGGTGCATAAACAATGAATTCTGGAACACTGAAAAGAAATAAACTAAACTAAAATTAAATTAAACTTAATTTTAAAAAAGAAAATGACGGGGGAGAAATGAAGTAAAATCAGGTTGTATTACATTAAACAAACTATTTTATAACTCATAAGATACATGTATTTAAGATACATTTCAGCTTAAAGAAATAAAGGAATTAGACAAGCAAAATAAAAAAAAATTAAAAAAAGAAAATATTGTTTTAAGGACAAATATGATGTTACCAATTCAAAACCTGCACCTGAGTATGGATTACCTATTATGCTTCTGTGGACCAAGGCATAAGCTGTAGTTTGTTCAAAGTATAGGTAAGTAACCGATGTGAGAAGCTCAGTTAGTCTGTTGTACTGAGATACAGGCTTTTTTTTCCTTCCAAATTCTAGTCAGTGTGTAATGGCTGAACATAATAAGCCATGCCTCATTTCATCTTTTCTGGTGGGAGATCCTGCTTGAGTTGAAGCTGATTTATAATATTTATAAGTCCTGTTGAAATTGTACATGGGAGATCTATTTTCAGGGATGCTGAAGGAACCTCACAGGGAAGTATCTCATGCTCAAGACAGACAAAATCAAGGTAAACGAACTTGCTCAGGGGCACAGAGAAAAATCAATGTTGAGTATAGTATCAACTGTGGCTCTTTCAGTCTCAAAGATCAGAAATGCATTTCCAACTGCTAGTGGAATCACTAGTCACTGGATAGTTTTAAGCAGTGGAAGGACATAACTGGATTAAAAAAAAGTCATTTCCATGACCATTGTAGTGGTAATAAATTAATTTGGAGAAGTAGTTCAAATATGGATGCAAAAACAAAACAAAACAAAACAAACCAACTCCCCAAAACAAAGATGAATGCAGGGGACACCTGGGTGTCTCAGTGGGTTAAGCCTCTGCCTTCGGCTCAGGTCATGATCTCAGGGTCCTGGGATTGAGCTCTACTTCAGGTCTCTGCTTAGCAGGAAGCCTGCTTCCCACTCTCTCTGCCTGCTGCTTTGCCTACTTGTGGTCTCCTCTCTGTGTCAAATAAATAAAATCTTAAAAAAAAAAAAACCCAAAAAAACAAAAAACAAAGATGGATGCAGGAAGGCAAGTTAGGAATCAAGTCTAGCCAGTGGTATTCTGGAAAAGGCTTAAGAACCTGCAAAGGGATATTATTTTATGTTCACCATGTTCTGTGGTATAAAACCACACACCATGGCCAATGTCAGAATAGCAATGTTTTAGCAACCATGTCGAAAAACTCCTAAAAATTTAACAGTTAGCTCCAGCACACAACAGAATCTAGCTGAGAGATAAAGAATGCTAGTTTACAATGATATTTGAGACTGAAGGAGTCACAGAGGATACTATACTCAACATCGGTGAAGATGTGGAGAAAGCGGAATATTCTTGCACCTTTGATGGAAATGCAAACTGGTGCAGCAACTCTGGAAAACAGTATGGAGGTTCTGCAAAAAGTTAAAAATATAACTACCCTATGATTCAACAATTGCAGTGCTAGGTATTTACCCAAAGAATGTAAAAATATGGGATGCCTGGTCTGCATGGTTTAGTTGGTTAAACATCTGCCTTCAGCTCAGGTCATGATCCCAGGGTCCTGGGATCAAGTCCCACATCAGACTTCTTGCCCAGCAGGGAACCTGCTTCTCCTTTTGCCTTATGCTCCCCTTGCTTGTGCTCTCTCTCTCTCTCTCTCTCTGACAAATAAATAAATAAGATATTTTAAAAAAGAATATAAAAATACTAATTCAAAGGAATACATGCACCCCAATATTTATAGCAGCATTATCTAAAATAGCCAAATCCTAGAAACGTTGAAATGTCCGTTGATTGATGAATGGATAAAGAAGATATGGTGTGCATGTTGTGTGCTTGTGTGTATACATATTCACACACACACATATTCACACAATGAGATATTTTTCAGCCATAAAAAAGAATGAAATCTTACCATCTGCAATGACATGGATGTAGCTGGAGAGTATTATGCTAAACAGAATGAGTAAGTCAGAGAAAGACAAATACTGCAAGATTTCACTGATATGAGGAATTTAAGAAACAAAACAAATAAGCAAAAGGGAAAAAATAAGAGAGACAAACCAAGAAACAGACTCTAACTATAGAGAACAAACTGATGGTTACTAGAAAGGAGGTAGGTGGGGGATGGGGAATTAAGAAGGGCACTTGTGATGAGCACAAGGTGGTGTATGGAAGTGTTGAATCACTATACTGTACACTTGAAACTAATATTACACTGTATTTTAACTAACTGGAATTTAAATTAAAACTTAAAAAAAATCCAATGACTTCCCATTATAATTTTGTAGTAGAATTGTACTGTGTAAACTAAGTTGGAACTCTTGTCTCCTAGAATTCCTTTCCCTGTATGGTTCTGGGTTTGCACTGGACACAAAAGAAATTTGTGTGAAACTTGGAAGGTGAAAATGAAGCAGCAGCCATGCTTATTCTCTGAAAGTCATCATACGGATACTCTTGGCACAGCCTAGTTAAGGGACTTGTGGTTGCCAACTCATCCTTGCTCATCCTCATCAGTTCCAGTTTTCCTTTTTTCACTTCTATTTTTTGATTATCTTTTCTTCTTAAATGTCTTCTTTGATGACTTCAAGCTTAGAAACAGACAAAGAAGCAACAACTAGATGAATTGTTTAACCAACTCCCAGTATTGCCTTAAAATTGCTTTTACTATATCATTCCTAGTGGTTCTGTTTCTCTGATTGACTCTGATACACCTTCAAATGAAAACCAAACTTCTCTAGCTATAAACTGTACTTACAGTTAAGCTAGTTACAAACTATCTTATAAACTGTATTTTAACATACCTCTGCGTCCATCGCTGACCTGGTGATGTAGCATTTTTCTCTTTGTCCCCTACTATTGTCACACCAACCTGCTTTACATTCTTAAAACACAATGACTTTACTACTTTAGGGCTTTGTGTCAGCTTCTCCCTCTGCCTGATTTGCGGGGCTCCTTTCCTTAAGTTTTCGGTTCAAATGTCATCTTCTAAGAAAGGTTTTTATACTCTGAGCACCCAATTTACAGGCTGAGTTGAAGCCTGCTGTAATTTTTTGTTAAGCCCTGGTCACCGTATGATTTCCTTCTATTTATTTGTTAATTATCTTTCTTCTTCCAACAAAATCTAAATGCCTTAGTGATACAAATCTTTCTGACTTGGCCAATAGTGGATGCTAAATAAATAATTTGTTCAATGCATGTTAATAACTTCTGCATTGTTGTTTTATATTGTATTTACATTGTATATTTCCATTGTGTGGAGAACAAAGTGCAGGCAATTTTGATGATCATAATTCTTGGGAAAGCACAATATTTCTCAGTAAAAAATGGCTTGATGACTATGGAGGGCACAGGAGTAAAGAGAATTGAGTGAGGGGAGTTGAGATAAAAAAAGGTAAAAGGAATGAAAATGGTGTTATACAAGGCATTCTCGGAGACTTCTACACATATCTTCATTAAAGATTTTTTTTTTTTTTTTTGTCAGAGAGAGAGAGGGAGAGAGAGCAAGCACAGGCAGACAGAATGGCAGGCAGAGGCAGAGGGAGAAGCAGGCTCCCTGATGAGCAAGGAGCCCGATGTGGGACTCGATCCCAGGACGCTGGGATCATGACCTGAGCCGAAGGCAGCTGCTTAACCAACTGAGCCACCCAGGTGTCCCTTCATTAAAGATTTTAACTCATTCAAATTGATTGGAGACTTTATTTTTCACTTTTTGCTTACTTGAGAGTGAACTCAGTTTTGCATCCATGTTAGCTAAGAAGCAAAGCAAAATTTAGGGGTATTAGAACCCAGAATTAGAGGAAATCACACGAACCTAAGCCTTTGGGTATTAAAATTATCTGCAACAGTTTCTAGACTTATAGGGGCACGACAATGGAATATTGAAGGTATCTTAGTTAACGCTCTTATGTCATAGGCACCCCAGCTAACATCTACATCTCAGAAGTAAGGAAGGTACTTTAGCTTAATAGTTTTCTTTAGATCCAAATTTGGATCCACATTTTCTCTACCACTTATTGATTCTGTGACTATCACATTACCTATACCCTCTATGCCAAAGTTTTCCCAAGTGGACTTTAGTATTAATAATAGTAACTGTGAGGGGCGCCTGGGTGGCTCAGGGGGTTAAAGCCTCTGCCTTCGGCTCGGGTCATGGTCCCGGGGTCCTGGGATCGAGCCCCACATCGGGCTCTCTGCTCAGCAGGGAGCGTGTTTACTCCTCTCTCTCTCTGCCTGCCTCTCTGCCTACTTGTGATCTCTATCTGTCAAATAAGTAAATAAAATCTTAAAAAAAATAATAGTACCTGTGATGATGAAATATACAAAGACACTTAAAGCACTTAGTATAGTGCCTAGTACATTTGTCAGCACTGTATATGATTTTAATTTTAATCTGTATTAACATGTACTTATTTTTCTCTAATCAGAATACATGTTCTTGAAGTTTGAGTTATGTATTATATGTCTGTGTTCTCCATGCTTAACTCACTTCTGTTGCTATAATAATGAAGCATATGTTTATTAAATTATATGTTTTAAAATTAACTTTACTAACCTTTACATGATAGCTTATAATTAGTTATGTCAGCAGACTTTTTCACATATATTATGAAGAAATATTCTGTGGATTTGGTAAAATTATATGCTGAAGATTTTGTGGCATAAAGGTTCATTTTCTGACATGATTAGAAAATAATCTTTTATTTTTTCCCCCTAAATTTTAAACACTTTAACTATTATTTAAAAAATAGATTGATAATACATATATGTGTTATAAAATTCAGAAGATATAAAAGGTCTTCCAGTGAAACATCAGATTTCCTCCCATATGGGTTCCCCATGTCTTAATTTCTTTCTTCTGACTATGCAACCACAGTTACTTCTGGAAATAATCTGCCTCACAGGACTATACAATGACTACAAGACACAGGCTGGAGGCTTCCCTGACTCAAACAATGACCAATTGACTTTAGAGGTACAACCATATGTTCACACATACCCCTGATGACTCTTAAAAGGAGGTCTAGCCACATAAAGACATGTGAGGTCTTGTTGTGCTCTAAGAATATGAAAATTTAAAAACCAAAAACATCAACAAAAAACTACTCAACATTAAATCCAGCTGCTTTCTATGTTAGCTCTCCATTTAAATGACAGAGAAGAATTTCTGTAAGCTCTCAAAGAAGGAACTGAAAAACCTAAGGCTATTCATTATCAATAATTGTGCATTGTCATTCAATTGTTTCCATGCAATACAGATTATTGTATGTGAACTGGAAACATTGTAAAGAGTAACTTAAAAATACAAGCTAATTATGGTGTGCTTGATCACATTTTTCTGTGGGGACTTCCATATTATGGTAGGGAAACTTCATCACACCATCTGAACTGTTTTCCATACAAACTTTCATATTTCATGAATGTACTTTTTATTGAAAAATTATTCAACTGAATAGGAATTTTTATTTTCCCAGTATATGTGTAAATATGGACATAACAGGAATACTCATGAGTGATAACTGCACATGCACATATTCCTATCACAAATTTTTAAAAAATATAATATTAATGATGACATCTGACTGTTGTTTTAATTGACCTTTACTAGCTTGACTAGTCCAATTGGAGTCCAGTGGATCTGGATTTATATTGTAGCTCCACAGTTTACTAGCTGTATGATTTTGGATAAGTTATCGAATTCTTGGAGATAATAATGGTTCACCTTTGTTGAATGTTTGCTATTTTCCTCCCTATTCCAAGTGCTTCACATATATTAAATCAGAGTTCCTCTTTTGACAAATGAAAAATCTGAGGCATAGAAAAGTTAGTAATTGCCTGAAGATATAAAATTAGAGAATGGTGAAACTAGAAGCACACTCCAGACAGCCAGCTTCCACAGCCTGCACTTTTTTACCAACTGTAGTACACTGCCTAATAGTACTGAAATTGCATACCTCTGAGTGAGTGTAATGATTTTTAAATGGGTTAATGCACAGAGGAAACACACATCAGATAATATTTACTCAATAGTTCGCTTCTTTTTGAAAAATTTAACTGTGGCAAATACACATAACATGAGATTTACCATCCTTACCATTTTTGAGTGTATAGTTTAGGGGTGTTGGGTACATTCACATTGTTGTGCAAGCATCACCACCATCCAACTCCAGAACACTTTTCATCTTGCAAGCTTAAACTCTATATTCATTTAACAATGACTCCCTATTCCTCTCTCCCTCCAGCTCCTGGCAACTGCTATTATATTTTCTGTCTCTATGAATTTGACTATTCTAGCTACCTCATATAAATGGAATCATATAGTATTCTTTTTTTATGACAGGCTTGTTTCATTTAACATAATTTCCTATAATGAGGGATAAACCCACATTATAGCATATATCAGATTTCCTAGGCTGAATAATATTCCATTTTATGTATATGCTACACTTTTTGAATTCATTCACCCATTGTGGACACGTTGGCTGTTCCTTTCCTTTGACTATAGTGAATAATGCTGCTATGGATATGAGCATAGAAATATTTCTTCAAGACCTTGCAATTGTGGGGCACCTGGGTGGCTCAGTAGGTTAAAGCCTCTGCCATCAGCTCAGGTCATGATCTGACAGGTCCTGGGATCAAGCCCCGCTTTGAGCCCTGCATTGGGCTCTCTGCTCAGCAGGGAGCCTGCTTCCCCTCCTCTCTCTCTCTCTGCCTGCCCCTCTGCCTACTTGTGATCTATGTCTGTCAAATAAGATTTTTTTAAAAAAAGGCCCTGGAATTGCTAAATCATGTGATAATTTTTAATTTTTTGAGAAATCACTGTACAATTTTCCATAATGGTTGCATAATTTTACAGTCCCACCAATAATGCACAAACATTCCAATTCTCTATATCCTTGCCAACATAATTTTTTTAATAGTAGTCATTCTAATGAGTATAAAATGCTATGACATTGTCATTTTGATTTGCATTTCCAAGTGATTAGTGATGTTGAGCATCTTTTCCTATTCATAACAGCCATTTGTATATCTTCTTTGGAGAAACAGTCCTTTGGCTACTTTTCAATTAGTTTATTCGATTTCTGATTGTGAAGTTGTAGGAATTCTTTATATGTTGTGGAGATTAATCCTTATCACATAGATGACTTGCAAATATTTTCTCTCATTCTGTGGTTTACCTTTTATTCTGTTAATTCTGTTGTGTTCTTTCCTGCACAGTCATTTTAAACTTTGATATAGTTCACTTTATCTATTTCTTCTTTTGTTTCATGTGCTTTTGGTATCATATCTAAGAAATTATTGCAAAATTTATTATCATTTCTTCTAAGAGTTTTAGAGTCTTAGTTCTTAGATTTAAGAGTTCAATCCATTTTGAGGTAACTTTTGTATTTGATTTAAGATAAACATCCAACTTTATTTTCTGTATGTTGACATCCCATTTTTTTCAATATAATTTCTTGAAAAGACTTTCCTTTCCTTATTGAATGGTTTTGGCATTCTTGCCCAAAATCAGTTGACTACATATGTGAATTTATTTCTGGGCTCCCTATTTTGTTCCGTTGGTTGTATGTCTGTCTTTATGTTAGTATCACAGTGTATTGATGATCACAGCTTCACAATAAGTTTTGAAATCAGAAAGTGTGAGACCTGTAACTTTGTTCTTTTTCAAGATTGTTTAAGCTGTTCAAGGTCACCTTAGCATTCCTATTAATTTTAAGATTTAAGTTTTCTGTTTCTGTGAAGCATGCTATAGAGATTTTGATAGCAATTGTGTTAAATCTATAGATTACTTTGGGTACTATTGATATCTAGAATACTAAGTCTTCCAACCTATGAACATACATATCTTTCCATTTATTTTCATCTTCTTTGAATTCTTTCAACAACGCTTTGTAGTTTTCAGTGTACAAGTCTTTCATCTCCTTGGTTAATTTTATTTTTATTCTATTGTTTTTGATGATATTGTAAATGCATTTTTTAAATTTACTTTTCAGATGGTGCATCCTTAACATATAGAAATCAATTAATTTTTGTATGTTGATTTAATCCTTCAAATTTACTGAATTTATTTAAAAGTATACAACTTCTATTTATGTGCAACCAAAATTTATTTAATAATTTTTCTAAATTTTAAATAACTATTCCTAAGTTTTTGTTATTGTGAATAATAATATCGAAATAAATATCATTGTAAACGTATCTCTCACTATGTCTAAGACAAATTCCTTGGAGTAAAGTTATTTGAGAACATAGTCTGAAGATTTTTACCAGTGTTTGTAACTACTGCCAAATATCTTCCATCAGAAAGATTTGCTAAAAGATAATTTTGAGGAACATGTACAATCATGACTTTCACACAGATATAAAATGGACACATGTTAAGTGACTTGTTTTGTTTATAAGAAATGAGGGAACCAGTCAAATGTTATAAGCATTTCAATGGAAAAGTCAAAATAGCATAGATTTATATGGAATAGAGGAATGTCTAGATGAATAGACGACTGGTTTTTCCACAGAGTGGGGTGAGCCAATTCAAATCATTAGCAGACAGGATAGCATTTATATGTATATTAGTTACCTACAGCTTAAAAAGAGTTGCAAAATAACATCAACAAAAGCAAGACTAGAATATGATAATCCAAAAGAATGTGCTATATATAAGAATGGATATAGATTTCCACTGAAACATATAAAATTTTTTGTAAGTTTATGCCAATTTACACTTACAATAGCATTCTATATTAGGTCTTGACTCAACTTCCTCTCCTGGCATTAAATATTATCACTTTGAAAATACAGTAACTTAACAGAAAAAAAGGTGTTATATAATTACTAATTTAATTTACATTTATTTGATGATTGCTTTGACAGTGATTAAAGATTTTCATGAAGAACCTTAAAAGAGAAATTAAATTCTAAAACTGTTGTTACATAGTTCTTGTATCTCACTTTCTAAAAGAAAGGCAATAAGAGAAATAAATTTAGAAGAGAATTACCTTGAACAGTAATAAACACTTGTTCATAGTTAAGTGCCTGACAAATTTTTAGAGGTAAAGTTGAATATTAAAAATTACATATGTCAAATAACCATTTGCAAGCAGAGTTCTTAAAAAGCAGTACAATACCAATTTGATTATTCTCAGGATCCTCTCCTGATAATTAGGATCTATTTCCCTTTCAGATTCTACCTTATTCTACAAAGTATGTTCAGTGCAGAATAAGTCAAAGAATATTAAATGTTTAGTGAAAGAAAAGCTTTGTAAATCCATTCTTAAGAAATGGCTGTGGACATGACCCAGATGGCAATGTAGGTTGTTCCTGATTTCACTCCCATTCACAAGAAGAACAACTAACAAACTATTCAGGGACAAGATACCACTGAAAGAATCCAAGAACATGGAGAAACCTAGAACCCCACGCACCACAGGGACTAAAAAAGACTATATTAGAAGAATAAGAAAAACATAAACATGTTGACTACATGCTCTTCAATCAAGCCAGTGCAACACCATGTGGAGAGGTCTCCCTTAAGCTTCTGGTTCCTCCAATTACAATGGAAGAAGATAACCCTGGGGGATAACGAACCACTCCACCCCCCTGCCACACACTGTGTGTTGCCCCTCCCCACCCTAAGACTATTGGCAAATTTCTCAACAGAAATTTTTTCAACTAGGAGAGAATATAATGGACATATTCAAAATGTTGAAGGAAAATAACTGTCAGCCAAGAATTCTATCCTTGCTCAAGCTGTCCTTCAGAAACAAAAGATAAACACTTTCCCAAATAAACAAAAGTGTTTGTTACCACCAGACCTGCCTTAAAAGAAATGCTAAAGAAAGTTGAGTGACAATAAGACTAATAAAATCATAAAAACATTAAAAGGTGGTATAAATCTCACCTGTAATGATACAAATACAGATAGATATCTATATAGATAGATATCTATATAGAGATATATATATAGATATTTATGGTCATAGTTAGATTCTGTAATATGGTAATAGTGGTGTATAATTCACTTACAACTCTAGTTTAAAAGTTAAATAAAACAAATGAATGTAGTAAAAGTAACCATAACCATAATAATCTTGTTGGCTACACAATATGAAAGCAGGTAAATTGTAACAGGAATTACCTAAAATGTGAGAGAAAGAGAAATAAAAGTATGAAGTTTATGAATTGTATTGAACTTAAGTTATCAGTTTAAAATAAGGTGTTAGAAGTTAAAGATATTTTATGTGAGCCTCATAGTAACCACAAAGGGAAAGCCTGTAGCAATTAAAAAACAAATAGTAACCAAAGAAAACAACCCCCCCCCACAAAACTCAGAAGTAGCTATGCTTACATTAAACAAAATACATGTTAGACTAAAAAGGTAAAAAGACACAAAGAAGAACATTATGAAAAAGATAAAAGCATCAATGTATCAAGAAAATATAACAATTATAAATATTTCTGTGCCCAAACACTGGAATACCTAAATATAGGAAACAAAAACTAATAGAATGAAAGGGAGAAATAAACAGTAATACAGTAATAGTTGGGGATTTTACTACCCCACTGTCAACAATGGATAGATCATCCAGACAGAGAACCAATAAGGAAATAGTAGGTATGAGTAACACTGTAGACTAAATGAACCTAACAGAATACACAGAACATTCTATCTAACAATAGCAGAATACACATTCTTCTCAAGTGCATGTGGGACATTTTCTAGGACAGACCATATGTTAGGCCACAAGGCAAGTCTTAGCAAATTCAAAAGAATGAAAATTATACTAAGTCTTTTTTTTGACCACAATTGCATGAATCTAGAAATTAATAACAACAGAAAAACTAGAAAATTCACACATATACAGAAATTAAACAGTGCCTTCCTGAACAACCAATGGATAAAAGAAGAAATTAAAGGGGAAATAAAAATGTTTTTGAGAAAAATGAAAATAGAAATAACACATACCAGAATTTATGAAATGCAGCAAAAACAGTTTTAATAGGGCAATTCACAGCAATAAACACCTATGTTAAGAAGCAAGAAAGATCACAATAAACAACCTCATGCTACACTTCTAGAAACTCTAGAAGTACTAGAAGTAGAAAAAGAACAAATTGAGACCAAAGTTAGCAGAAGACAGAAAATAATAAATATTAGAGCAGACATAAATGAAATAGAGTACAGAAAAACACAATAGAAAAGATTAGCAAGGGGCACCTGGGTGGCTCAGTCAGTTAAGCATCTGCCTTGGTTCATGTCATGATCCCAGGATCCTGGGATTGAACCCCAAGTTGGGGTCCCGCTCAAGGGGGAGCCTGCTTCTCCCTCTGCCCCTGCCCCTGCTTGTGCTCTCTCTCTCATGCACATACACGCTCTTTCTCAAATAAAATATTTTTTAAAAAGATTAAGAAATTAAAATTTGGTTCTTTGAAAGATAGACAAAATTGATAAATTCTCAGCTAGACTAACCAAGGAAAAAGGAGAAAAGACATAAATTGACAAATTATAAACGAAATAGAGATACTACAACCAGTACCACAGAAATTTAAAGGATTATTAGAGGTTACTATGAACAGCTAGATGCCAACAAACTGGTTAACCTAAAGAAATGGAAAAAAAAATTTTTTTTAAAGATTTTATTTATTTGTCAAAGAGAGAGATTGCACAAGCAAGGGGAGCAGCAAGCAGAGGGAGAAGCAGGCTTCCCACTGAGTAAGGAGGCCAATGTGGGACTTGATTCCAGGATCCTGGGATCATGACCTGAGCGGAAGACAGATGCTTAACTGGCTGAGCAACCTAGGCATCCCAGAAATGGAAAAATTCTTAAAAACATACAGTTTACCAAGACTGATCAGGAGGAAATAGAAAATCTAGTAGGGAGATTCAATCAATAATCAAAAAATCTAGAAAATCTACTAGGGAGATTCAATCAATAATCAAAAATCTCCCAACAAAAAAAGCTCATGACCAGTGACTTATGAAGCTTCATAAGTGAATTTTACCAAAAACTTAAAGAATTAACACCAGTCCTTCTCAAACTCTTCCAAAAAAAAAAAAAAAATCAAATAATGTGATATACTCCCAAACTCATTTTATGAAGTCCTGATACCAAAACCGGAAAAGGACACTACTAGGATAAAAACAAAGCAAAACTGTAAGACATTATACCTGATGAATATAGATGGAAAAATTCTTAAACACTACTAGCAAACTGAGTTCAATAGGACAATAAAAGAATTATACACAATGATCAAGTGAGATTTATCCCTGGCATACAAAGATGTTTCAATATAGGTAAATCCATCAATTAAAGCATCATATTAATAGAATAAAAGAAAAGAAACATAAGATCATCTCAATAAATGCAGAAGAGGCATTTTACAAAATTCAGCATTCATTAATCATATAAACTCTTAATAAGTATAGAAGGCACATATTTTAACATAACAAAGGTCATATATGACAAGCCCACAGCTAATATCTTACTCAATTGTGAAAGGTTGAAAGCTTCTCTTCAAAGATCATGAATAAGATGTGGGTGCCCATTCTTACCACTCCTATTTAATATAGTACTAGAAGTCCTAGCTAGAGCAATCAGGCAAGAAAAAAAAAAAAGAAAAAAGAAAAAAGAAAAGCTATCAGAATTATAAAGGAAGAAGCAAAATGATCTCCATTTGCAGATGATTTAATCTTTTATAAAAATTTCCAAAGACTCAACCAAAAAAATTTTAGACTTAATAAATTCAATAAAGTTCCAGGACACAAAATGAACTTATAAAAATCAGTAGCATTTCTATATTCCAACAACACTTTTTTTCTAAAAAAGAAATAAATTAATCCCATTTCTAATAACATCTAAGACAATAAAATATTTAAAATAAATTTAAGGAGGTGAAAGAGGTCTGAAAAGTACAAGACATTTGTGAAAGAAATCAAAAAGCCTTAAATGAAAGGTATCCTGTGTTTTAAGATTGGAAAAAACGATACTGCTAAAATGTCAATACTACCAAAAGCCATCTATAGATTCAGGGCAATCGCTGTCAAGATTCCAATGACATTACTTACAGATGTAGGAAAAAAAAACACACCTAAAATTTATACAGACCCATAAAAGATTCTGAATAGCCAAAGAAATCCTGAGAAAGAAGCTTGAGGCATCATACTTTCTGATTTAAAGTTATACTATAAAGCTATAATTATCAAAACAATATGGTTCTGGTTTGAAAACAAATAGACCAATGGACCAAAATGAAGAGCCAAGAAGTAGACCCAAACATATATCATCAACTAATGTTTTTTAAGGAAGCCAAAAATAATGAATGGAGGAGAAACAATCTTGCAATAAATGGTGCTGGCATAATTAGATACTCACATATTTAAAAAAATGAATCTGGAATCATATCTTACACCACCTGCAAAAATTAACTCAAAATGGATTAAAGACTTAAATGTATGACCTGAAACCATCGAGCTCCTAGATGAAAACATAGGTAAAGCTCCTTGACATGGATCTTGGTAATGATTTTTTTAATATGACAACTAAAGCACAAACAACAAAATAATAATAATAAACAAGTGGTACTTGTTTATTAAAATAAACATTTATTTATAAAACATATATTTATAAAAAACAAACAAGTGGGACTATGTCAAACTAAAAGAGCTTCTGCCTAGAAAAATAAACCACCAAGAAAGTGAAAATACAGCCTATGGAATGGGAAAAAATTACAAAATTCATATCTGATGAGGAGTTAGTATCCAGAAATATATAAAGAACTCATACAAGTCAATGGCTTAAAAAAGAAATCTGATTAAAACACAGGCAAAAGAACTGAACAGACCTTTCTCCAAAGAAAATATTGAAAGGCCAGCAGTACATGAAAAGATACTCAACATCACTAGTCATCAGGGAAGTGCAAATTAAAACACAATGAGATATCACTTCCAGCCTGTTAGAAGGCTGTCATCAAAACAACAAAAGTTAACAATGGCTAGTATGAATGTAGAGCAAAGGGAATTCTTGTGCACTGTTGGTGTGATTATAAATTGTGGTTGAGTCACTGTGGAAAACAGTATGGTGGACACTGAAAAATTTTTAAAAAGAACTACCATATGACCCAGCAATTCTACTTCTGGAATATACACAAAGGAAATGAAAACATTAACTGAAAAAGATATCTGCATGACCATATTCACGGTAACATCATGTAGCCAAGACATGGAAACTAGCTAATGTTCATTCATGGATGAATGGATAAGGAAGTTGTGGAGTGTGTGTGTGTGTGTGTGTGTGTGTGTGTGTGTGTGTATAATGGAATATTATTCAGCCACAGAAAACATAAGGAAACCCTACCATTTGTGACAACAAGGGTGGACCTTGAAGGCATTATGCTACCTGAAATAAATCAGAAAGAGAAAGACAAGTGCAGTATTATCTCATTTATATATGTAACCTGAAAAAACAAAAATCAAAGCAACCCAAAACAAAAAACCCAACCCACAGAGAGATCAGATTTGTGGTTACCAGATAGGAAAGCTGGAGGGAAAATTGGAGGAAGGTAGTCAAAAGGCACAAACTTCCAGTTATAAATGAATAAGGACTAGAGATGTAATATACAACATGACGATAGCTAACATGCTATATGATATATTGGAAAGTTGTTAAGAGAATACATCCTATGAGTTCTCATCACAAGGAGACCTTTTTTCCTTGTTTTTATTCTTTTTATTATATCTGTGAGAAGATGGCTGTTAGGTGACCCTATTGTGGTCATTTCACAGTATATGTAAACCAAACCATCATGCTCTATATGTTAAGCTTATACAATGAGGTATGTCAATTATTTCTCAGTAATACTGGAAAAAAAAAAGAGAAAGATGCCTTTAACACAAACCACTTTTATTCGTGTATATTGCTGTGCATTCTAAGTTTGTTAAGAGTTTCTTTTCCTGGAATTTTAATCTTTCCACGCTATTTTTAAGTTGTGTGACCTTTGGTTAAGTGTGTGGACCTTTACTAGTACAAATGATTGCTATATCTCCACAAAGGATTGTTTCAGAATCAAATTAATCGATGTATTTGAAAACACATACAAAAATGGTACTTTAAAGAGATATGAGAAATATTTTAATATAATTTTTTTAAACTTCATACTAACCTCTTCTCCTTTCTACTTAGAATAGACTTGTCTGTCCTGCCCTCCTATCCCTCACTCCATTCAAGCAGTAATGAGGGAATGATGGCTTTCTCTTCATGACCTATAGATAGGGATGTAAAAAGTCAACAAAGAATTTTGACTTTTGATTCTTTAAGAAGATTATTGGAAAGCTCTAGAAAAGGCCTGGTTCTGAGAGCCATGGTGTTCATTTGTTTGGGAATACCACATCTGCCTGGAAGAGATATGCTTGTTAGCATGCTGGTAATTCTAAACTCTTTGCTTTAGACTTTTAGCACCAAACCTTAAGAATCCAGAACTTAGAATATGCTCCATAAACTATAGAATGAGGAAAATTTCAAAAAATATTTTATTTATTTATTTATTTATTTATTTATTTATTTGACAGACAGAGATCACAGGTAGGCAGAGAGGCAGTCAGGGGAGAAGGCTTCCCACTGAACGGACAGCCCGATGCGGGGCTCGATCCTAGGACCCTGAGATCATGACCTGAGCTGAAGGCAGAGGCTTAACCCTCTGAGCCATCCAGGCACCCCAGAAAATTTTGAATATATAAAGTCCCCTTTTCCTATTAAAAAATGATAAAAGTATCAGAGGAAAATTAACTGGGAAACCTTAGTGAGATGAGCAGAATCAAACATGTCTAAAAGCAGCATCCCAGAGATCCATTCCAGCTCCATTGCTACCCATAGGAGGGGTCTAGAAATGAGTAGGAGGGCTGGATGCCTGAAAGGGACCTCACAATGTGCTTGTTTCTGACAACTGGAGCTTATGGGCTACGGCAAACATAAATATTTTTAGTTGGGGCCAATGACTTAGTCCAACACATAGAGGGACAAAGTGCAACTCAGCAGAAGCTAGAAATGGCAAAATACCATCCTGGACTAAATGTAGAAATATTGAGTATACAAATGGACAATGGCCAGACCATACATAAAAACAGAGCAGAGCTCTGACCCATAATCTCTCCAATAACCAGTCCAGGAAGCCAAACCACAGCCTTTGTAGCAATCAGTCCCCAAAGTTTAAGACTTATTTTAGTAACTGCTAGCTTCTTTAGTTTTTATATCCTCCTCGCTTTTAACTTAGGAAAAAGCCTAATATGCTCCCCTAAACTATCACATAGGATACACCACTTCGAGTCTGCCCACTTGTGTCCTCCCTATGCCAGCACCATCCAGTCATGGCATACCGGAAGCCTCCCTTTTTTCTGCTATAATCCAATTCCCTGCCTGCATTTGAGTCTTTGACAAATTTAAGTGATGATAGCTGACTCCTTTGCTAGAGAAAGCCCTAAATAAATAGCATTTGCTTGTTCTTATTTGAGTGATCTTGATTGATTTTCATAATGTACATTCCCCTCCTCATGCATAAATTTATATATAGGCTTGTTCCAAATCTGTATGCCCCACAGGGAAGAGGCAAGAAGAAGAAGCAGTGAGAGAACCCTAAATTGGCTAAGAATTAACTTAGAAAAACTGAGTTTTAAACAAAACGAGACTGAGGTTTTTTGTTTTGTTTTGTTTTGTTTTGTTTGCATTTGTAAGATTAAATTTTCTAAAACCAGGCAGGAATGGTATATTATGGAGTAAGTTTAGATAAAAAGAGATATATTTTATATATATTTTTATAATGTATCAATAGTATAAAATGTAATATACTGGAGAAAATCTTAATTATATTGGACAGTATTGCCTATTTTATTTATACTAAACAATGACTATGTAGCATTTATTCTTTGTTAATGCATTATTCTCTAATCAAAAAATTTTAAGATTTTACTCTCCTCTGTATACCATAGACACAAAGAATAATGTAGATACCAGGTGGTCTAGCAGTCCTACAAGGAACACTAACATACATGTGACACTGGAGTGAGCACAATGATATGTGCTTATAGTATTATTTATGTCAGCATTTGCTTACTCCAGACATCATAGATATTAGAAGTTAAGGAGCGGCCCCTCTGTCTGAGGAGACCACTGCTCTAATTTCTAAGCAATTCCAATACTGAAAACTTTTAGGAAACTGTTACTTTTCTCATGGAGCTGTCTTAATAGGTGTGAGTGCAATAGGATATCTTCATTTTTTTTTTTAGTACAAATATCTTACCAAAGTAACTCAGCACTTAAGTTGTCCTTCAATTCAGTTCACAGTCTTTGATGGTGAAATTAAGATAAAAAACAATTTAAGGAGTCATATTATTTCCTGAACCTACTGTATTTAATCAAAGGTAGCAGTCTAAAATAATTAGGAAACCGATATGTAATTTACGTAGAATCTGCTAAAGCAGATTTTTTTTTAACACAATTTATTTCCTATAGAGCAATGAGAAATTTAAATGCAGAATTTGAAGATTATACTGCCTTTCACCCTAACTCAAGCTTGTTTCAGAACCAGGTGCTGTGGGTTGCCTTTGTGGGTCTTAAAACATTTTTATTTTCTTCTTAACTAACTCAATGCTTTTCCCCATGAGGTCATTCTTTAGGATAGAGAAATTATGACTATATGGGACATGTCAGATTTCAATATAAGTATCACATCCTATAGGGATTGAGAAATAATCGTTAAGATAATACAAAATTTTGCATGTTTAAATGTGTTTCACCTATTCTTGAGCACATAGTATATGCTGGGCACTGTGCCAAATCCTGAGGGAATACAAACGTGTATGACCTAGCCCCTATCCTTAAGGAAATTTTAGATGTATAGGAGATTAAAAAAAACAGCACTTGTTCTACTTATATCTTCTTTTTTTAAAAGATTTTATTTATTTGACAGACAGAGATCACAAGTAGGCAGAGAGGTAGGCAGGGAGAGAGAGGAGGAAGCAGGCTCCCTGCTGAGCAGAGAGCCGGATGTGGGGCTTGATCCCAGGACCCTGAGACCATGACCTGAGCTGAAGGCAGAGGCTTAAGCCACTGAGCCACCCAGGTGCCCCTATTTATATCTTTTAAAATTTCTTTTAATGTTTTGAACATATTTCATTAGATATTTTTAGGTATTTGGTGACTTTTGATGCTATAGTAAAAGCTATTATTTAAAATTTCATTTTCTATATGTTTATTATTGGTATGTAGAAATAAAATTGATTGTATATTGACCTTGTATACAAAGACCGTGTTAAACTTATTGATTCTGTAGACTCTTTTGAAATACAGATTTCTGTATATTCTTTTGAATCATGTTATCTGTGAATAGTGACATTTTATTTATTCTTTTTTGATCCTATGCCTTTTCTTTTTATTGTCCTATCACACTGGTTAGGAATTTTACTATAATGTCAAACAAAATTGGTAGTAGTTGGCATCTTTACTAGTTCCCAATTTCAAGGGAAAATTGGCAATATTTTACCATTAAACATGTTTCTTGTGATTATTTTTCTTTTTGTAGGCATTGTTTATCAGATTAAGAACAACTTATTCTTTTCCCAAGCTTAGAACAATCTAAATGTTTTAAGCAGAAAGGACTGTAATAATGTGTCTATAAAATAGTGTGCTTAAGTAGTACTGTGTTTACAAAACTGTTGCAAATACCAGAGGAGCTGGTTTCATGTGGGCTAACACTGGGGGTATTAATTTCAAGAACACATTGCTATGCCTTCAATACAGGGGTCAGGAAGCTGTTGATGCACCATCACAAACCACTTCTTACTACACATGTCTCAACCTTACCTTCCAGGAAGACCCATTGTAAAATGTGGGTTTTACCTCACTTCTACCTTCTAAGTGTGTCCTGAGTACTTCTAATTGGCAGAAACAAATTTACTTGTAGACCCTTGTTTGTAAGTAGAGATGGAAAGGGGGAATTTCAACATTTTTAAATCCATACTGGATTGTGTTAACATTTAATACTGGTCTTGGGAAATTTAGGAGACATCAGATATAAACTACTCTCCTTTCACTACTCATTTTGTGGCAGTAAGTTCTTTTCTTTATGATGTTCAGAATCAAACCCACAAGGTACTACAGTCATCTCCTTTTTTTGGTTGTTGGTTTGTTGCCATGTGGATCTACAAATGACCAGTGGCAGTCTGAAATTCCAGTTCAGTGGAATAATTGCTGTCTCCCCAGGATATAGGGGGATTTTTAAACCTAAAAATTAACCAACATAGAGTCCTAGGGATAAGAAACAAAATTGATTGTTGGCCTTATTGGGTAAATAGTGAGAAGTAGTATTGCTATTTCTACCTCTTAATTCCAAGTTCCATGCATCCTTGCTATGTCAATAACTGCATTCAGAGCAAATTGCAGCATTTAGGAAAGCATCCAGCCACACAAGGTGTTATCTTCTGGTTGCTATAACTGATGCATTGACAAGACCTTGAAGACCAGCTGCTTTGGGGTGTTGAGGGATGTGCTAACACCATGAGTCTTAAGGCATGAGACTATTGGCATATTTGTGTTGTTTACTAAGTCCAATAGCCAGATGCAATATTCTATAGGATACCATAAAGATAAATAAAAAATTTGTGGCCTCCTGGGTATCTCAGTTGATTAAGCAGCTGCCTTCAGCTCAGGTCATGATCCCGGAGTCCCCAAATCGAGTCTTGGTCAGGCTCCTAGCTCCACGGGGAGTCTGCTTCTCTCTCTGATCTCCCCTCTCATGCTCTCTCTCGCTGTCTCTCTCCCTCTCAAATAAATTAAAAAAAAAAAAAAAAGAAGTTTGTAAAGTCCTCAGTTGCTGATGGTGGCAAAAGCATGGCTGGCTAGGGGCGCCTGGGTGGCTCAGTGGGTTAAAGCCTCTGCCTTTGGCTCAGGTCATGATCCCAGGGTCCTGGGATCGAGCCCCACATCCGGCTCTCTGCCCAGCAGGGAGCTTGCTTCCTCCTCTCTCTGCCTGCTTCTCTGCCTACTTCTGATCTCTGTCTGTCAAATAAATAAATAATAAAAATCTTAAAAAAAAAAAAAAAGCATGGCTAGCTGACTAGGAAAATCCGTAGCTAGAATATCTGTATTCCAATGAAGACAAATTGCTACATTCTCTGTGAATTTTATTTTTTCCCCTAAGTCTACACTATGTCAGCTTTGCCATGATTTCTAGGGTAATCTTTGATCGTTAGATCCAATAGGCATGATGTTATCAATGTAGCTGGTCAGTAAGATGACAATGGTATCTGAGAACTGAAATATGATGAAATTGAAGAGAATAGATGTTGTCCTGAGGGAGGAGAGTGGAATTGACCTGCAGTCCTTGCCAGGTAAAAGTAAATTGATTCTTATATTCTACATTTATTGAGATGGGGGGAGTTTCTTAAAATTTTTTTTATTTGCTTTTTTTTTTTTTTTGTATATGGCTACATACCAGTTTACAGAGACTGCTTTGAGTAAAGAGACTATATCTAGAATAGCAGCAGCTGAAATTCAAGCCACTGAATGTTTAATTAAGCTTGGTTAAATTGATTCTGATTCTCAAAGATCCATCCTCCGAGAGGACAAACAAGTGAGTTAAATAGGAATATGCTAGAAACCATCTGCATCTTTGAGATCATTAATGGTATCTATATTTGATTCCACTGAGGATTCCATACTTTAAAAATAGATATGTTTTGGTAGGAAGGAGCACTACTGTAGACTTCCATATGACTCCTCTGATTTTCTGATCACAATAGCTCTCACTCTATGATTCAGAGTCAATATGTTAAACTTTCCAATTGCTGAGCAAGTCCACTCTAACTACATACTCAGATACTGGGGTAAAGATGTGGGGCAGTTTTTCAGAATCTGTTAAAAACCTATTATGAAGATTAATTCATAATTCATCAACATAAGTTGCTGGTCTAACTGATGAATGCTGCATTATTCGTGGTAGAGTGACCAAATTCTTCCTTTGGTGTAGCTAGAATCACTCTCATTCAAGGGCAATAGGCAATAGCACAGAGACAAGATTTGGATTAAAGGGCTTTGATTTTTTATTATGTGAAATCAAATGAGGACTTATTTTCCTAAACCTAGACTTTTTGTCTATTTGTTTATTCAACTCATATAAGACCCTTCCCCTCTTTTAAAAAGTTTTACCCATCTATTTCAGCCTTAGGAATTTTGTTCTAGTTTTCCATTATTGCTTAAGAGATTGCCACAAGTTTAGCCATTGAAAACAACACACATCTATTATCTTACAGTTCTCAAGGGCTAGGAACCTAGAGATGGTTTATTTGGATGTGCTGCTCCAGGACTCACAAGGCTGAGGTGAAGTTATCGCCAGAATATGCTCTCATCTAGTGGGTCAACTAGGGAAGAGTTCACTTTCAAACTCATTCAGATTGTTGGAAAAATTTATTCCCTTGTAACTATGTGATTGAGGGCCCTGGATTTTTTCTCTCAGCTTGAGGCTGACCTTGTTCCTAGAGAACCTCTACAATTTCTTGACTCATGGACTTCTCCAACCTGACCACTTACTTCATCAAAGACAATATAGAGAGCCTCTAGCCTCTTTTCTAACAAGATGGAGTGTATATGTGTATTTTTGTGTGTATATATATGTATGTATAATATGTGTGTATGTATGTATGTGTATACATATGTGTGTGTGTGTGTGTGTGTATACACAATGAAAATGACTGTCATAATTTTGGCCTTAAAATATATAATCACTGAAGTGACTTCCATTACCTTTGCTATATTCTGTTGGTTAGGAGCAAGTCACAGGCCCTATCAATACTCAAAGGGAAGGATTACACAAAGGTATGAGCACCAGGACACAGGAATTGTTGGGGTCAGCTCAGGGTCTGTTTGACACTGATAACATGTTGAGTTAACCATCACCAAAGATTAGTGGAGATAGTATTTATATTGTAATTGCTCCATAAGGCAAAGATGGATTCCTCTCCCAATTAATAAGTAGAATGTTGAGTCTGATAACACTACAAACCACATGAATTTGAGAGAAATTTTATTACTCAGTCAAGGGACTCCCAGTGAGGCACGATAGGTACAATTAGGTCCAAGTTGGTCAGGGTTTGTGTGATTTGAACTTCTCGTGGCACACAGATGTTTTTAATCAGCTTACCCAGATGTGGGGTAGAACAGAAGGAAAAAAGATAGGCTTAAAAATTATCAGCAGTCAACCATCATACTTTTTGGTATAGCACCACTACAGTAACTGCCTTGCCTTGTTGAGTTGGCAGCTGCTGTTGTCATATTGGAGATTCCATCATGCCCATCAAAATCAGGAGGTTCATTTTCAGTGATGGTATTTTGCCTCATGAAAGTCTATTTTAGCGAGGACAACAAATTCTGCAGTGTTGGAGAATGTTGGTGCTTCCTTCACCACGTAGTTCTCAAAGTGTTAAAAGTCATCTAGGGGATGAATGACTAGGTCTTACACAGTAAATCCATGTCAACAATCCTATCTTCCAAAGTCTTTACATTTTCTTTACATTTTATCAAAGAAGTTTTAGAACCTCATAGCCCAGTCCATGAGTTCAAGTTTTACGTAGCCAATTGAGCAACTATCAGAAATATGATCAATTGCTCTAATACATTCAGTCCAGAAAACTTTATGAGTATAAATATACAGATAAGTTTAGCCAGATCCAAATTTATGTTCTTCATTTTTTGGACTGCCATATTTTGAAGCAATTTCCATGTATTTTACCCAAGATTCTATTGATGAATAATAGTAAAATAATTTAGCTATTTTGGTTTACAAATGTTAGGACAAAATTTGGCTCTAGGTTGAAGCAAATACTTAAAGAATTGCATAGTCAATATAATAATGTATTAAATAGCAAGATATGTAGATTATACAGTGACAATGTGTGACAGAGGAAGAATGAGGACATTGCATTGAACAAAATCAAATAAGTGAATTTTTTTCTTTTGCTGATGTGCCTAACGAATTTCTGAGAAGAGGATCCAGTACACAATATTTTCCATATTTTTAAAAGGGAACTTTTTTCCTTCATCAGTTTATAAATCTAGAAAATAACAAAGCAGTCAAAAGAGCAGAGCTCTAAGTATAAGCAGACACACAATTACCCTTGTTTGGGCACTAAATATTTGTTTGATTTTGGACAAGTCTCTTTACCTCAATGTGCTGTATCTTTCATCTATAAATTGAAGAGTGCATGGATACACTGATTCTCAAGTGTGTGATGGATGAGGGAACATAAGGCAAGCTGAGGACAAACCAGAAGCTGACTCCCAGCAACCTCCCCCTACTCCTGGGTGGGACTGACATCTTTCAGGAATCTTGCAACTATGTTAATGTTAATACCTTGCTAGAGGAGAAAAACAATCTTAACTTGACAATGGCAAGTCAGTGGGTATCTTGTAGGTGCTCTTTAGTATGTGAAAATTCTATTGAAACCTCCCTTTTTCCTTACCTCCCCCAGCCCCCATAGAATATAATCAGCCACCCCTCACAACCCCAGTGATGCTGCTCTTTCTGCCCACAGGTCCTGTCCCTGTGCTTTAACAAGCCACCATTTTGCACCAAAGACCTCTCAAAATGCTTTCTTGGTCATCGGCTCTAGACCTCACCCCACCGAACCTCACTTGTATTCTAAAACTTCATCATTTGGCACCCAAACATGGGGCTTTGAGTCTTTACATCCGGACTCTGAGCTTCGGTTCAGAATTGGTGAGTACTTCTCTCCTTTTACTCTCATTTCAGGGGCTCTTCAAGGGGTATGGTCTTAACTGGAACACTTTCACGTCAATTGCTCAGGTTGTATCCTCTAGCCCATGGCTACTTTACTGGGAAAAGAAAGCCTGCCTTTTGGCTGGAAGTTAGTACTCTGGCTGGAATGGTAATAAGACCCAGAAACTCAATGCCCTCTTTCAGCTCCTGTTCTTACACAAAGTTGTCTGTCTTGGGCATGGGACAGCCACCTAAGTCACCAAGACGGCTGCCAATCTTAAGACTCCTTTGTGAGGTTTTCTCCTGACTGATCTAATGTGTTCCCCTCCACATCCCTGGTCTAGCCACTTTAGGCCATGGGACCTCCACTGTAAGCCAGCTGAAACTAGTACCCGATTGAATTAAAACCCAGGAACCATTTCCTAGGGAAGATTGGTGTAAGGAGCACGTGTGTTGGAATGTTGCTTTTAGAACATGATGGATTTCAATTTTACTGTTTCTTGTCCGTGTCCCCTCCTATCTAAAGCTACAAAATTCGGTAAAACTTTTCTAGTATTTTCCATGGGTTAAAATGGCAGGGCAGTATGCAACCTTCAGAACATATGATGGCACGGCATGGTATTTCAGTGCATGCACCCATCTATAGCGAAGGATGCGATTGTTGTGCCCAAGTTTTCGCGTCTGAGAGACCACCAAGGAGCCAAGCACCGATACACTCACACGAGGGTTTATTTGACAAGCTTAAGCTTGGGCCCAAGTATACTCAATGCAGTGGAGTAGAGACTCGGACCCCAAGGTGACATGCGTAAGCTTGGGCCCAAGTATACTCGATGCAGTAGAGTAGGGACTTGGACCCCTCGAGCTTAGTTAAGGCAGGGGTATTTATGGGTTCCTGTTACTAAAGTAGGGTGGGGGTCTCTGGAACTAAAGTAGGGTGGGGCTTCCTAAAGTAGTAGGGTGGGGGTCCTTAGAACTAAAGTAGGGTGGGGCTTCCTGAAACTAAAGTAAAGTAGGGGAAAGTTCAGCCCTTGGGCATAGGGGTCTGAGATGGCTGTACTTATGATAAAGCTAAACCTCAGGTGGGATGGCCTTAGTTTTTCTTGGCCTCCACAGCGATGAGGAAGAGGAGGGGTGCTGGCACCCCTCCAGGGCCTCGTGCAGCAGGAATGCCTTCATGGGAAGGCAGAATTGTGATCAATAGCTATGTCTTGCTTGAGGGACACCTCTGGTTGCTTTTGACACAGGAACCTCTGACATATTCTGCGTGGGGCACCAGCTAGGAGTCAGGTGGGGGGATTCGGTAATGCCACTTTCTTTACTTTTCTGGGAGCATGGCCTCAGTTGGCTTCTTCAGTTCCCAAGGACTTTTACCTTGGAGTGCCTTTTAACCCACTGGAAGCAAATTGCATTGCAAAACTTAGGAAAGGACTGAGCTCCTGTAACACTGCATGGCCTCAGTGGGATCTGTCAGTTAGATCTCCTCTGCAGGAAATAGGATGAGTGGACCTAAGATACCTTCGCTGCTCATACCTAGGACTCATTGCTCTACACCGGAACCCATACCCAAGGGCCTCTTGCAGAATGTGTTTGCCCAAATGGGTCAGCTAGTAAACTCCCTCTTGACATATTGGATGATAATTATCTAAATAAGCTTCTTCCTAGTAAACCCAGGTTGCTGGAGGATATGCAGACCATCCCTAACAAAGGGGACTCCAACTTTATCTCTCTCTGTTTCTCCTAATAGATGTGGGGCTTCCTCTTCATTCACCTCATGGGTTAATGGCTATAACTGGAGCCAACTGTGGCTAGTCTCCATTGGGATGGGGACTTTAAGGAATATTCCTAAGCAGCTGCCAAAACATCCTTTGTTTGGTTGAAATTCCCCGTCTTTGGCCCCATGTGGACTGCCTAACCTCTCCCCCCTTGTTGGCGGGAAAACATGGCGTCTGCTCGTCCACTGGAGCTGACGAGCTCTCAAACCGGGAACTCTTTCTCTGCCTTCTGGCAGCACTTTGTCTCTCTATCTCCTCCTTCTCCTGTTTCTGTGCCACCTTGGGTGCAGCCTGTGTAACTGGCCTCTAGACCATCCTCAGTGCCTCCTGCACCATGGTTCCTCCCTTCACTGCCAAGGAGCAAGAAGAGCACCCCCTGAACCTAACACTTCCCTCTCCAGATTTCCCCACCTGTGTCTCAGATAAAAATTGACGATGGGGTGGGCCCAGGTGGAACATAAATCAGTGTTTAAACGAGTTAAGTTTGTTGGTTTAATTAAGATAATAAATAGGTTGGGACGCCTGGGTGGCTCAGTTGGTTGGACGACTGCCTTCGGCTCAGGTCATGATCCTGGAGTCCCGGGATCGAGTCCCGCATCGGGCTCCCAGCTCCACGGGGAGTCTGCTTCTCTCTCTGACCTTCTCCTCGCTCATGCTCTCTCTCACTGTCTCTCTCTCAAATAAATAAATAAAATCTTTAAAAAAAAGATAATAAATAGGTCTTTTAAGCTAACTCTTACTCTATCAAAGTTTGCCAAAGGTCAAATAAATGCATCTCTGAAATTTGTTAGCAAAAAGGTGACTAAACTGATGGTTAATTGCCTATCTTATAGTTTTTATGGGTAATTGCTAAAATAGCTTTCAAAGTCTTTGTTAACCTGAAACTTTAAAGTTTTGCTTGGATAATAAATAGAATTAAATTTGTTGGACATGTAAGTCTTTTCCAAATGGAATAAAGTGCTAAGTCACTGTTAAGTGGATATCGGTTTGTGCTTTTGACTTATTGGAAAGAACTAAGGGTATTTGAATCTGTTGATAAACATGTTTTGTGCATGGTTCATAAATTTGCCATCTAAAGAATTCTGGTGTAACAGTTTACAATTGGTTACTCCTTAGTCTTCACTGGAGATTAATGTTTCTAAAGAATACAAAATTCTAAATGTAATTAAGACTGATAGAAATAAGGGAAGCAAGTGTGTATGCAGAAAAGTAGGAGATAATGTAAGAGGGATACAAGGAATGGGAATTCATTTTTATAGGTAAAAGAAGGTAGTTTTGTCCTAAGTAAGATTTCTTTTTTTCTTTCTTTCTTTTTTTTTTTGGAAAGATGGCTTGGGACAAAATCTGAATGCAAAGGAAAGTTGTAGAAGGTTTATGATGGAAAAACTTTGGAAAGGAATTTTAGGTGTGGTCAGGATTCACTAAGATTGAAATAAATGGATTTTAAAGTACACTGGTATAAGATTGAAAGTCTACTTTCTCTCTGTCAAAAAGAGAAACATTTTCTTCGATTAACTGATCTGTTAAGAAATTGTAAATAGTTTTCTCTTCACCTGCCAAGAAAAACCAGTTTCTCTGTTTTGTTATCAGATCTTTAACATCCCTAATCCTATTTAGGCATGTGCTTTAAAACTTCCTAAGTTTTAACAAACTTCCCCAAGATTTAAATCTTGCACAAAGTCTAGACTAATTAGGCTTTCTTGTTTGGTATGTTACGTTCTGCTTCTGGCTGTTGAAATGTTGTGTCGATGTATCACAGAATAACGGAGTTTCCTTGTATATAGTATCATAGTGAACTCTCGTATCAGATCATTAACAATGTCCATTTCTGTGTGTTTTTCTTTTTTGTTGTTTGTTTTGTTTTGTTTTGTCATTTCTAATTCTAATGTTCTTGTAAGATGAGTTTCATCTTTCATGAGGTTCATTTAAAGGACTTTCAGGACAAATACAGGTATTCAATATATTGAAAATCCTAAAACTAAAATGGATAAGAATTTCCAGGACTAACTAAAGCTCCATTGAAGCTAAACCAGAATTAGTAACATGGGACTAAAAGAACTAAAAGATTATAGTGTTGTGACTCTTGTTTGCAACATTGCTGGTTCTCTAATGTTTGCTCTTCCAGACTAAGGAAACTTTTTCTTAAGATATCTGTGACTCACAGAAATGTAAAAATACTCATTTGTAAATAAAAGTGTTCAACTTTTCTTTGTGAACCCTCTGAAACTCAGAAGGTCTCAGTAAGTATTCCTTCTCCCATGGCAACCCTAGTCATTTGCATAA
Organism: Lutra lutra; assembly: GCF_902655055.1. Classification (NCBI taxonomy): domain Eukaryota; kingdom Metazoa; phylum Chordata; class Mammalia; order Carnivora; family Mustelidae; genus Lutra; species Lutra lutra. The sequence continues at coordinate 108,699,866 of NC_062285.1, forward strand.
GTTCAATGGGAATCAGTTCTCATTGTAACAGGACACCATTGGAAACATGGGTATTTTACCAAGTCTTTGACTGGCATGTCATATTTGAGAGACAGGCATAGACTCAGATATGACCAGACAGCTTTAAGGAGATAAGGTTAATGAAACCTGGAGCCATAAAGCCCCTTGGGACTGTTGGCCTGACACCTTGCCTACAGAGTTTCCAGCAGCCTCACCAGGTGAGTAAAGAACGTTACTTCCTGGCAGGTGTAGGAACCTCAGGATACTTTGGGGACCTCAAGAAGAGGAATCTGCCCAAACCTACAGGTACTACAGGCATGTCTAATGGCAAGCACTTGGTTTGGCTTTTGCCCTGGAGAGGCTACTAAAGGTTCAACCTAGAGATTCCTTATAAGACGTTCCAGCAAAGCAGATTCTAAAAGATCTATATAATCATTCACTATTCTTGCTAAGCTTATATAAATAATCAGGCCAAATTTGTTAAAACTGGTCTTGTTTTTTGAATAAATTCACCCTGACTTGGCTATCTCTGGAAATGAGGGTTATTTTAGAGAAAAATTATGTTTCAGTAACACACCTTTGTGGATGTTAAATTCTAGATCTGATTGTCTTTAAATGTTTGTTGTTTACCTAAGCTAGACAACTTGAGGTAAACTTCAGAGAAGTTACACAGTAGCTTGTTTACATGATCATCTTTCTTGTTATTCTGTTGGAATAATAACAGAACCTCATGGGTATACAATTATTTTAACAACTGGAAAATGAGATTAATTACCCAACAATTGTATAGCTTAAGTATCATCTTGACCAATTCTGTGTCATTGGGATGATGAAATCATTCCTAAAAGCCAGAGCATACCCCACTCCACAGGGTAGCTACAGACTTAAAGAGATAATGGATGACCCCACTTTCTTTATGGTTGGGTTGGATGATGCATTTGGGAATGACCTTATCTCCTAAGACAAATTTTCTCTCACTTGCCAGTGATCCTTTGTAATTAGGATGTTAACGCTTTATCTCAAACAAAGAGGTCTTTTTGATGGTATTGTTTTTTAGCCATATTTATCCTTGAAGCCACTCCTATTGAGGTACAATTGCAAATAAAGGCTTTAGCTAAACATAAAACAGCCCTCCTGCTAAAAGGAGCCTCAAAACTCACTATGGGACAGTCCCTGAATGTAATGACTTCACAGCAGGTCCAGAGTGTCGTAGAGATCAACGGCCACCAATAGATGATAGGTGGTTGACTTATTAAATACCAGGCTAAAAAAATACTTAAAACCTGTCTAACTTTAAACCTAGTTACCCTTATGCCTGGACCTGACCATTGTACTTCTCTATAGAGCATGACTGTTTAGAGGTTATTGATCTTGCTTATTCTAGTCAACCAGATTTATGATGCCCCTATTGAAAATACAAATGACAGTTGGTTTAAACATGTCCCCAAATAATAGTACTCCAGGCTATTGATGGTTTTGCTACTGATTGGGTAAGCGACCTGGTGTCATATGGCTAGCTCCATATGGAACCCCCTGGATATGTTGAACTAACCTGTGGCCCTGGCTTCTCTAGGTGGATAGGTCGCTACACCTTAGGGTTTGCCTAAATGCATGACGCATTATTAAAGCCATTATACCAACCCAGCTGGCCTTCCAAATTTAATTAAAACAATGGCGAGCACCTTTTGTGTTACATTGGTATAATCACCTAGCCTCCATCTTTGTTCCCTCTTTAAGACTGGAGAATGTTGTTTGGTACATGGAAGCTCTTAATAAGTACATGGTCAGCCCAAAATGACCTTGAAGTAGCATTTCTCTATTAAATGTGATGGTAATACGAATGTGTGAAGCAGCTTTACAAAATAGAATGGCATTAGTTGTTGGTGTTTTAACTGCTACACAAGGTGGAAGTTGTGCTATCACAAAAACAAAATACTGTGTTCCAGATTATCACAAAATATATCTGGGGTTCTGACATATGCAAATAGTCCCTCTCTCTCCTTTAATGATTGATTAAATTCCTGGACTAGAAAAGGGTTTTATTTGTCAACTACCAAAAAACTCTGATTTGAGCTTCATTTTCTTTTTGTCACACAAATCATGTTTGCTGTTTTCTCCCATGTCACCCCACCTGGTGTTGACTCCTTTGCTGCCATAACAAGCCAACAGATGATCCTTTCCACTTGGGAAGATCACTTGAGCAGTCTCCCCTGGACTCAGCTGCCTCTGCCGTTTGCAACTCAACTAAACATTTCCCAGCTGACCAATACTGACCCAGAGGTAGGGATATCTCTATGTCCCTGTTCAGCAGGAAGACATTACAGAAGATGAGACCTTCCACCTTCAACAACCTTAAAGATTTAAGGGTCAAAATTGTTCAGGGGGAAATGATGAGGGAACAGAAGGCAAGCTGAGGACAAAGCAGAAACTTGACACCCTGCAACCCCCCTCACCCCCTACTCCTGGGTGGGATATGTGTGACTTTAATGTTAATACCTTGCTAGAGGGGAAAAACAATCTTAACCTGACAATGGCAGGTGTCTTGTAGGTCCCTCTTAGTATATGAAAGTTCTATTGAAATTTCCCTTTTTTCTTACCTCTCCCAACCCCCATAGTATATAATCGATCACCCACCCCTTCCCAGTGCAGTGAGTTTTCCTGCTCACCAGTCCTGTCCCTGCACTTTAATTAACACCACCATTTTGCACCAAAGATGTCTCAAGAATTCTTTCTTGGTCGTCAGCTCCGGACTCCACCCCACTGAACCTCAGTTGAATTCGAAAACTTCATCATGACCATCTAAAATTACACTATTAACTTACTTAAAGCAGTCATGAAATTGTGATACCTCTTGATTTTCATCTGTAAGAAGGCATTTTTCAGTTAAATAGTTTAATAATAATTGAAGAAGGGTAGAAAAATTTGATATTTTGAAAGTTTTGTGATTTATGCAAGGGACAGGAAAACTTTCCAGATTTGGAGATAATTCAGTTATGGACAACTGAAGGCAAGTAAAAAACCTAAATTATTTTTTCTCAAGGCTTTATTAGCTTAATATTTGACCTGTTTATACTCTTCTACAATCTAATCCATATGCTGGAATCAAATAGTTAAAATCAGTAAAATAATTTGTAGGAACTGTTTGAAGTCCTAAAGCTCTCCAAATTCTTTTTAATAAGCTAAAATTTTCTTCCCCATAGATACTGAAGAGTATATTTTTGTCAGAATTAAATCAACATAACGTATTCACCGTCACTTGGCTTAGGAAATAAGACGCTGGAGTGATTCTTAGTAGCCTCCTATAAGTTCTTTAATTTTGCCTGCTTACCAGAATATGCATTTCTTTTTTGAACTGCTCAGTGAAACTACTGGTACAAATCCTTCTCTGATCAATCTAGAATGAGAGAGTCTTTAACGTGTTAAGGAATTTAGATATTGCTGGTGGTGATAGACTCCCATTAAAGATAAGGAATGTAAGGACTAGAGAAAGTAAATAAAATTCCAGGTCATGCAGCTAGTTGGTTTGAAAAAACTAGAATCTAAGTCTCTTTACCATGTCTATTTAGGGGACATGGTAAATAATCCCCTGGCTATAAAAATGTCCTATTTCTCCCTATAACCCCCCCTTTTTTTGTTTAATTTAAAACTAGAGATTTTAACAAAGAACTATTCTTATTCTTAAATGTATTCGTGTGTAAAATAAGTGCCATTTTAATGTTTAATAGGCATGCTTACATTTTTTACATTAAAGTCAAGTATTCACAAACTTTGAAGGACAAATCCAGTTTTGATAGTACCCTGCTTCCAAACTCTTATTCTTTGCATTGTCTACATTATGACAAGAATGGTGGGGATATATTTACCATGCCTGATGAAATTCTTGATTCTTACTATCAGCTTTTGTTTTCATCTAGTATAATCTGAGGGAAAAGAAAAATCATTATGGGTCTCCTGGGTTTTGGCAAAGGTTGACCTCTTCTGAGAGGCATGGCTGTGAAAAGGAAAGGCATGTTAAGAGGGGATGAATGTTTCTAACTCCCTTGATGTTTGTAAAACACCTGACTTTTAAACGTAAAGATTTATTCAGGAAAACAAATGGCTCTAACTGGTTTTGTAAGTTTAGATAAAAGAGTGGAGGGGTACCTGGGTGGCTCACTCAGTTAAGTGTTTGCCTTTGTTCAGCTCAGGCCATGATCCCAAGGTCCTGGGATTGAGCCCTACATTGGGCTCCCTGCTCAGCAGGGAGTCTGCTTCTCCCTCTCCCTGCTGCTCTGCCTGCTTGTGCTCTCCATCTCTCTCTGTACAAAATAAATAAATGAAATTTAAAAAAAAAAAAAAGAGTCTACTGAAGAAATGAGTTTGGTCTCCAATGGAGCAGGTTGGAGGGATCATTCTCACAAAGTTTTCTTTTTTTTTTTTTTTACAGTAACTCCATATTCAGTTGCTACTCATAATGGATTATTTCTGATAACATCTTTGTAAATGAGCAAATTAAACTCGGGAGGGACACAATGGTTTTTGCTTGGCCCAGTATTTTTAGCAAGCATGCCGTCTGATAGAGAAATGAACATTTTAAGAGATTAGATTTCTGATTTTATTAGGAGTCAGAATTGGATGATCCAGAGAAAACTTTACTCTGAAGATCTTCCTTGGAAACTGTCTTTTCTGATCTAGTCAGAAAAGATGTCTAGGCCAGATGTTATTTTGTTAGTATTAGGAACAAGAGCAGAATGTGGGGAGGAAAATTTTCCATTTAACCTTGGGACTGAATTCAGGCAGGAGAAAGCATGTGTGTGGCACTGAGGTATCTAGTTGGGAATATGCACCTACCCTAGTACACAGCTATATTCTTAAATCCCGTGTAATGTGTGTGTGTGTGTGTGTGTGTGTGCGCGCGCGTTTAAGATTTTTTATTTATTTAAGAGAGCACAAACAGGAGGGAGGGAGAAGCAGACTCCCCACTGTGCAGGAGCCTGATGTGAGACTGGATCCCAGGACCTTGGGATCATGAGTTGAGCCGAAGGCAGACACTTAACTGACTGAGCCCCTCAGTGCCCCAGTCCTGTGTAATTTTCTAAAGGGAGACTGAATTTGAGAACCTGGTCTATAGTTGCGTTGGTGTGATCCATGCATCACCTATGGCATTTGTTGCAGCACGGATTCCTGAGCTGCAGTGATAGACCCATCTAATCAGAATCTGCAGGGTTCAGACTTTGGACTCTGCATGTTTATTTAAAAAGGACTACTATTTTTTGTTTATTTATTATTTATTTATTTATTTAGAGACTGAATCCTAAGCAGGCTCCACACCCAGTGCAGAACTCTACACGGGTCTTGATATCATGACCCTGGGTTCATGATCTGAGCGGAAATCAAGAGTCAGACACTTAACTGACTGAGCCACCCAGGTGCCCCAAAGGACTGCTGGTTTTACAGTACTTCCTAAGTTTTGTGAACACTTGCCTTAAATTCCTATCCTGCCATGCTTTTAAGAACTTTCCAAAAATGCCCTCTTCTTTGAGAAATTACTACTTTATTTCTTTTTTTTTCCTGAATACATTATGTTCTCTATTGTGATTATCTTGACATCAGGGAAAATTCAGTTTAACTTCTCACCTGATGTGTTGAATATTGATGATGCTATTGAAGATGATTATGAATATTCAATGTATAATTTTATCGAAAGTTTTTATTCTTTTTTTTTTCTGGAGTTTTTGTCAATAGCTAGAGATGAAATTAAGATCAAGTATGACAATTTGACAAATCAATAGTGCTTTTGAAAATATTGTTTCAAAGACAACCATATTGAGCAATTATTACAAGAAATGGTTTATAAGACAACACTTTAACAAAAACTGTTTAGAAGCAGGGTGCCTGAGGGTTCAGTTGTTTGAGTGTCTGACTCTTGCTTTTGGCTCAGGTCATGATCTCAAGGTTGTGAGACCACGTCCCCATGAGGCTCTACACTGGGCATGGATCCTGCTTAATATTGTCTCTTTCTCTCCTGATGCCCATTGACTGATGAATGGATAAAGAAGTTGTGGTATATATATGCAATGGAACATTACTCAGCAAGAATGAAATCTTGCCATTTACATCTATGTGGATAGAACTAGAGGGTATTATGCTGAGTAAAATAAGTCAAACAGAGAAAATTATCATTATGGTTTCACTCATATGTGGAATATAAGAAACAGTGCGGAGGATCATTAGGAATTGGAAGGAAAACTGAGTGGGAAGAAATCAGAGAGGGAGACAGACCATGAGAGACTCTTAACTACAGAAAACAAACTGAGGGTTGCTGAGGAGAGGGATGTAGTGGGGTGGGTTAACTGGATGATGGGCATTAAGGAGGGCACGTGATGAGATGAGCACTGGGCATTATATGTAATTGATGAATTACTGAACTCTACATCTGAAACTAATAAACTATATGTTGGCTAATTGAACTTAAATTAAAAAAAAAATTCTCTTTCTTCCTCTCTCCCTCCCTCCTGCCCTCTCTGAAAAACAAAAACAAAAAAGTATGTTTAGAAACAGTTCGTTTGTAATAGCTCTTTGTCTTTTTTCTTTTAAATAAGGTAGACAAACTTCATAAACTAAAACTTGGATCTAACGTTAGCATAGCTCTGTGAATGAATATCTGTTGAAGAAAAATAACCTACATTTGAGAAAATAAACATATTTGAATTTTGGCAAATTAATGCAAATTCCTAGGACTCTCAAGCTTAACTACAGATAGTTCAGATTTTTTTTTTTTTTGAGATTAAACTTTGCTTCTATTTATAGATTCTGAGGACTTTTTTTGACTGAAGAAACTCAAAAAAAGGGAGAGGCAGGTAGGGAGAAACAACAATGTATCCTCTGTGACTTGAGTATAAAATAAGTGCTAAAGAGAAGGTATTTGTCTCAGGACTGGCCAGAGACAATTCATCCTGTAATAAACCTTGCAGTTTTCGGTTCTTCACTTTCCATAATAGATCTGATACCAAAAGCCGTCTTTTAAATATCATCATTGATTGGTTGTGTGGAAATGGAACTATCTGGGCATTATCCATTGTTTCCAAATTGGTTTATCCTACACATAGGGTGTAGATTTCTAGTTGCTTCCCTCCAAGTCCCGATTTGTTTCATCTACAATGAGACTCTTGGGAATCTGTCTTTATTTTAGTTATTTTTAAAGTTATGCCATTATGATCAGGTAACTTTGGAAACACTATTCTCATCTATTTTTTCATCAAAATTATCCTTTTTTTTTTAAAAAACTAAGATTATACTTCAGACTTGATTAATTCTTGTAATTATCTTTTCAGTTTTCTTTTCTTTTTTTTCTTTTTTTTTTAAAAGATTTTATTTATTTATTTGACAGAGAGATCACAAGTAGACAGAGAGGCAGGCACAGAGAGAGAGAGAGAGAGAAGCAGGCTCCCTGTTGAGCAGAAAGCCCGATGCGGGACTCGATCCCAGGACCCTGAGATCATGACCTGAGCTGAAGGCAGCGGCTTAACCCACTGAGCCACCCAGGCGCCCCTCTTTTCAGTTTTCTACATCTTCAACTTATTGAGCTAGTTTGCTGTGAATGAAAATCAGAATGTTTGGTTCTATTCTTGCTTCAGTCACTTAATATGAATTAAGGCAAACCATATAATTGGCTTCAGTTTCTTTCATTTCATTCTTCAAATGTTTCTTTATTGTCTCTTATGTGCTAGATACTTATCAAAGGAAGGAATTGGGGCAGATGATCTCTTAGGTCATTTTAAGTTTGAAGATTATATTTACAGAATATACTTTTCTCTATCCTTGGAGTCAATTCTTAAGATATAATGAGCTTCACCTTTTCTTTTAAATTGGCAGGGTAAACCATAACATACTCTGGGCTTTTGACCTGCAATTTATTTCAATGATTCTTACATTTGAATAGCCCAATAACCTTGAATGGAAATACTCCTGAATATAGGTTATCTTTTGGACTGTAAATTCTTTGTATATTACACATTCCCTGGCTGGACATAGTTGTTTTAAGATATTAATATTTTGAAAAACTGTTTAATAGCACATCTAGAAGGATCTTCAGGTATAACCCTGTTTCTGTCAGTGACAGAACAAAGGGTAGAACATGTGTTGAGGATTTCACATTCCAGCCTTAGTTGAACAATATTTTCATCATTTAAAATATAAGTGACTTGGTCTCAACGTTTGGCCATCTTGGAAGTGATAATATAGAAATGATCAATAGATTGCATCTTCAGAACAGGTTTGCTTTATAAGAAGCAACACTGTTGTCTTTTTTAGCAAGCAAATGAAATGCTGTTTGATTCACACACACACACACACACACACACATACACACATCCTATAGTCTTCTTTCTTTGTGCCGAATGTGCTAGGGATATAAGAGAGTAAAAAAGATTTTCCCCTACCCCAAATCTCCATTCTTAAAGGCTTTACATTCTGGCAGAGAAATGAGATAATAGATTAAAAACTAGGAAATTATCCAGATCATTAGAAAGTACACAGTCTATTAGAAATAAACAGAAAAGGAGGGTAGGGCATACTCAGAGGTAGTTAGATGAGGTGCTAGTTGCAGTGATGGTCTCACTAGGAAAATCTCTTCAACAAAGACTAGAAGGAAGTGAGGGTTCAAGTTACAGTGTGTCCGTGGCAAGAATATTCCGGGCAGAGGAAAGAACAGGTGCAAAGTCCTGAGGTTGGGACATTCTTGGCAAGTTCTTAGAACTTATAGGACTTCAGTGGGACTGGAGTAGGGAAAGTATGGTCAAGGTATAGGGTACAAGACAGAGAACTAATGGGGTCAGATTATGTAGAATATTGTAGATCATTGTAAGGCTTTCAGCATTTACTCTGAGGGACATGAAAATTTGCTGGATGGTTTTGTGCAGCTTGGACTAAAAGCTTGCTAGTCAGTTAATAATACTGCCAGAGCAACTTATTATTAGGTCTTCCAGTGCCTCTTTGCCCCTCTTTCTGTCCTACATGACCCTGTTGTGCCTTTGGGTAAGATGTTAAGCTGGCTAATGACAAAACTTTATAGGATAGTTTTAGCCACGTCATAATGGCGAAGTCTTTTGACAGTGGTGCAACTGATGACACAAGTAAATCAGAGATTTTCCCTTACTATGAATTATCACCAATGCATTATACACACGTATATATTTGAATTCATTTTTATTTTAATGAATATTAGTTGACACTAATAAATACTATATTTTGTACTTACATTTTACTTGTATTTGGTTGCATTAGTGATTAAGGAATGACAATATAAATGAGATAAAATGAGGTAAATGAGAAAATAAAAATATCTATGGTTTCTGTTTTAAATAACATTCTCTTGCATTATTTAATATTTTAAACATTAAATATTTGAGTACTTTAGTGATTAGGTTCAGTTTTAAGTGTTTTTAACACAAGATGTTAATGATAGATAAATTAATTTAGAGAATTTTAAATCTTAATTATAAGCGGAAATTTAAAGAAGTTTTTCATTGTGTTTATATTCAAACAAAGGCAAAACTTTAACATTACTTTAGGATTAAAGGTTTTCTTTTTAAAAAGATTAAAATTTTGTTAACTTCTTAATAACCATTTGCAATAGCATATTAAATTTGAGCTACTGAATATATTCTAAAATCTGTAGAGCAATAAAACTTTAAAACATTTTCCAACATGAGAAGCAAAATGTTGTTTCTATATAAAGTTTAATAAAAAGGATATTTAGATTGAACAGAATGAAACCATTTAATCACTAGTGTTTTTTTTTTTCATTTTCACAAGGAAAATCTTTTATAGGTTTGAATAATGACTCATTTAATTAGGAAAAGAATTTCTTTGTGAAACTGTCTTTATTTGAGAACCATTGTATGTACTAAAACATATAAGGTATATAATATTATTTTTAAATTCAAACACACATCCAGAGAAACTTAAAAGTTTAAGGCTTCTTTTCTATGGCTTAGCTTGACAGAGTGATAGCTTTTCTTTATCTTTTTTTTTTTTCCTATTGACATTAACCCCTTGTGTTTTCAGCTTAAATTTTTCATTCAGATACCGAAACTAGATGTAGGGGATTTAAATTAGTAGAGCTTATCAGTAAGGTAAGCTGACTAAACCACACATACATAGATTGAGTCATTTTCTAGGAATACATCTTGTTGCACAAATATCATCTGATTCTACCATATGTTGTTTTAAATGCAAAGCACATTTTCCTGTCTGATATTTCCTAATCTTACTACAACAAAGTCAAATGCTTCCAATTTTTATAGACTTCAGAGAATGTTGTTCAGAAACACCCAGTAATTTATTTTTACATTATTTTGCCGTATAGCAAGATTACCTCACCATTGTTAACAGATGTTTTTGTCTCTACCAGAGTTTACTGTTATTTCATCAAATGCAAAGGTACAAAGAAATGCAATAAGAGATGTATATTCTTTTCTCTCATAACATTTATCACAATCAATACAGTATTGGAGCAATGCTAATACTGTGGTCCTCGGAGACTGGAAGGTTTGTAACTTAGCATGGTGCTGTGAGCTGGTGCCAGGATACCTTCATGGAAACACTTAACGATAATACTGCTTCGGTAGAGGCAGTAATGGTATAAACAGGGCACAGGAAATACCAGGATTGCAACAGATGCAATTGATTACATGCCTTGGGGAATATTCCACTCATTTATTTTAAGTCCAGTCCATGTAAATCAAAAGACTGTAATGTTGTCAGTAAGACATATCACAGACATCGTAATATGCTAGAACAGTTCTCCCGCTTTCCTGACACAGTGGATCATGCCTTTGGACATGAGAAGCCATCTGAAGCATCGTTCTTGCGCTGTCAACTGTAGAAAATAATCTGACTTAAGCATCGAATCACTGTGAACTGTGATATGGCTTGTCCCCAAAATAAAAGGTGATAGGGCTACTTTAGGTAAAGTTAGCTTATGTATTTGAACCTGGTGTTAAATCTCTCACTAAGGAGACAGTAATTTTCAGTAGTACTCATAGTTGTCAATCTACACTAGAGCAGTTAACTATTAGGCACCAAGATAGGCAACTTTGGAAAATAACTCTAAAATCAGGATTTCAAATGACACATTCTCCTGCAGAGATGCTTTCTGTAGAGAATAAGGCCATGAAGACCAAGTGTCTTTACTTCTTTCCATTGATTAGGTGGGCATTTTCCAAGTTAAAAAATTCTCTTCCTCTGTCAGTTATAGATTGTGCCAGACCAGGAAAGCTATGCAACATGTCTCAAATAAGATGCAGGGTTACCGCAGAGATTAGGAAATCAGTTTACATTTCCTTTTATCTTTTACTGATTGAAAGATCCAGCGTACCCCAGATTCACCTTGAAAGCATGAAATTGGCCAAGTGGTACTTTGAAAGTTGAGGCTTAACGAAAATTGCTAACTCTTTTAATACATGAAGGAGTTGGAAGTCTTATAATTAATGCTAATATATGGCCTTACTCCTATGAAATTAGACATTACATGCACATTAATTATGATTAGCATCCCTTGAATGGATAGCAAAGGAAATAATAATGATTTGATACTTACTATACAATTCTATCATACAATATTTTCTAAAGAATGGGCTTAAGTTGCTCAGTAGATAATAAAGAGATGCTAAATTGTAGTTTATGACTTCTTTTACTAGATAGTTCATAAAATAAGCAAGCAGTGAATGATTTAGCTTCGACACTGCTCCTTTAAAAAAAATCACAGCATAGCAATTTAACTTGTGACTTTGAAAAGAAACCTATCATTTTCTTTAAAGTGAAAAAAGAATGCAATCATATTTTATTATTTTTAAACCACATTTGATCTGGAAACACAACGTACGGTCTCATTCAGTCTTGCAACAACTTGGGAATCATGGAGGTACAAGTTTGGATTTTTTTTTTTTTCTTTTTAAAGATGTATTTATTTATTTGAGAGAGCGAGCACAAGGGGGCAGAGGGAGAGGGAGAGAGAGGGAGAGAAAATCATAAGGAGATTCCCTGCTGAGTCTGGACTCCATCTTATCACCCTGAGGTCATGAGCTGAGCGGAAATCAGGGGTTGGACGCTCAACCTATTAAGCCACTCAGGTGCCCTAGTTTGGAACTTTTTTTTTTTTTTTTTTGACAGACAGATCACAAGTAGGCAGAGAGGCAGGCAGAGAGAGAGGAGGAGGAGGCAGGCTCCCCGCTGAGCAGAGAGCCCGATGCGAGGCTCGATCCCAGGACCCCGAGACCATGACCCGAGCCGAAGGCCGAGGCATTAACCACTGAGCCACCCAGGCGCCCCTGGAACTTTTTATATATGTTTATAATATACTTACTTCTGCTTATATGCAACCATATTGATATTTAATTTACATTTTATCAGTTATGAATCTTTGTCCATAAATTCAGAAGGATAAGAAATGTCATAAACACACACATATTCGTATGATTAGATCAGACTTGGAAAGTAAATAAAATTTCAATCATTTGATTATTGTGGGCGCCCCCCGCCCCTTTTTGGTTTTGTGCAGAAACCTGACAAGCTGAAGACAGCCCTCTGGACTTGAGTCTGTCAGTAGAGCCGCTGATATATTCCTCACAGAAGCTTGCAGGTTAACCATCCCTGGTGCCTTTATCCCAAAAATCGGGGTGTGGGGATCTTTTCTGAGTCCATAATGTTACACAGAGAGCAGCCTCCCCAAAGGCAGCCGACAGGTGAAATCCTGCTGCAGGATGGGATGCTACCAGCGACAGGAAATGGGTTCCCACTCTTCTCAGGATCCAATAACTTCCATCACCTTCAGTTGTAAGGACTCTTCAGCATTTCCCTCTTATTTTTGCTTGTCCCTATCTGTGTCAAAAATAAGCTTTTCCTTTTTATCTGATGATTATTTTCTTATCCTTGTAATCTAGTTTTCAAAACACAAAAGCTAAGGAGATCTGTAGTCAATTAATGCCTTTGAGCCCCACAACCACAAGCCTCTTCTGAGATAAAGGGGCAAAAAGATCTGGATACCTTATGGGAATGTGGGGATGGAAAAACAGAGTAAGAACAGAACACAAATTAATAGCTCAATAAATTACCTTGCCTCATTGCTTAAAAATTCCACCTGGAATTTTTAATGTTTCAGTACCCATAGTTCAGTTTGGAATTAGGCATTCAAAAGGAGAAATGGGACACACGCAAAGGGGAAAATGTACATTGGCTCAATCATTTCCAATCCAGAGATTTTTGTGTCTGATTCACAGAGAAACCTCTGCAGGCAAGTGAACCTCACAGGAGGTAGAGGTTATGCTGTTCCTGTGTGTGTATATTTCTAAATGAGCTATATCTTTCTATGATCCTGATTTTATCAGTGAGTTCATAGCTATCAAACCACATATGAAATCTCATAAGTGGTAGTCCACCATCCAACTTGCACCATATTCAGGAATCTGTTAAAAGAATTCTTCCCTTTGAGACATATTTCTTTTCACAGGGCATTTAAAACTTAGTTGCCAGTTTGATCTGAATTAACTTATATTGCCATTTACTACTGTGGCACGATGTGCATAACACATCTTCACTCCTTGATGTAAAAATACTCGAAGCTCAAGATCAAGACTACACATAAGGGATTGGATTAAATGACTGCCTGAGGGTTCTGTCAGTTCAGTAGACTTGTGCTAGCCGTGAAGAGAGTAGTTAACACTTACGTGGTGCTTACTGTGTTCCCTGATGGTTTGAAGGGCCTTATAGGTATTAACTATTTCAGTCCTTCCAACTCAATGAGGCTGCTGTTATTATTATCCCCATGTTATAGGTTAAGAGAACTGGGGTGCAGGCTTTCAGTGATCATCCAAGTTCACATAGCTGATTGGGATGTAATAACTGAATTGCTTCTATTAACCATTCTACTTCACGTCATACTTTCCTAGGATGGAAGGAGGATATTGTCACCTTTAATCCCATCTTTCCCTAACCCAACTCAAATAAAATGTATGTGTAAGCTTCCATTTCAGAAATAAATGAGGAAATTTATGCTTATTGCAGAAAAAAGTATGTCAAAGCATTTAGAAATAAGTATTTGATGCATATATAATATCTGATATTTAATATTTATTTATATTATGTAAAATTAAAATCATAAGGAAGTACTATGTGGAGGTCTACTTTTTCATTTAATTTGATATCATGAGACTTTTCCACTTGAGTGGTTTTTAAAATAGTTTAACTTATATGGTAAAATATATGAAGTTTTAGATTGTTTCCATCTCTTCAGAATTCTAGATAAAAGTAGTGAAAAATATTCTTGTATTCTTGTGATCATTCTCTTAAGACACATTTTCTGAAGAGAATCTATGGGATAAGTCATATAAACATATATAAGTTTTGAAACACTTTCCCAGATTGTCTCCTCAAAGTAGTCTTGCCTTATATTCCCACAAATAGTGTACAGGTGCCCTTTGCAATGTAAGCTCAGCAAGACAGGGTATTTCATTCACATTTCTGTGTTATCAGCAAGGTCAAAAGGATTGTTATACGTTATTGGGCTGTCTTAATTTCTTCTGTGAATGTCTGTTTTCTTTGGTGTAGAGATAAACGTATTGTTCTTACTGTATCCAAGTATGATTTCCCTAGGAGAAATAAGCAACCCTTGGCTTTCCCATTGATTATTAATGTTTTTTTCCTAGTTTTCTGTTTGTCTTTATTTTGCTTAACATCACTTTTAAATAAACATTTAAAAATATAGTTTAAATGTATCAAAAATTGCCTTGATAGTTTCTTCCTTTATTTTCATTTTGAGAATAGCTACCTTCATTTTAATGTTGGAAAAATAATCAACTTAATATCTTCTCTAGTTATTTCTGATTTAGTTTAAAAATTTTTCACAGTGTAACTGATCTGGAACATATTTTGGCAAAAATTGACACTAAAATAGTTTGCATGTAATAGTATATTAAGATACTATTGAATTGTCTTAGTTTATTAATACTTTCTTTTGGTTTTCACTAAATTTTCTTCATAGGAAGTCTACAATTTCCTTTCAATTTTATCTCAAAATACTATGTATCTTGCATGCTGGTATGAAAAATATATATTGGCTTTCTAACCTTTTATTTTACTCATCTATAAGCAAGATATAAATTCCATATATATTTATGATACATATTTATCTATCTATATAATTAATCAGCTTCTTGAAATCCCTTACTAATTTTAATGCTTTTAAATTCTATTCTTTTTTTTTTTTTAAAGATTTTATTTATTTATTTGACAGAGAGAAATCACAAGTAAGCAGAGAGGCAGGCAGAGAGAGAGGAGGAAGCAGGCTCCCCGCTGAGCAGAAAGCCCGATGTGGGGCTCGAACCCAGAACCTGGGATCATGACCTGAGCCGAAGGCAGCAGCTTAACCCACTGAGCCACCCAGGCGCCCCTTTAAATTCTATTCTGATAGGTTTTACAAAAGCTGCAGGTTATACACAAAGATGGTCAGAACCACCTATAAAACAGATTTTATCTCTTTTCTAATTTTTATATGTCATTGTTTTGTTTTATTGCATATGTAGAATTTCTAGAATAATATTAAATGGTGATAAAAACAAATATCACTTTCTTGTTCCTTGTTTCAATTGTTTATTCCTAAACAGAATATTGGCTGCTGTTGAGATAATTTAGTCAAAAATATTTAAGCTTCTAATTTGTGCTAGGTACTCCAAAGATTCTAGAGAACAAGGTAAAGAATAAACAAGATAAATAAGTAGATGTATTAGTTTAGTCAATGCTAAATGTTAAGGGTAAAAAATAAAAATAATCCAGACAATGGAGTAAGGTATTTGGGTAGGTTGGGTCTAGATAGGATAACTAGGGAAGAAGTCACTGAGTGAGAAGACAATTTTCGAGTAAAGACCTTAAGGGAGGGGTACCTGGGGGGGCTCATTTGGTTCAGCCTCTGACTTCTGCTCAGGTCAAGATCTCAGGGTCCTGGGCTTGAGCCCAGCTTCAGGCTTGAGTGTGCTTCTCCCTCCCCCTCCCCCAATTTGTGCACCCTCTCTCTTTCAAATAAATAAATAAAATCTTTAACAAACAAAAAGACCATAAGGATGTGAAAGAGCTAGTTGTGTTGATATCTGGGCAAAAATTATTCCTGGAAGAGGAAACAGCAAATGTAAAAGCCCGAAGATAGATGTTTGTCTGGCATATTTGAATAGTAACCTGATTTTCAAAGATCTGAAAGTTAAAGAGTCACTAGACCATGTAGAATTAGAGGTTATAATAAGCACTTTGGTTTTTATTCTGAGTGAGTGAGGTTGGAAGTTAAAGGTTTCTTGAAAGAAACTTATTAGGAGATTTCTTTTTTCTTTTTTTTAGGAAGAAATATTGAATCACCTTTAATACGAAAGGTTTTATCAAGAGAATTTGCACAAAGCCTCCAGAATTTTCTGTATCTGTAAAACAAAAGTGAAAATTAAAAAATGGAAGTGAACTTTAAGTGGTTTATTATAAAGTAAAATACCATTCCCCACAGCAAAGGGAATTGTACATTGGGGAAACAACAGTATATTACCTTAAAAACTGTTAACAAAATTTAAGTGAAATAATGTATAAAATATTCTGTTGACTTTTAGCAAATAAACAGTAAATACCCAATCTTGTTAATAGATCACTATTAAAATTATTTCAATATGTCATTACATAGCAAGAACATTGCCATAGAAATATATACACTACCTGTAACAAAGTAAGAAATGTAAATTTCACTTTTTTTAAAGTTTTTTTTTCAAGTAAGGTTTTTTTTTTAAAGATTTTATTTATTTATTAGAGGGACAGAGAGAGAGCACAAGCAGTCAGAGCAGCAGGCAGAGGGAGAGAGAGAAGCAGGCTCCCTGCTGAGTAGGGAGCCCAATGCGCGCGTCTATCCCAGGACCCCAGGATCATGACCTGAGCTGAAGGCAGCTGCTTAACCGACAGAGCCATCCAGGGGC
Organism: Lutra lutra; assembly: GCF_902655055.1. Classification (NCBI taxonomy): domain Eukaryota; kingdom Metazoa; phylum Chordata; class Mammalia; order Carnivora; family Mustelidae; genus Lutra; species Lutra lutra. The sequence goes on from NC_062285.1 coordinate 108,716,842, forward strand.
CGCGTAAATTTCACTTTTTAAAATGGAATTAAACTTTATGAATCTAGTCATATACCTTATCTCTTTTAAGTTTTCAGTCATATAATTTTAGTATATTTTTCTCAATGGTGACTTTAGCCTTATAGCAAACCTGGCTCTTTTTTTTTTTTTTTTTAAAGATTTTATGTATTTATGTGACAGAGATCACAGTAGACAGAGGCAGGCAGAGAGAGAGAGAGAGGGAAGCAGGCTCCCTGCTGAGCAGAGAGCCCGATTCGGGACTCGATCCCAGGACCCTGAGATCATGACCTGAGCCGAAGGCAGCGGCTTAACCCACTGAGCCACCCAGGCGTCCCAAACCTGGCTCTTTTGAAGGTAAATCCTAGGTATTTTTTAAAATATACTTTCCTTTCTAGAGCAATTTTAGATTCACAGTAAAATTGTATAGAAGATACAGATCTTTCTTCTATACCACTTGCCCCCACACAGGCACAGCCTCTTCCATTACGATTTCCCTCACCAGAGTGGTACATTTGTTACAACTGATAAACCTACATTGATATATTATTACTGCTCAAAGCCCACTGTTTACACTAGGATTCAGACTTGGTGGTGTTTGTTGTATACTTTATGGGTTTGGACAAATGTAATGACATATATCCATCATAGACTCATATAAAGTGATACATGACTTTATCACTTTATCACACCTAAAAAATCCTCTGTGCTCTGCCTATTCATCCCTTGCTCCCAGCTAACCCCCGACAATCGTTGATTTTCTTACTCCCGCCATACTTTTTCTTTTCCAGAATGTCATATAGTTGAAACTATACAGCACAAAACTTGTTCTTGGTTTCTCCCCCTGCCCCATTTATTTATTTATTTATTTAGCACAAATTGGGGGAGGGGCAGGGGAAGAGAGACAGAATCTCAAGCAGACTCCATGCTAAGTATGGAGCCCCATGGGGGGCTCAATTTTACAACCTCAATATCATGACCTGAGCAGAAATCAAGAGTTGGACACAACTGACTAAGCCACCCAGTTGCCCTGATTTCTTTCATTTAATATATGCAGTTAAGTTTGTTCCATGTCTTTTTATGGTTTGATAGGTCGTTTCTTTTTAACACTGAATAATATTCCGTTGTCTGAAGGGACTCGAGTTTATTTAGGTATTCACCTGTAAGGACATCTTGGTTGCTTCCAAGTTTTGTCAGTTATGAGTAAGCTGCTACAATCTTGCAGGTTTTTGTGTAGACATAAACTTTCAATGCCTTTGGGTAAATATCAGGGAGCACTAGAGCTAGATGGCATGTTAAGAGTATTTATTTTTGTAAGAAACTGTTAAACTGTCTCCCAAAGTCTCTGTCCCATTTTGCATTTCTACCAGCAATGAATAGCCATTTCTGTTGCTCCATATTCCCTTAATCATTTGATGTTATCAGTGTTTTGGATTTTGGTTATTCTAATAGATATGTAGTGATATCTCAATGCTCTTTTTATTTGTATTTCTCTGATAACATATAATGTGGAGCATCTTTTCATATACTTATTTACCATCTGTATATCTTCTTTGGTGAGGTGTCTGTAAAGATCTTCGACCCAACTTTTTTTTTTTTTTTTAAGATTTTATTTATTTATTTGACAGGCAGAGATTACAAGCAGGCAGAGAGGCAGGCAGAGAGAGGGGAGGGAAGCAGTCTCCCTGCTGAGCAGAGAGCCCGATGCGGGGCTTGATCCCAGGACCGTGGGATCATGACCTGAGCTGAAGGCAGAGGCTTTAACTCACTGAGCCATCCAGGCACCCCTTCAACCCACTTTTTAAGCAGGTTGTGTTTCATACTGTTGAGTTTTAAGGGTCCTTTGTACATTTTGGATAACAGTCTTTTATCAGATGTGTCATTTGGAAATACTTTCTCCCAGTCTATGGCTTGCCTTTTTATTTTCTCAACAAGGTCTTTTGCAAAGCAGAAATTTCAAATTTTAATGACGTCCAACTTATTAATTTTTTCTTTAATGGGTCATTCCTTTGATGTTGTATCTAAAAAGTCATTGCTAAAACCTAGGGTCATCTAGGTTTCCTCTTATGTTCTAAGAGTTTGAAAATTTGTGTCTTACATTTAGGTCTGTGATCCATTTTGAGTTAATTTTTGGGAAGGGTATAAGGTCTGTCTCTACACCCCCCTTTTTTTTTCTTGTCATGGGGATGTCCAGCTATCTGACATATTATTTGTTGAAAAGACTATCGTTTCTTTATTGTATTGTTTTTGCTCATTTGTCAAGGATCAGTTGACTATGTTTATAAGAAGTCTATTTCTAGGCTCTCTATTTTGTTGCATTGATTTGTCTATCCTTTTGTCAATCCCACCCTGGATTACTAAATCCTGAAGACAGAGATTGCCAGAACTCCAGCTTTGTTCTTCTTCAGTATCATGTTGGCTATTCTGGGTAATTTTAGGTACTTTTAAATATTAAAATGTGGGGAGGATAGTCTTTAGCACTAAAAACATATATGGTGAATCAGGAATACACTCTCTTATTATCCTTGAAATTTGACACCGCATTGTAATATGTGGGTCCAAGACAGAGAATATAATAAGCTTTTCTATTTTGAGTACATGAAATTATGGTAAATTTTCTGTTTCTTGGAGATGGTAAGAGGGGAATGGTAACAAAAATAAAGGTGCGTGTCAGTGTGTAAAGATATTTGGGTATTAAACAATCTCTGCATTTATTGAAAGACCATACAATGTGTGGACTATACTGCAACCAATCTAACAAAGAAACATTTAAGGTTTAGTTGGAATAAATGAGAGTCGGTGGACACTCACTCTAGAATATCATGTTAGCAGTTTTCTTGTACAGAATTCTAACTAGTGGTACCCAAGTCATCCTGGATCAATGGTTTGAAAAGGTGACTTCTCACTTTCTGAAGGTGTGTTCTTGACCTGGATTTTATTTTAAAGTGTTCTGCCTTTCAAACCTTCTGACTGAGTCACTTACTTCTAGAAACAAGTGATGTAAGAGAAGTCTGTTTTTATTAGCCTTTATGTGACATAATATATGATAAGGGCTACTTGAGTTATCTGTTCTCTAATGTGGAAGGACTTTTGCTGACACCTGGTTTAAAGCCGAAAGTGACAAGGGAGCTTTATCTCTTGGTCTCTTATCTTGTACCAGATAAGAAATATCTTTAATTATGCAGCTGTCCAACAGTTTCTTGCAGTTTACCCACAAAGAGATCCCAGATAAACAACATTCTCTTGCTATTCTCTTAAAAAGATTTTTTAAAAAGTTATTTTTCCAGTTGCAAAAATAATAAAAAGAAAGCAAATGAAATTATCAGATACAAGAGAAAATTCCATAAAATTACATTTATCAATAGATTCAAGCATTTCAAATATTGAGTTTATTCTCATTAATTCAAAATGACTAACCCTACATAGGGAAGCCTCATTCTTGTATCCACAGAATCCACTGCTCACTTGAGCAGAGCTCTAATGTTAACAAAAGTTGCCATCTTGTGAAATTCTATTGCTCTACTTGCTTTTTGAAGAGCTTAAGGTTTTATTCCACGTGACCATTTCAGATTGTGAACTTTATTATATATTTTCTTTACATCCTGTCAACAACAACAACAACAATAACACTTTCTGAGATATATGCAGTTATGTAACTGAACTTGTTTTTCCTCCTTTGATTATCAAGGAGTTTAAATACAAAAATGAAGCCTAGATTTTTTTTTTTTAATACCTGTTATGGCTTATATATTAGAATTTATTTTTTTGAGTCTCAACTTTTTCTTCTAATAGTTTTTTTGGTTTTGTTTTTTAAATTTTATATCTATTTTCTTGTGTGTTAGCTGTCCCGCATTTTTGTAAATAAAGGTTGCGTATACATGGATTAATAAATGTTGCTTACCTAACTAAACTTTCTAACTGCTTTAGAAACTTTTAAAGGTTTACCATTCTTAGCCAATAGGTCCATCACAGAAAATTACACTCTTTGGAAATAGACTAAAAATCAGTCAGAATTCAGAATAAGAAGTTAGGTTAGGGGAGGGGATTATGCCAAGTCAAATGAAGTGTATCAGCACTTCAAAAACAGCTCACAAAGAAGTTATAACTTGATATTACCATTTATGAGGTTTTTTTTTTTTTTTAAGAATTACATTTTTTCTAGTAAACCAGTGCTTGATAAGGCATGGAAAAATGATTTACCATAGGCTGACTCACAAAACTACACAACTTCTCATATAGCCTTTGAATTTTTTACAGTAAAGAGATACCTTTATAAATGCCTTTCCATCTGAGATTTTAAAAAATGGATATTATTTTAATATCCATATTTGTATATAGTTTTAATAATTTCAAAAATTAGTAATTCTGCTTTTCTTTATAAAAACCATTTTCCACAAATCTTTGAAAGAGAACTCTGAATATTGTATCCAGCTTAAAATCATACATTCACAAATCATAAAGTTCATACCTGGGTGGCTCATTTGGTTAAAATCTGACTCAGTTTCAGCTCAGGTCATGATCTCAGGGTTGTGAGGTGAAGCCTCGCACTGGGCTCCATGCTCAGCAGGGAGTCTGCTTGGAGATCTCTCTTCCTTTGCCTCTGCCACTTGTTCTCTTGTTCTCTCTCTCTCTCTCTCTCTCTCTCTAAAACAGTAAATAAAACTTTAAAATAAAATAAAATCATACATTTCAGGAAATGAGAAAAGGCTATTTAACCATTTAACGTGATTGGACAGGTGGGAAATTGTTTTTAAGCTAATAATAATAAAAAAAGAAACTTGGCCTCATTTATTCTGAAAGGGTAAGTCAAACGGGTAAATTAATAACTCTCTTTAAATACAAAAAAAGCTATTTTATAAGGTAACATTCCCTTGTTCACCTGTTCTTCGTCTTCCCACGTTTGGATTGAAGGAAGAAATGGACCGTGTTTTTTGTTAGGGAAGGGCAAGCATAGGGAAAATGTCTTTTCCAGTATGATAGATCAAATACTGACATAGCTTGCCAAGGGTTGTTAGTTTGTTGTGAGTTCTTGATCCCTAGGGGATCACTAAGTTTTGATAGACAACTATGTGATTTGAATGATTTAGACAATGGTGTTTGATACTAAATCCCTAGAAGAGATGAAAGTTGTGATGTTTTTCTCTAACTTATGTTTCAGTGATTTTATTGAAGCAGACATAGCATATTCAAAGAGGTATTGTTACTTCTCTGAGAAATAAGCATACAGACAGATGAAATTTCTAAAATTGTATTTATTACAAACAGTCATCTTGTATCTTTTCTTAAAAATTATATATGAAAAAAATTATATTTGGCTCCAGTGGCTTCCTATACCATGCTGCACACACATCTCTTGAGGTATTCAGTATGTTGTCTTGGGTTATATATTTCTTTATGTCACTAGATGGTAACTTTTTTGACAGCTAAGATCATGGTGAAAATTATTTGCATTCCCAGAACCTAGCACAGTGCTTCATATGATGCCTGAAAACTAAGATGTAGATGAATGGAAAAAGCAAGAAAGCAAAAGAAAAGAAGATGGAATTCACTTTTTGGCTCATGTCTTAAAAATTTATCCTGTTCTTGCCATTTACAACAACATGGATGGCACTAGAGGATATTATGCTGAGCAAAATAAGTCAATCAGAGAAAGTCAATTATCATATGATCTCCCTGACATGAGGAATGTGAGATACAAGACAGAGGATCATAGGAGTAGGGAGGGAAAAATGAAACAAGACAAAGCCAGAGAAGGAGACAAACCATAAGAGACTCCATCTCGGGAAACAATCTGAGGGTTGCTGGAGGGGAGAAGGATAGGAGGGATGGGGTGGCTTGGGGATGGACACTGGGGAGGGTATGTGCTATGGTGAGTGCTGTGAATTGTGTAAGACTGATGATTCACAGACCTGTACCCCTGAAACAAATAATACTTTATATGTTAATTAAAAACTGTTGTACCTCACAAGACCAAATTCACATTGGGTTTATCAAAATCTAATTAAAACTTGATCATTGTGTCCAAAAAAAATTAAAAAATCTGATCCTGTCATTTTGGCTTATAGCTGTAAGGTGGCACAGAGTTTGCCACCACCAAGAAATTCACTTGTTCACCCTTTCATTAGTCAGTCATCTTAGAGTTAAGAGCTTTCCTTTTCTTTCCTCCAGAGCCATGATCTTTCTGAAGTCAGAGCTTGATCCCAGGACTCTGATATCATGACCTGAGTTGAAGGCAGAGGCTTAACCCACTGAGCCACCCAGGTACCTGGAACAACTGAAATCTTAGCAAGGTGAGAGTTTTGTTTTGTTTTATTTAAGTAAAAAATATATTGATGCCAAAATGGATCATCCTCTGATAAACTGTCTCTCACAGTCTTGCTTTTTAGTTGCCATACACACTTTTCTTCCTCTGAGAGCCCTAATTTCAAGTTAGCCAAGTTAGCTGAAAATACTCCTGCACTTTCAGTGTTCCTCTGCTCTAATATTTATGTAAATATTCTCTTGGTGGGGAGCCCCCCAAAAAATCTATTGTTTTTATATAAAGATAGCGATCATTCATTGTGACTCCACAAGATATCACTTCATATATATGATTTTTTTTCTCTTGCTTTCAAATTTACAAGATGAGGAAACTAAAGAATTTGCTCAATGTTACACATGAAGTTATGGGAAGAAGTAGGGATTGGAACCTGGTTTAGAGTTCTCATGTGTTTGGGTTCACTCATCAGAATGTATGTACTCATACAAGCTTTTTTTTTTTTTTTTTTTTTGCTTTTTTTAAATTTAGGTTTGCCTATGTCACAGATTTCCTTTCCATTTTAATTCATAGTCAATGTTGAGATGACCCAGCTGAGGGGATAGCTATTAGAATTCTCATCACAGTGAATTGCAGTTGTATATTTACTTGTCTGTTTAATTAAAAAACAGATGAGGGGGTACCTGGTGGCTCAGTTGGTTAAGTATCAGACTTTTGGTTTTGGCTCAGGTCATGATCTCAGGGTCATGAGATCGAGCCCTGTATGGCACTCCACACTGAACATTGAGCCTGCTTAAGATTCTGCCTCTCCCTCTCCCCTCCTCCCCCACTCTCTCTCTCTCAAATAAATAAATAAAATCTTTAAAATTTGAATGCTCTGAGAGCAAAGACGGGTGTTCTGTCTTTATAGTTGTTCTAGCAGGAGTACTGTTGGTTACAAACCTCACTTTGAATTTTGAATTTCAGTTTTGTTTACATGTCGGGATGCTTTGTTTTAGGGGAGTATGAGACGGAGTCTATCAGGATAATTCAGTTCTCTTGTCTGTAGTTGAGTTAGGAGTGTGTATGTGATACAATACAAAATGAGAGAAAGTCTGTTGCCTGCTGCAAGTTTTTCTTGTCTAAAGTAAGGAAAAGTTTTGTGTTCTTCCGCAATTCCATGTTTCCCTGAGAATATGATCACTAGAGCTGTTTCAACCATTTTAACGATAAAAACAAAAATAATGAGAATGGCAGAGCAGAAAGATGGAAGAATTTGACTACACTGTGGTTTTCTGAATTAACAACCTTTGAAATTTCTTAATCCCTTTTGTTGGGATCAATGATTTAATTAGAGCAATTACCTTATCCGCCATTTGTTCACCTCAGTTGATAATAAATTTTTCTATGCAATCAAATGTGGGCACAGTTGTGTCAGAGAAGATTACTTCCCCTAACTAGTTGGCAGACACCCGGGAACTAAAAATAGCATTTAGGGAAGAGCCAGATGCCACTCACTTTGAGCAGATTCAGCTGCTCCGTACAGGTTCAGAACACCTAAAAAAGAAGAAAAAAAAAAAAAACCCTCCTCATTCACCTATATTAGGCCAAGACAGTGACGCAAAAAACTCTGGTGTGCTGATAAAACGTTAACAACTGGTTTCTCTGAAACAAAACAAGATAGTGCCTACATATGGATGTATTTGTATGTTTTACAGCTATAAAGGATGTGTAGTGCACAGTTTACAAACAATAATAAAGTATGCAATAATCTTTAATGTAGATTCCCTATAGCCAGTTCATTCTCACATAATGCTTTGTTTGGTTTTTGCCAAGTTTATATATCTACAGACAAGCTGTAGTTGCAACTGATGGATGCTTGTATTTCAACATTACTGTTGGTTGATATTTTTATATATGTTAAGAATAAGACAAAATGAAACTGTAAACACATGTTGGAATTTCACTCAATTGTCAATGACATGACCAGCTTCTTTGCTGAATCAGAACATACTTAAGTACTGGAAGAGTATTTCCTAGTACTTTGTCTATTCACAATGTAACAGATAGAGCCATGATATACTTTGTTTAGTCTGCTCTATCAAGCCTTGATGTTCAATGTTTGCCAATTACTGTGGTATAAATATTTTTGCAACAGCTGACTTTAGCTACTGACATTGTGCCAAAGAGCTATCAGAGAATTGGGAAGAGGTGTGCAGTTATCACTACAATATTTTTTCCATATAGAAATGAGGGAGATAAATAACATCAATAACAAAGATAACTATAAGATATACTAAAATAATTGGGAAGTGATGAGGTTTGAGTACTTAATACAAGCAAAATTTACTGAATTATAAATTTATGTAATTTAATTTTTAATAATAGCTGTTTTTATTTTTAATTTTTTTTATTTTTTAAAAGATTTTATTTGTTTATTTGACAGAGAGAGGCACAAGTAGACAGAGAGGCAGGCAGAGAGAGGGAGAAGCAGGCTCCCCGCTGAGCAGAGAGCCTGATGTGGGGCTTGATTCCAGGACCCTGAGATCATGACCTGAACCGAAGGCAGAGGCTTAACCCAATGAACCACCCAGCTGCCCCAGTAATAGCTGTTTTTAACAAGCAACTTTGAAAATTCCCCAAAATTAAATGATCAGAATTCATAATCAGGTATGAGCCAGGTCAAGCTCACTCTATGGTTCATCACAAAAATAAGTAACTCATTTGCCTCATTCAGTGTATCTAGTTTTGAGTAACAGATGGATTTAGAACCTCACATTTCAATCAGATGTTTTTTTTTTTTTAGGCGAATAAATCTACTGGCAGATTGTTTTTTCTTTCTGCTTGCAAGAGTTAATGCCAGTATTGACGTGATATAGTAGTTGAAGACCCACATCTAATTATCGTAAGCTGCTCATGAATGCCATAGCCCCAAATTTGCATAATAGACTTACATATTATAACCTCTGTTATAAGTAATCATTGAACTTTCCTTCAAAGAATAGGTATCCATCAAAGCCTGGGAATTGGACATTTATTTTTTTGTGGGCCACAGTTTAGCAAGTTGTGTGTGATCCTAGTTTTATTTAAATTGTGTTATTGTAAGCCCGAATCTTCATATGATTTTTGAGTTTATTTACAGATCAACTCTGGCCTTTTTTTCTTAAAGCTGGTAAGTATGTGAGAGTGATTTTTTTCTACTCAGTGGCCATAAATTTAGTGATTCAAAGGTAATATAGCCTGAAGTTTTCAGGTTTATTTAAATCAGAAAGGGAACAAAATTAAGGGGTTAAAAAGTGATATCGACAGTTTTACAATACAATCTTATAATTTGTATTCTTCCTGTTTGTGTTCAGAAAGAACAGCTCATTATGTTTCTATTCCTATAGAGAACTTCTGATATTTACAAAACAGTCTTTTTTGAGGATGTTTTCTAAGTCATGATTGTATGCTTTTTTTTGTTTTATGTTAAGTCAATGGAAAGAAAAGAAACTACAGAAATCTTTCCTTCTTTAAATTTTATATTAAATAAAAGATGATTTGTTTTTAAACTTGAACAACCAGCTGATATAGAAGGAAGGATACATAAATTTGGTATGTGCTTGAAAAACACATATGAATGAAGTAAAATATCATTGAAATTGAGATTTCTTTTATCATAGTAGGGATAGGAAACAGAGAAATAATTCATTTTCCATCACTCCAGACTGGGATCTAGCTGAATTTTGCCCATTCTGCCTTATTGACTTGTGTTTACAGGTACATTACAGTTGAATGCATGAGTAACTTGTTATATGAAATGTTAAATAGGAGAAAAAAAAATTCGTCCCTATTGTCTACAGACATGATACATTTGATCTTGGGCAATTTAACACAGTGTTTAGGCAATTCATGAGCAGTCTTCTCTGTTAAATAATAAGGCAAATAATTAGAGAAAATGGGGCTGTAGTGCTGACCTCTGTTTTTATTTTTTTCATTTTTAAAGATTTTATTTATTTATTTGACAGACAGAGATTATAAGTAGGCAGAGAGGCAGGCAGAGAGTGAGCAGAGAGCCCCATGTGGGCTCGATTCCAGGACCCTGGGATCATGACCTGAGCCAAAGGCAGAGGCTTTAACCCACTGAGCCACGCAGGTGCCCCAACTTCTGTTTTTTGTTTGTTTGTTTGTTTTGTTTTGTTTTTTAAATTATTTTTAAAAAATTTTAAATTTTTTTATTAATATACAATGTATTATTAGCCCCAGGGGTACAGGTCTGTGAATTGCCTGGTTTACACACTTCACAGCACTAACCATAGCACATACCCAGTGTCCATAATCCCACCACCCTCCCCCAACTCCCTGACCCCCAGCAACCCTCAGTTTGTTTTGTGAGATTAAGAGTCTCTTATGGTTTATCTCTCTCCCGATCCCATCTTGTTTCATTTATTCTTTTCCTACCCCTAAATCCCCCATGTTGCATCTCTCCTTCCTCCTATCAGGGAGATCATATGATAATTGTCTTTCTCTGATTGATTTATTTTGCTAAGCATAATACCCTCTAGTTCCATCCACATTGTCACAAATGGCAAGATTTCATTTCTTTTGATGGCTGCATAGTATTCCATTGTGTGTGTGTGTGTGTGTGTGTGTGTGTGTGTGTGTGTGTGTACACACCATATCTTCTTTATCCATTCATCTGGTGATGGACATCTAGGTTCTTTCCATAGTTTGGCTATTATGGACATTGCTGCTATAAACATTCAGGTGCACATGCCCCTTTGGACCACTACGTTTGTATCTTTAGGGTAAATACCCAGTAGTGCAATTGCTGGGTCATAGGGTAGCTCTATTTTCAACTTTTTGAGGAACCTCCATGCTGTTTTCCAGAATGGTTACACCAGCTTGCATTTTCACCAACAGTGTAGGAGGGTTCCCCTTTCTCCACATCCTCGAATAGCCAGAGGACTATTAAAAAAGAAAGCCACAGTTGGTGGTATCACAATTCCAGACTTCAAGCTCTATTACAAAGTTGTCATTATCAAGACAGTATTGTACTGGCACAAAAACAGACACATAGATCAATGAAACAGAACAGAGAGCCCAGAAATAGACCCTCAACTCTATGGTCAACTAATCTTCGACAAAGCAGGAAAGAATGTCCAGTGGAAAAAAGATAGTCTCTTCAACAAATGGTGTTGGGAAAATTGGATAGCCACATGCAGAAAAATGAAACTGGACCATTTCCTTACACCACACATGAAAATAGACTCAAAATGGATGAAGAACCTCAGTGTGAGAAAGGAATCCATCAAAATCCTTGAGGAGAACACAGGCAGCAACCTCTTCGACCTCAGCTGCAGCAACTTCTTCCTAGGAACATCGCCAAAGACAAGGGAACCAAGGGCAAAAATGAACTATTGAGACTTCATCAGATCAAAAGCTTTTGCACAGCAAAGGAAACAGTTAACAAAACCAAAAGACAACTGACAGAATGAGAGAAGATATTTGCAAACCAATCTCTGTTTTTAAACCCAACCTTTTTTTTTTTTTTTTTGGTATTTGCAAAGACCTTACTTAAAAATTATCTCAATATTAATTTTGTATATATTTTCTCTATTTATTTTCTTTATAAACATACAAAATTGACATTTTTTCCATGCATTTTTCTCTATCTTTATACTAAAACATTATGAAATGGTTATATTTCATAAGAATAATTTATCAGTATCTCATTTGAGAAATTTTAAATATAAGCTGTAAGATTCCAAAATTCTATTTTTAACTACTTCTAATAATTATTAATCATAAGAGAGAAGGATAATGACTAATTAATATGCTGATTTTTAAAAGAACTATATTAATTTTAAATTCTTTTCCACCAAAATAATTTTTCCAGAATACATCTTGATTGAAAGAATATATATCCTAGATGTATTTTCAATTGTCAGACCTATGTATTTTTTGATAATTTCTAAGGCATTTAAAAAGAAAATTTTATTTACCAACACTGATTATTTGCCACGTAATGAAAGAGTAAAATTTGCTACCCTGGAGAATCATTCACTCACCCAGCATAAAGAAGGAAGACATTTTTAGGAATAAATTCTGTAACGTTTTCTTACTGATAGCTTGATGTAAAATAAGGCAAAAACAGACCTGTTGGCTTAGGAAAATGCTCCAAGATTTTAGGTTGTAGAGACTGCCAGATTGCCTTTCTCCTTATTATCTCATTAAAAAACCAGAAAACTGTAAAATGGTTACATTTTATTTAAACCTTGGTTGACAGTTATTAATTAAATCTACTTAAGTGTACATCATATTTCTAGAGCATATCTGTTCATTTGAATATATGCACAAACCACATTAATTACACAAAATTGAAACTGGTATTAATAAATCTAAACTCAAGGAATGAGGACAATTTCTTTTAAACTTTTATTTCAATGTGCATGTGTTAATACGACCCTTTGGGGTTGCAAGGAAGAGGCCCTGTCTCATTGTATCTAAATATTTTTTAAGTTCTAACAGTGATTTGTGGTCAGTATCCATTGGTAAGCAAAGTGAACTGAAGTCTTCCTTCACTGTAAACCAGTTCCATGGAAATACTATTACACAACCTGCCTGGGACACAGAATGGGGACTTTATTCAGGGTCTGGATTGGCATGCTGAAGAAATGCGGGCACAATTCACGCTGTTGTGCCTGGTAGGGAGCTCATCATTTATTTTGTAGCCTGTGTGGACAGCTCCTCCACTGCCTGGACTTGTGCAAAACATCACCCTATATAATACATGTAGATCTAATGCACATGCTTATTTTGTCAGACCTTGGAATTGCAGCTGTCAGTTTCTGTTCTCGCTCTACAACACCTTTATTAAAAGCACACAGATGGGGGTGCCTGAGTGGCTTAGCTGGTTAAGTGCCTGCCTTTGGCTTGGGTCATGATCTGTGTAGGTCTTCCTGCTCAGTGGGGATCCTGCTTCTCCCTGTCCTTCTGCCTGCTGCTCCCCCTGGCGTGCTCTCTCTCTCCCTGTCAGATAAATACATAAAATCTTTTTTTTTTTTTTAACATGAAAAGGATTCATATGGAGTTTATGATTGTTAATTTTATATGTCAGCTTGATTGGGCTAAAAGTTGCCTAGATAGCTGGTAAAACATTATTTCTGGATTTCTTTTGAGAAGGTTTCTAGAAGATTTGTGGATTGAATAAAGATCCACTCTCACTAAATACGATAGGCATTATTCATTGATGACCTGAATAGAACAAAAAGTTACAGGAAAGGAATCTCTCTCTCTCTCTCCTTGAGCTGGAATGTCTATCTTTTCCTGCTGTTGGACATTAGAGCCCCTGGTTCTTATGCCTTCAGACTCTGGGACTTTCACTAGTGGTTGTTCCAGTTCCCTTGTCTTTAGTCATTAACTGGGAGCAACTCTATAAGCTCCTCTAGTTTTCAGGCCTGTGGACTCAGAATGAATTATACTACCAGCTTTCCTGGTTCTCTAGCTTACAGACAGCAGATTGTAGAACTTCATAGCCTCCATAACCACATGATCCAGTTCCTAAATAAATCTTTCCTTAGGAATATCTCTACGTACCCTATTGGCTCTGTTTCTCTGGTAAACACTGACTAATAACTGACTGGCTTGACATTTTTGCAACTTCAGTTATATTTTTGTAATTGCTATACTTTCATATAGTGATTACTAGTTGCCAGGCAATATTTTAATCACATTTACAAATATTATCTCACTTGGTTCTCAGTATTCAACAGAACCATAATCAAACAGAGGCAGTCTGTCTCAGAGTCCATACCCTCAACCCCTCTTCAGCTCTAAGATATCAGGTAGGTACCAAAATTGCTGTAAAATGCAGATAAAAATGGTATCTTTCTCACTTTTTAAAAAAAAGATTTTATTTATTTATTTGACAGAGATCACAAGTAGGTAGAGAGGCAGGCAGAGAGAGTGGGGGAGCAGGCTCCCTGCTGAGCAGAGAACCTGATGTGGGGCTCAATCCCAGTACTCCGAGATCATGACCTGAGCCGAAGGCAGAGGCTTCATCCACTGAGCCACCCAGGTGCCCTTTTCTCACTGTTTTTTTAAGAATGGATGAGTTACTCAGGTCATGATCTCAGGGTCCTGGGATTGAGCCCCACATCAGGCTTCCTGCTCATCAGGGAGTCTATCTCTCCCTCTCCCTCTGCCCCTCTGCCTGCTTATGCTCTCTCTCTCAAATAAATAAATAAAATCTTTAAAAAAAATACAATGAGTTACTGCTTGTTAAGCATAGAGCATGCTTGGCAGTTGCTGAGTCCTAAGGGTCAACTGTCCTACCACCTACACTCTCCCACTCTTCCTCCAGTCCTTGCATCCTAATGGTGACTTGATGACTCTCTTGTCGTGGTCAGCAATCATCTCTATTTTTTTCTTTTTATTTATTTATTTAATTTAATTTTTTTTAAAGATTTTATTTATTTGTCAGAGAGAGAGAACAGCACAAGCAGGGGGAGGAGCAGAGGTAGAAGCAGACTCCCCACTGAGTAGGGAGACCAATGGGGTGCTCGATCCCAGGACTCTGGGATCATGATCTGAGCTAAAGGTAGATGTTTAACTGATGGAGCCATGGCAGGTAGAAGGTGAAAGTTTTCATTTTTGTAGGGATTTTCCTAGGTAGACACAAACTCAGAGGTTAGATAATGAAAGATGGCACAGAGCTTTAAACAACTGAGTATTCTCTTCAGACTATAGAGGACAAGATAGCCTCAGCCCAGTAAGGATGAAAATGCAGTCAGTTCCACTTTTGTAACCTTATTATTTGGAACTTCTGAGGAGACGTAAGAGACTTGAGTAGATAATCAGGGTTATTCCAGAACAGATCAGTGGAAGGAGCTTACGGGAGTCATCATCTTCAAGGGAAAGACATTAATGAAGGGATTTATCTAGTACATGCAGGGCGCTCAAACCTACATGTGGAATGAATGATAAACTGAGGCAAAATTAAGTGTCAGTTAACACCTCTAAGATACCCTAACAATGATAACCTAGGGATGAGACTAGATCTAGGACTAGAAAGGAGGTAGCAATGTACAACCAAAATTTGAGTTATTACTGTTCGTGTTACTTATTTTGAATCCAAAGGGTGGTTGAACATAAGAAAATATTGGTTACATACTGATCTCACATAGGCGATTTCTTGATCAAACTGAGAAAATGAATAATTCTACAAAAAGTAGAGATTATAAGCTTAGAGAGAATATGCATATAAATAGTGGAAGAAATGAGGAATATGTAAGGCAACGATTTATTTTTTACTACACTTAATTGCCCCTGTTTGGTTTTTTTTTTCTTCCTCAATATTGGGTGGATTTAAAACTATACAGTAAACTTTTAAGCTTTTTTGGATATTGTTTATAACATATATAGAGTAAAAATAAGTATTTAACAATAAGTGTCTAAATATCTGGTAAAAAAAAGTTAAATGTAGCTTTTATAAGGATTATGATCACAACTCTTATACATATGGTCCTAGGTTCCTTGTGGTACAGGGTAAGAAAAGACAATATTAGATGAATACCTCTATTTTTGCTATACTCCAAGATTCATTCTCTTTGTTTCACTTAATCAGTTAAGATGTACAGGAGTTACCTATGGCACCTAGTATTTAAATTAATGTAAATTAAAACTGACTAGTTGGGTGGAGGAAATTATGAGATGATGATGATGATGGTAATGATAAAGATGCTACTGATAATAATGATAATTTGACCACATTTTTATGATAACCTGTAGAAGTTAAAGTTTCATTTATTAAGTTACCAAATTTTTCCAGCCTCCTGTCAATTCTTCCTTATTCCATAGTAACCAGTAGACTCACAAGAAAGGATGAGGATAAAGTCTTAGGAAATTTAAGTCTTAGGGGAAAAAATGTCTTAGAAATTTATTGTTGCAAGCTTCACCTAGTATCTCAATAGGTTTTAGACACTTTCTTTTCCAGTGGCCTTGTTCATTCATTTTCCAAATGCAGCATGGTATGGCATTCTATGTCATACCTCTATGACACTCTACATACCTCTACAAAACTCACAGGGAAAAGCATTCTTTACCTCTTCCAATAAGTTTACGTGCTTGATTTTACTATATGTTGGTCACAGCTCAGAGATAGGGTAGCCGTTCTGGAAAGCTTAAAAAAGTTACAGTGTCGTAGGCACAACCCAGATCAATTCAAATCAGGAGTTCTTGAGGTAGGACCTAAACATCAAAAGTTTAAAATTTCCCTGGTGATTCCAAAGTGTAGCAAGTTAGAGACCCCCTCAGCTATGGAAACATGCTGAGTGGTCCTTGAAGGTACCACTTTGCTTCTTGGTTTATCTTTGATTCCAGAGCAGATCAACTTTGCTTCTGACTCAGGCAGACTGTGTTTAGATATGTTAATAAGACTTCCTGTCTTGGAAGACATTCAGAATTCTTAAGGTGACTTTGTATATCTCAGTCCTGATTTATTATGACATGATTTATAGACTTATCCTAAGAAGGAAACCTTGTTTTCTCTGGGGATAGTTTTTAGGTGGGAAGAAAGGGTGCATTTATGTCACCAGTTGTAGAAAAACATAGAAGGATAATAATAGCAAAAGTACAACACCACAGGCATTATTTTCAGGTAGCTAATATTAAAATGAAACTAGAACATATTAAGCTCTCTTTAAATTTTAATTGCTATACCTCTCAGCAGTAGAATTGGCTAAATAGAGTTTAGGAAGAAAGAAATTGCCTGGTATTTGTCTCAATAGAACTATAAAATACTTGACATTTGTAATTTTACAGAGAAATATTAGGGTTTTCTAGAACTTTCAAAATTTTGCTGCTTTGTGCAAACAAGGCAGAAAATTGGGTCAGGTTATTTGTGATCTGTCCATTTTAAAAGACATAGACCTTGGAAACTGCTCAGCTATTGGTTGGGTGGCTCTGCAGACACTACTTCCCATCATAGAAGAGAAACTGTGATACATTTTCTCACTAATGAGGACCTGTGTGCCCTTTCTTTGTTCTTGTAACTTTCATCATTTGATTTTCTCTGAATCTTTTAGATAATGTAGTCTAATAGAGATTTTTATTAATAAATTAGGGAATTAGGTGGAAAAGAGTATAATATTGAATTGTTTGAAAATTCTTTGAAGTTTATGGAAAAATCTTTCTCCCCCCACAGTTTATATAGTTCAATAGCTATTTAAACTTCCATTCAGTTTTCAAACCTTTTACACAGGGGGCCTTTTAATTTTTCTTTTTACTAGACTCCACAGCATACCTTAAACAAAATTGGCTTTGAGGCAATTTGTGCTGCTGCTTCAGAGTATCCTTTTATACATGTTGACTTTGATGTTTAATTATTACAAAGCAATCATAATACAATTAAATTGTGTTGATGTTTTCTTGAATTGTTTATCTGCTACTTTCATTGCAGTTTATTTGAGCTCAATTATTACATATCAGTATTTAGTTATGTGCTTTCTGTGACTTTCACTGTTCTGGGAAGTCTATTTTGTCTTTTAATTGGTATAGGTTCAGGGTGCCCTTTTAAAGACTTAAAATTCTTAATCTGGATTAGTCAGATATGAAAGGAATGTGAGAGTTGTGCTGTTTAGAATAATTTTAATGCTTCAAATTATCAGACTGATTTTCACTGGGGACACTGAGGTATGTGGAGTACTCAAATGAAAAACAAAACTACTCAGTATTATGGTAGGGTTCAGAACCACTCTGTTGGAAGCTTAGAAATGGCTTCTCAAGAGATACAGCTGAGTGAATGAAGCTGTTGACCTGAAAGCTGTCAGCTCTAATCCTAGCTTCAGCTCTGATTTCCACTGTGACTTGTGTAAACCGTACAGCCTCTCTGCACATACATTTTCTTATCTATAAAAGGAAGATACTAAAGTATCAACCCTTCTCACTGTGACTTACGGAATTCTTCTGAATGTAATATGAGTATTCCAAATGAATTATTTGCTCGTTCACTTCAGTGCAGCACTGAGATTTCCAAGTACCTTCTCCCCCCACCCCTCAGTTTAAGTTCTACCTGGATCTGATACATTTTTGTTTGTTTGTTTTTAGATTTTATTTATTTATTTGACAGGGGGAGAGAGAGAGAGAGAGATCACAAGTAGGCAGAGAGGCAGGCAGAGTGAGACGGGGAAGCAGGCTCCCTGCTGAGCAGAGAGCCTGATGCAGGGCTCTATCCCAGGACCCTGAGATCATGACCTGAGCCGAAGGCAGAGGCCTAACCCAATGAGCCACCCAGGTGCCCCAAGGATTTGATACATTTAGATTAAATTTTTATAGAGATGAAAATTTCAACATCTCCATTGCTTGCTACTTTTAGTAGTGTTTAGTAAATATTAATTATGTGTAAGCATTAATCAAATTCTGAATAATGGCTTACAGTCTAATGATAAAGGACAAAAAGTCTAAGAGAAAAAGGCAATTCAAAGCAGTGTCTTGGGTTTATGACAGGGTTAGAAATAAGGAACCATAGGAAGGAAACTTTGTGTGGCTAGGGCAATGAAGGTAGGTTTCTAAATGAAAGCTCCATTTGATAGGTGACTTGAAAGACCAGTAGGATTTTAAATTATGGAGGTGATGGGTCAGAGCTTTTCCTTGAGAGGGAAAAACAGGAACAAAACATAGTTAGAAATGTACAAGCACTGTGTACAACTAAAGAGCTCATTTTGACTTGAATTGCGTAGAACACAAATACAACAAAGTCTTAAAGTTTGATGTTACAATGTAGGTTTGGGGTCAGATTCTGGAGAGACTTGAAGGCCAGATGAGAGGGTTTTCATGTTACTCCATTGGATGAGGAAAGTCATTAGGGGTTTTGAGTGATGTTGTTGAAAGTAGAGAGGCAGAGTTTGCTGGCTAATGTAATAGTCCAGAAGTGGGCTATTACACTGAGTGTGGTTTTTTCTTACCAGCAGCTGCTCAGTAAAATAATGGTATGACTAGCCCTGAAAATAACTGCCAGGCTTAAGTAGCTGACATCACTTGGAATTATTTTCTCATCAAATTTGTGTTTAATAGGTCAATTCCAGCTTTCAAACTACATTTTTTTTTTTCCTTTTGGGGAAACTAAATTTTCTGAAAGAAAAGAGAACTTTTTGTTGTTTCCAATGTCTTCCTTATTCGCACCACCAGATTTATTGTTGTTGTTCAAATAAGAGCTCTTGTTCTTTTAGCCAAAGAAGATTTTCTTTTCTTATTTTTTTTTCCTAATCAGGCAGTGAATTTATAAACCTGTGTTTATGATATCATGTCTGTACCCCTGGGAATGGATGTAGTAGAACATATTTAGCACTATGGACAGGATGCAGCTAAAAATATTTGTAAAAGTCTGAATTGTGAGGCTGTGTACAGCTATGGGTTGGCTCTCCTTTGTGTTGATATCTTCATTGAAAATATCAGCTTTGTGTGAAACTCAGAAAGCAATTAAAATGGCACAGAAGGGGATGACTCTGAAGATGTAGCTTCTTGGCCACCTGAATTAGGTTGTTTGGTTTGCTCCTAAAGATGTTTGGGATGGTTTGTGTGTTACTAACTATAATCAGGTAAAAAGATCCTTCAAGATCCTTGCTTCAGAAGTATGATTTAAATTGCAGTAGAAAAAGAGGTGAAAATACTAGCTAGCAGGGAGATGCAACACTCTTCTGTTAAGAAACTACTGTCTTTAAATTCTTGGTTAGGGCACCTGGGTGGCTCAGTCGGTTGAGTCTGCATTTAGTTCAGGTCACGGTCTCAGGGTCCTGCCTGGGATTAAGCCCCACATTGGGTTCTCTGCTCAGCAGGGAGTCTGCTTCTCCCTCCCCTCCTCCCCTCCCCCATGTTCATGCTCTCTCACTCATGTGCTCTCTCTCTCAAATAAAATCTTAAAATTAACTAATTAATTAATTCATGGTTAAGCACATGTAAAGTTTACAGAGAGACAGTATTCATGTAGACTATGAATAACATTCACTAACATGAAAGTGCTAGTTTAGGAGCCAAACAAGCCCTCAAAAAAACTAGTATTTTTGGTGATAAGGGATGTTGACATGATATGCCAAATCTTGGAAAATAATAGTTTTAATACTTTGTATATTTAGTTCAAATGATTATCCTTAAAAATATGCTTGGGATTTTTAAAAAAATTTTAATTTTTTCAGGTTTATTGAGATATAATTGACATCGAGTAAGTTTAAGGTGTTCATTGTGATAACTTGATCCTCATATATTGAGAAACAATTACAACAGTAGGGTTAGTTCACACCTTCCTCAACTCTTGTAGTAATAATCTCTTTTTTTCTGGTGAGAACATTAAAAATCTTTTAGCAATTTTCAATCATATAATACAATATTTTTAACTATAATTACTATGCTGTACATCAGAGCCCTAGAACATGTTTATCTTTTTTTGTTTTTTTTTTTTTTTGTTTTGATGCAGTGTTCCAAGATTGTTTATGTACAACACTCAGTGCTTCATGCAATCTTTGCTCTCCTTAATACCCATCACCAGGCTCACCCATCCCCCCACACCCTCCCCTCCAAAACCCTCAGTTTGTTTCTCAGAGTCCACAGTCTTTCATGGTTCGCCTCCTGCTCCAATTTCCCCCAATTCACTTTTCCTTTCCCTCTCCCAATGCCCTCCATGTTGTTTCTTATGTTCCACAAGTAAGTGAAACCATATGGCAGTTGACTTTCTCTGCTCGACTTATTTCACTCAGGATAATCTCCAGTCCCATCCACGTTGACACAAAAGTTGGGTATTCATCCTTTCTGATGGCTGATTAATATTCCATTTTATATATGGACCACATCAGCTT
The DNA here is from genome assembly GCF_902655055.1 of Lutra lutra. Classification (NCBI taxonomy): domain Eukaryota; kingdom Metazoa; phylum Chordata; class Mammalia; order Carnivora; family Mustelidae; genus Lutra; species Lutra lutra. The sequence goes on from NC_062285.1 coordinate 108,737,902, forward strand.
TATTCATTTGTCTATTGAAGGGCATCTTGGCTCTTTCCACAGTTTGGCTATTATGGACATTGCTGCTATGAACACTGGGGTACAGATGGCCCTTCTTTTTACTACATCTGTTTCTTTCGGGTAAATGTGCAGTAGAGCAATTGCCGGGTCATAGGGTAGCTCTATTTTTAATTGTTTGAGGAATCTCCACACTGTTTTCTAAAGTGGCTGTTCCAGTTTGCATTCCCACCAACAGTGTAAGAGGGTTCCCCTTTCTCCATATCCTCTCCAACATTTGTTGTTTCCTGCCTTTTTAATCTTTGCCATCCTAACTGGTGTAAGGTGGTATCTCAATGTGGTTTTGATTTGAATTTCCCTATGGCTAATGATAATGAAGATTTTTTCATGTATCTGTTAGCCATTTGTATGTCTTCATTGGAGAAGTGTCTGTTCATGTCTTCTGCCCATTTTTTGACATGATTTTCTGTTTTTGGGGTGTTGAGCTTGAGAAGATCATCATAGATCTTGCATATCAGCTCTTTGTAGTGTCATTTGTGAATATCTTCTCCCATTCCATGGATTGCTTCTTTGTTTTGTTGACTGTTTCTTTTTGCTGTGTGGAAACTTTTATCTTGATGAAGTCCTCAAAAATTCACTTTTGCTTTTGTTTCCTCTGCCTTTGGAGATGTGTGATGAAAGAAGTTGTTGTGGCCAATGTCGAAGAGGTTACTGCCTATGTTGTCCTCTTGGATTTTGATGATTCCTGTTTCATGTTGAGGTCTTTTATCCATTTTGTTTATCTTTGTGTGTAGTGTATGAGAATGGTTGAGTTTCATTCTTCTATACATAGTTGTCCAATTTTCCCAGCACCATTTATTGAAGAGACTGTCTTTTTTCCACTGGATATTTTTTCCTGTTTTGTCAAAGATTATTTGACCATAGAGTTGAGAGTCCATATCTGGGCTCTCTACTCTGTTCTGTCGTCTTTGTGTCTGTTTTTGTGCCAGTACCATGCTGTCTTGGTGATCACAGCTTTGTAAAACAGCTTGAAATCAGGCAACGTGATCCCCCAGCTTTGTTTTTCTTTTTCAACATTTCCTTAGCGATTCGGGTTCTTTTCTGGTTCCATACAAATTTTAGGATTGTTTGTTCCAGGATTTTGAAAAATGCTGCTGGTATTTCGTTTGAGATGGCATTGAAGGTATAGATTGCTCTGAGCAGCATAGACGTTTTAACAATGTTTATTCTTCTGATTCAGGAGCATGGAATGTTTTTCCATCTTTTTGTGTCTTCACTTTCTTTCATGAGTGTTCTGTAGTTCCTCGAGTGTAGATCCTTTACGTCTTTGGTTAGGTTTAGTCCAAGGTATTTCATGCTTTTTGGTGCTATTGTAAATGGAAATGATTCTCTAATTGCCTTTTCTACAGTTTCGTTGTTAGGGTATAAGAAAGCATGTGACTTCTTTGCACTGATTTTGTATCTTGCCACATTACTGAATTGTTGTATGGGTTCTAGTAATTTGGGGGTGGAGTCTTTTGGGTTTTCCTCATAAAATATCATGTCATCTGCAACAAGAGAGAGTTTGATTTCTTCTTCACCAATTTGAATACCTTTTATTTCTTTTTAAAACTGAAAGTTTGTACCCTTTGATGACCATCTCATTTCCCCTAACCCCTAGTCCCTGGCAACCACTCTTCTACTTTCTGAATTTGGCTTTTTTAGATTTCACATTTAAGTGATATTATACAACATTTGTCATTCTGACTTACTTCAGTTAGCATAATGCCTTCAAGTTACATTCATGTTGTTGTGAATGACAGGATTTTTTTCTTTCTCATGGCTGAATAACATTTCATTTTCTATGTGTGTATCTGTGTGTATAATATACATATATACATACCTACATGCATATATATATATGCATACACATCTTTATCCATTCATTTGTAGAGGAACACTTAGGTTGTTTCTATGTCTTGGCTATTATGAATAATTCTGCATTGAACATGGAAGTCAAGAAATCTTTTCAAAAACTGATTTCAAATATTTTGGATAAATACCCAGAATTGGGATTGCTGGGTCATAGGGTAGTTCTAGTCCTAAATTTTTGAGGAATCTCCATACTGTTTTCCATAGTGGCTATACCAGTTTACATACCTACTAACAGTGCAAAAGTGTTCCCAACACTTGTTATCTTTTGTCTCTTTGATAATAGCCATTGTAATAGATGTGAGTTGATAATTTCATTTTGGTTTGGGTTTGTATCTCCCTTGTGATTGAAAATATTCCATGTACCTGCTTAGCCATTTTTATGTCTGCTTTGGGAAATGTCTATTCAATTCTCATTTTTTAATCAGATTGTTTATTTGTTTGTTTTTGCTATCAAGTTGTATGCATTCTGTATATATTTTGAATATTAAGTTCTTACCAGGTGTATGGTTTATAAATATTTTCCCCATTCCATAGGTAATTTTATTTTGTTGATTGTTCTTTTGCTATGCAGAAACTTATATATATATATATATATAAACTTTTTTTCATATAGTCCCATTTATTTCCTTTTGATTTTGTTGCTTTTGTTTTTCTGTCATATCCAAAAGATTATTGCCAAGACCAATATCAAATCACTGTTACCTATATTTTCTTCTAGGAGTATTACAGTTGCAGGTTTTATGTTTTTCATTTACTTTTAGTGAATTTCCACATATTTATAAATTTTCCACTTTTCCTTTTATTATTGATTTCCAATTCCATACCATTCTGATCAGAAAAGATACTTGGTATGATTTTAGTCTTCTTAAATTTGCTAAAATGTGATTTGTGACCTATCATGAGCTATCTTGTAGAATGTTCCATGTGTGCTTGGAAGAATGTGTATTTGCTGCTCTTGGATTGAATGTTCTGTATATGTCTGCTAGATCCATTCTGCATAAGTATAGTTCAACGCCAATGTTTCTCTATTGATTCTCTGTCTGGATAATGTAGACATTGTTAAATGTAAGGTATTGGAGTCCCCTAATATTATTGTATTGTCATGTACTTCTTTCAGATCTATTAGTATTTGTTTAATATATCTTGGTGCTGATGTTTGGTGCATATATATTTATAATTGTTATATACTCTTGGTGAATTACCCCTTCATTGTTATATAATCACCTTCTTTGTCTCTTGATAGAATGTTTGGCTTAAAGTGTATTTCGTCTGATATAGTTATAGCTACTTATAGCTACTCTCTTTTGGCTTCCACTTGAATGAAAAAACTTTTTCCATCCCTTTACTTTTAGCCTATGTATATTTAAAGCTGAAATAAGTCTCATGTAGGGAACATATTGAGGGGATGCACAGTCCCTGGATAGATAAAACCTGACCTGTATATGCCTCCCTGGATGAGACTACTTAAAACACAAAGGAGCAGTGTCCAGAACACTGGACCTTCTTTTAAGTTTCTTGGCTGAAAGTGGCCAGATCCTTACTGAGGTTCAAAAGTTCTCATCCAGTGAGTGAATGTTTAAAATACAGACACCTGTGGTGGTCCCATACTTCACAAACTCCTTGCCTTGCATGTGGTTTACTGATTAAACTCACAATAAAAGTGAAGACAGGGCTTGGCTCAGGCCTTTCACCACTAGAACGTCTGGCCCCAGGCCACTCCTTTCTCCTACTAAGGTGTCTGGAGTAATCTTTTCACCTGCTGTCTCAGGGTTTGCTGGTCAAACCCAACAGCATATATGGGTCTCCCCCGCCACCCACCCGCCCAACCAGGCAATGTATATCTTTTGGTTAGAGAATTTAGTCCACTACATTTTGAGTAACTTTTATTAGTAAGGACTTAGTAAGATCTCATGATTGTTTTATGGCTATTTTGTATTTCTCTTATTTCTTTCATTTATTCTTTTCATCTCTTGCTTCCTTCCCTTGTGAATTGATGATTCTGGGTAGTGGTATGCTTTGATTCCCTTCTGTCTTTTGTGTATCTGTTGTAGATGTTTGCTTTGTGATTACCATGAAGCTTACATAAAACATGTCATAGATATGGCAGTCTATTTTATAATGACAGGAATTTAAACTTTTAAAAAATAAGATTATTTATTTATTTATTTTTTTGAGAGAGTGAGAGAGCATGAGCAGGCACAGGGAGGGGCAGTGGGAGAAGCAGACTCCTCTCTGAGCAGGGAGCCCAATACAGGACTCCCAGGCTCCTGGGATCATGACTTCAGCCAAAGGCAGTTGCTTAACTGACTGAGCCACCCAGGCAACAAATAGCAATTTAACTTTGATTACATATGAAAAGGTTACCCTTTTACTCCCCTGCCTCCATTTTTATATTTTTGATGTCAGAATTTACTTATTTTTATATTATGTGTTCATTAACAAATTATTATATCTATAGTTATTTTTAATAAAGGACTTTTGTTCTTATAAAGGATTTGCTCCTTTAGCCTTTATACTAGAATTATGTGTTTAATATACCATCATATTATAGTTTTAGAGTATTCTGAATTTTCTTTTTAAGATTTTATTTATTTGATAGACAGAGATCACAAGTAGGCAGAGAGGCAGGCAGAGAGAGAGGGAAGCAGGCTCCCTGCTGAGCAGAGAGCCCGATGCGGGGCTCGATCCCAGGACCCTAGGACCATGTCCTGAGCTGAAAGCAGAGGCTTTAACCCACTGAGCCACCCAGGCGCCCCTAGAGTATTCTAAATTTGACTATGTACTTACTTTTAGCAGTTATATATTTTTTTGAAGATTTTATTAATTTATGAGAGAGAGAGAGAGAGAGCATGAGAAGGGAGAGGGTCAGAGGGAGAAGCAGATTCCCTGTGGAGCTGGGAGCCCAATGTGGGACTTGATTCCAGGACTCTGGGATCATGACCTGAGCCGAAAGCAATTGCTTAACCAACTGAGTCACCCATATATTTTCATTTTTAAAGTTATTTATTAGCACCTTTTAGTTTTAGCTAAAGAATTCCTTTCAATATTTCTTATAAAGAAAGTCTAGTATTGATGATTTTAGTTTTAGCTTAAGAATTCCTTTCAATATTTCTTATAAAGAAAGTCTAATATTGATGATCTTCACCAGCTTTTATTTATCTGGAAGTCTTTATCTCTCCTTCATTTCTGAAGGACAACTATGCTGGATAGAATATTCTTGATTGATCATTTTTTTCTTTTAGCTCTTTATTTATTTATTTTTTAAAAGATTTTATTTATTTATTTGACAGAGATCACAAATAGGCAGAGAGGCGGGCAGAGGAAGAGGGGGAAGCAGGCTCCCTACTGAGCAGAGAGCCTGTTGTGGGGCTCAGTCCCAGAACCCTGAGATCATGACCTGAGCCGAAGGCAGAGGATCAACCCACTGAGCCACCCAGGTTGCCCCTCTTTTAGCTCTTTAAATGTGTCATTCCATTCTTTCCTGGCCTGTAAGTTTTCTGCTAAGAAATTTGCTGCAAACCTTGTCAGTTATAAACTTCTTTACTCTTGTTGCTTTAATATACTTAAAAAACAAAAACAAACAAAACAAAACAAAAACAAAAAAACTTTTGCTATTTAACAATTTTATTATAATATGTTTTGGAGAAAATCTCTGAGTTTTTTGGTGAACTATGAACTTAATGAATGTGGATATCCAAATATCTCTCTAACTTGGGAAGTTCTCAGCCATTATTTCTTTAAACTTGCTGTTCCCTTCTCCTATTCTATAGGACTGCAATAATTAGAAGATTGAAGAAGCATGTTCCTAGTGTGAGTTAGTTGTTATTTGTCAGCTGCATTTAAAAAGCTGTATTTCTGTGAAAAAGACATGAGTTCATAAGAGGATTTTTTTTTTTTTTTAAGAAAGGATGGAGAACTAAATAGAGAACTTCTGAGACTTATAGATTGGACAACAAAACTTTTTTTCTCTAATACTTAAAAGAAAATATTGATAACTTATAAAAACCACAACATCTATTTAGTATTGAGTTTAAGACAGTCACAAGCAAAGGAAAAAATCATGGGGAGGCCATCCTACTTTTTATTAAATCTTTTGAATAAATTAATGTGGCCCCCAGAAACAGTCTCTGAATTAGGCAAAACAGCTCTGTAAAAGAGAATAATTGTCTCAGGGAAGCCTATATAAAGTAACTAATTAAGCTGAGAGAGAGAAGGCATATTTCAAAAAGAATTGTAAGTGTATCTATTGGTATAGGGATCTTAAGAATCAGATAGTAAGTCAATGAAGTTTTGGAGAGTTATATGGCCAAAAGCAATATCAGCCTGAATTAAAACCTGAGGTGTTAAATAGCTTTTTATTAAAGTTTATGATAAAAGTGGCAGTCCTATCAGGAATACAAAACAATTCTAAATGTGTATGAACCTAATAACCGAGGTACAAAATACATGAAGGAAAAGTTGAAAGAACTAAGGGGACAGAGAGAAAAATTGGCAAACATATTTGGAGAACCAATTAACCCTCTTTTAGGTAGCTGGTTGCACAGTAAACACAAAATTAGATTGGTGTAGAAGATCTGAACAATACCATCAACCAACTTGACCCAATTTACATTTACAAACTCTACTAACAATGGCATAATATATATTCTTTTAGATTATATAGGGGACATTCACCAAGATAAAACATACGCCAGAGAATAAGATCACTCTGAATAAGTCAATGCATTGAAATGTTACAGAATATAACTTTTTAACCCAATGGAATAAGATTAGATTTAAATTTTAAATTAAAAAAAATCTCAAATATTTGAAAAGAAAATATACTTCTAAGTAATCCATGTATTAAAGCAGAAATCATCAGAAATATTAGCATATAAATAACATCACACTTAACAGTAAAAAAAAAAAGTTGAAGTTCATGGAATGCAACTAATTCAGTACTTGGAGGAAATTCCTAACTTTTAACACCTTTCTTGGAAAATGAAAGAAACTAAAAATGAAAGATCTTTGTATACATATTAGAAGCTAGATAAAAAAGTTAGTTCAGTGTAAAATAAATAATAATAGAATCAGATATCAATAGTATAGAAATCATATAAACAATAGAAAATATTTATAAGACAAAATTTGATTGTTAGAAAATATTATTAATCAAGAGAAAAAAGATATAACACAAATGAACAATACCAAGGAAGAAAGGACAAACATGACTATAGCTCCTACAGATAAAAGATAATCAGAGAATAGAAGGAACAACTTTATGGCGGTAAGTTTGATGTTTGATAAAATGAACACATTCTTGAAGAACACAGCTTACTAAAACTGAACAGAATACTGAAATGTCCTCAAACTTATTACAGAAATTAAAGTTTTATTAAATAACTTTTTTGCAACATAGAAAACTTCAGTTTAGATATCTTTGCCAGTTAATTTTATGAAGCATTTAAGAAAGACATACACCAATTGTTACTAAACTCTTTCAGAAAATAGAGAAGTAGGGAATTCTTCCCAACTTATCTAATTAGGCCAATAGATTCCTGAGACCAATACTAATAAAGACATTATAAGAAAAAAAATTATAGACAGTATTTCTCATGAACATGGAAGCAAAAGCCCTTAAGAAAATATTGGAAAATGGGGCTGCCTGGGTGGCTCAGGGTTAAGCCTCTGCCTTCAGCTCAGGTCATGATCTCAGGGTCCTGGGATCGAGTCCCACATTAGGCTCTCTGCTGGGCAGGGAGCCTGCTTCCTCCTCTCTCTCTTTCTTTCTCTCTCTCTCTACTTGTCATCTCTCTCTCTGTCAAATAAATAAAATCTTTAAAAAAAAAAAAGAAAATATTGGAAAATTAAGTTAGCAATACATAAAAATGATAATATTTTATAACTAATTTGAGTCAACTCCATGAATGCAAGGTTGGTTCAACAGTCAAAATTCAAACAATGTAGTTAATTATTAATAGCATAAAAGAGAAAACCCATATGATCATCTCATATGTGACAAAATTCAATGTCTATGATAAAAGTCTCATAAATTATAACCATAAAAAAATTTTTAGTTTGACAAAGGACATCCACAAACATCTTCCAGCTAACAATATTAAATGTTAAATATTAACATTTTCTATCAAAGATTGGTGGAAGACTGCTATTGTCACTTCCATTTCTTATTGTATCTAATGTCCTAGCCATTGCACTAAAGGAAGAGAAAAAAAGAGATGTAAGGTTTGGAATGGAGGATTTAAAACTCTCTCCATAAAGATAATGTTATCTATGTAGAACATCAAAGGCATCTACCAAATACTACTAGAATTAAGTCAATTTAGTAAACTCACAGGTTAGAAGACCAGTATGTTTTAAAAAGTGTTTTTATTACTACAACTAAGAAATGGAAAATCAAATAAAAATATAGAGGCATTTCCAGTATAATAAAAACATATGGGATATGTAGATTAAATAAAATGAATAGAACTATAAACTAAAAATTACTAAGCAGTGCTCAAAGAAATGAAAAACAATATAAATAAATGAAGAGAGTTACACAAAACTGTGGGTTAGAAAATTCAACATATCAAGACATCCACTCTTTCTAAATTTAGCTGAAGAGTCAAGGCAAAAACAACCAAAATTCCAGCAGAATCTTTTTGTCCATTGGGTGGAAACTTAAAAGATAATTCAAAATTTACATGGAAATGCCAAGGACCCAGAATAGCTAAAGCAAGTTTTAGAAAGAAGGGGAAAAGTGGAGTTGTTTTCCTGCCTGACTTCCAGGAGTACTCTATGGAAAAACACGTAAGTTGATGGGATAGAAGGGAGATTACAGAAATAGACCCACACATATATTATTAATTGATTTTCAACAGTTATCAAGGTAGTTTTCTGGAAGAAATAATAATTTTCAACAATGGTGTGGAGACAACTAGATGTTTGCATGAAAAAAATAAGTCTTGACCAAAAGCTTTGCAAAGAATACATTTGCTATTGGTTATAGACATGAATGCAAAATAAAAAAAAATTATTTTTACAAAAAAATTAGTAGAAATTCTTTATGGCCATGGAGTACACAGATTTCTTAGGTCACAGAAAATACTAAACATTTAAACAATGACAAATTGGGCTTTGTTAAAATTAAACATTTCTTCAAAAAACACCATTCTATTTATTTTATAGCATTCCACTAAGATTACTTATATGTATTATTTTATATATATTATTTTTAATAGCCCAAACTTAACACAAATTTTAATCAATGAGAGTTATAAACAAATTGGGGGATATTAATAGTTTGGAATACTACTAAGCAATAATAAAGGATGGAAAACTGATACAATATAGAGGAATGCAGTAACATGGGTGAATCTCTAAAACATGCTTGGGGACAGAAGCCAGACACAAAGAGTACAAACAATATGATGAGGGTCAGTCAGCAAAATTTTTCTGCAAAAATTGTAAGTATTTTAGGTTTTCTGAGACATAAGGTCTCTATTATGACTATTCAGATCTGCCATTGTCATGTGAAATCCATGATAGAGAAGATGCAAATACATGAGTATGGCAGTATTCTAATGAAACTTTCTTTTCAAAATAGGTGTCAAGCTGAATTTGATCTATAGTTGGTCAAACCCTGCTGTGTGATTTTATTTATATGAAGTTCTAGAATAAGCAAAATAACCTATAGTGATAGAATTCAAAATAGTGGTAAATTAAGGTAGAGGTAGGGTGGTATATTGATTGCTAAGGGGCAGAAGGGAAATAAATATCTGTATATTGATTGGAGTGCTGGTTATACAAAGTATACATTTATCAAAGCTCATTAACTTATTTAGGAAGAAGAGCACATGCAGAGGTGTGGAGAGAAGCTACAGCATGGAAAGTACAGGAGTGTAGGCAATCTCAAGAAAGTTTGCATTACTAGAGCACTAGGTAGAGAATAGAAAGTAAGGGCTTAAATTTAGAAAGATTAGGGAACGAGTCATGTGACCTAGAGACTTCGCTGTAGTGAATGGTATATATTATATGCCTTGTTAGTTTTACATGCCATGTTACACATCCTGTTAATGCTAATTTAATTGTTTTTAGGTTTAATTTCAGACTTCTGGTTTAGTTAAGTCTGTAACCGGATATTAAATTAGAATTCAATGTTAATTTCTACAAGACTTAAGACAGTTTTTGTCAAATGCCTTCATATTCCCAAGCAAAGGTAGAATATTCAACAGGGGGCTTGCAAAGGAGGGATGATCTAAAATATGTGTTGTAATCTTCAGCCCCTCACCTTCAAGTATATTAAAGAGTTTTCATAGAACTGACCAAATGGGAGGGGGAGGATTTCTTTGAAAAGAGTTGCTGGGAGGCTATTGATTTCTTCCCCTACCTGGAAGAGATTTTCTCATCACTTAAGCCTAAAGGGGCTTCAAGAAGATTAGCTGAAGAGCTTCACCCATGTCTCTTCAGTAATTTGTGGGATACGAAGAAGATCATTTTCTAACCACACCTGAGAAAACCCAGAAGCAAGAGTCAGGGTGGGTAGCAGCTCTGATGGAGAAATGAGACATAGTAGCTTTGGGAATCGCTTGTATGCCAAGAGCTATTCCAGACCAAGGATGATCCTGTGTTTGCCCCAGGAGAGAAAAAACAAACAAATTACAATGTAAGCTTTTGTTCAAGAGGAATGAGGTGACTCCAAAATAAAGTGTCTTTATAGAGTTGCTTAAATAAATGGCATTCACCACAGAGTGCAGAGCCTGGGCTAAAACACCTGGTGTTGAGACTCCCCAGCCAGGGAAGGGCTCTGAGGAACCCATAAATAAGCTTGAATAAAAAAGAATAATACTTTTGCACTGGCAAGCCTAGAGGAAACTAGTACCAAATTACATCTGTAGCAGTCAAGGGGTATTTTCCTGTCCTTTGCCTCTTTCTCTTCTCCTGTTTCAATCCTGAAAGACCTAGACATAGCCCATAGAGTAGGGAAGCAAAGTTAGGAGCCTCAGATGGAAAAAAAAAAAGAAGGAATTGACCACATCACTTTTTCCACTGTGGCATCCAGCCTGAATTCAGGCTCAATTAAAAAAATTCAAGATATTTAGACTATAGACTTTTTTTTTTTAATTGCATATATAGATTTGTGAATCTCTTGTAAAAGCTTTCCCCAGTTCCAAGGACCTATGGTTTGGGAATCACCTCTTTGGAGAATCTGTATTTTAGTTTATTCCAAAGGATGGAATTTATAGTCATTTCTTAAATCAAAATGCTTTAAGCCCTCTTGTCTCTCCAGCCTTATCTCTTCCTACGTCTTGTCATTTCTTGGATATATCAGAACCATTTAAGCCTTCCTCCAGCTCTATTCTTATCCCTCTTGCTATTTTGTTAAACATCTTTAAACAGTTCTTTGCTGTTCTCTGGACTCTCTTGTACTGACTTTTTTGCCCTCTGTCATTACTGTTAGTACTTCTGTTCAACTACTTTCCCCCTACTGCTACATTTTTCAAGGCCCTCTTTCAAGGCCTATCTTAAATGCTACCTTCTTTATAAATGATGTTCTTATTCAGTCAGAATTTCTCTTTCCCTTTTTAGAAACCTTGTGATCACATTATGGCTTATATTATTTAACACATTCTGTGTTATGCTATAATTATTTTGGTATCATTTTAGTTTCTTATTTTTATTTTTTTATTTTATTTTTTTTAAAGATTTTATTTATTTATTTGATAGAGATCACAAAGTAGTCAGAGAGGCAGGCAGAGAGAGAGGAGGAAGCAGGCTCCCCACTGAGCAGAGAGCCTGATGTGGGGCTCGATCCCAGGACCCCAGGATCATGACCTGAGCTGAAGGCAGAGGCTCTAACCCACTGAGCCACCCAGGTGCCCCAGTTTCTTATTTTTAATTAGTGAAGTAATATGTGCATGTTATTTCTTAAAAATTCCTATCATACAGTAGTAAAAACTGTAAATTTACCTTTCCTTGGGCAATCATTTTCAGACCCATTTCTATTCCACAATGTAATATTTTTAAAAGTTTGATATTTATTTTCACTTTCCATATTTGTTAAGTGGTTCCTCATTGTTGCAAAATTGGTCTGAGGATTATTATAATAATCGGTGAAAAACAACACAGTACCTGGAATATTATTGAGTGATTTATTCAACAATATTTTTTACTATTATTTTTAATATCATATCAGATCGTTGTCTAGGCATTTATAAGTTATGTAATGCATATCTTTATGTATATGCACATATTTCTTTTAAAGAGTATAAAAATATGAATAGTCTATGTATTGTAGACAAATTCCCATGTCAGATTTGGAGGTTTACAGTTCTGCTTCTTTGCTGTAAAAAATGCTTCATTGAAACTTTTTTTTGAAATTACTTTTTTGTGTGTGTTTAAATATTTTTGAAACATAGTCTCCTAGTTATAAATTGCTATGTCAAAAGTTGTAAATATTTTCAGTTTTTTTTTTTAAAGAGATTTTATTTATTTATTTGACAGACAGAGATCACAAGTAGGCAGAGAGAGAGGAGGAAGCAGGCTCTCCGCTGAGCAACGAGCCCGATGCGGGGAAGTGGGGCTCAATCCCAGGATACCAGGACCATGACCTGAGCTGAAGGCAGAGGCTTTAACCCACTGAGCCACCCAGGCGCCCTATTTTCAGTTTTGATTGGTAGTCTGTACCATCTCTCTACCGAAGCCTATTTCACCACACCTTCATTGACATTGGATATTGTGTCTTTTCCTTTCCTATTCTCTTCCTTCCTTCCTTTTTTTCTCTTTCTTTCTTCCTTCCATCTTTCTTTCTTTCTTTCTTTCTTTCTTTCTTTCTTTCTTTCTTTCTTTCTTTCTTTCTTTCTTTCCTTCCTTCCTTCCTTCCTTCCTTCCTTCCTTCCTCCCTTCTTCCTTTTTACCACTGGTTGGGAAAATAAAATGCCATTATTGCTTTGATTTACAATTCTCTGACCACTTATAAGTCCATAAGTATCTTCAAGTATATTTGCTTTCTATATGTTTCTTTTTCTGTTAATTGCTTGTTTCATTTTTCCCAATTTTTAAATAGGGGTGCTTGTTGTCTTTTCCTTATATCTGTAGTATTCTTCCATGGTATCTGTACAGATATGCATCAGCACCATCTTAAGTTTTATAAGAAAATCTTCTGGGGATTTTAACTATCATTAGGTGGAATTTACAGGATATAATGGAGAGAGAAGTAATTCAGATAATATTAAATGTTGCTACCTATGATTCAGAGATTCCTTATTACTCATCTGTGTTTTATTTTATTTAACACAGTGCCCTGAATATTGTCTGGCGTTTGTGTTTACTTGAATTGTATGAAGTTATATGCCCTGGCTCCTGTGTGTGTGTATGTGTGTGCATGCCTGTATTTCTAATTGGAAAAATTCAGTTACATGAGCCCTCCAATTCTTTTGTTAGAAGGGAAAGAAGAGGAGAAGATAAGAACTATCATATGTTGGAATTAATGATTTTGGGGGGCTAATAACTTTTCCTCCAAAATAAGAATGGGTTAAAAAATAAATCTGGTAAGTACAAGTGTGATAAAATTTATTAGTGTGAAAATTTTAACTTTGGCATAATTATAAATTAAAATATGGCTCTTCCTTTCCTGTCTACATTATTTGTATAATAGCAAGACCCAGCGACTCAGTGTGGCTTGTACTACTGAAATGTAATGTTCTGAAATCCCATTTCTCCTTTCCATTATATTTGAGTGTTACAAACCTATGATTAAATTGAGTAAATTTGATAAATCTCTGTATTTAAAAATTATTTCAAGGAACCTTGTCCCATTAAGACAGCAAGAGTATCATTTTAGCTACATTTGCACATTTTGAAGCCTCTTTTCCTGGAGGTTTGATGACTACCTGGGGAAATTATTGTGTTGTTAATAGCTGTTTCCCAGTTTTTGGTTTGGGTTTTTTGTTTGTTTGTTTGTGGAAGGTGAAAGATCCAAGCTCAAAATAATGTTGTAAATGACTTTGAAATGACAACAGGAAGAATTTCCTTAACAATGAAATGGTTATTCTTTCAGAGGGATTTGGGAGCATCTCTGCTCCTGACAAAAAGGCTTATAAGTGTGCTTTTGGAAGCACAAGTTTTCCTTGGCTAATTTTATTGGGATCTCCTAAAACAAACAATTAGATTAGAACAGAAGGAAAAATCTTTTCATATAAACCCTGACAATTTGGGTATATTTGGTAACTGAGCCTTCTTTTTCAAATCACCAACTTTAATAATGCTGGGAAGCTAACAGAATGGGAAATTTTAAAAATAAATAAAAGCTGATTCGTACTAACTTAGAGCCTGGGATGATTTAACATATTTCCTTTGATATAAGTCCCAAATTCTTTATAAAAGTAAAGTAATAATGCAGAAATAAAACATGATGTGGCATGTCTAGAACTTTTATAACTAGCCTGACTTTGAAACTGAATGAAATGAGTGAGAGATCAAAGCTTTAATGACTTCCGTTTTCCTCTCTTTTGAAAAGGCTGGTGTTGTATGGAGATGCTAGAACAGTCCACACTTCAAAACAAAATTATATATTTAGTCAGTATATAATCTTGGTCATCTTACAATGAGAATTCATAGGTACTGTAAAATAGAATTTCATTTATTTTTGTTTTTATTGCATCTGTCAAACTTATTTAGAAACAGCTGAAAAGGCCTGTGCTGAAAAAAGTACCCAGGAGTCAAGCAGTTCTGAGTATAATAATAATAAAGCATATTGTTAAATGGTATAAAAGCATACACTTCAGCTGAATATGCTGAGTCTGCAGGAAAGTATTACTATATGTTATGACAGAAGAAAACATTATCAAACACCATTCTTGCTCTGGATATAAAATTTAAAAAAAAATTTTTTTTTAAATTTTAACATAGTAGATTGTGTGTTTAAGAGCGGGATCTTGGCAATGGGTAATCCCAAAGAAGGCACGATAAAAAATCAAATTGATTTTACTTCGTAAAATGTTCTTGATTTCAGTTTCTGTAATTTATCTTCCTATATGCCTTTTCAGGGGTGATTTGAGTATCAGGTGATGCTGATAAAGCAGCTTTGAGGACCCACTGGTTTATATAGCTTGCTTGGCTTCTAAAATCTGCTTTTTTCCTTTCTTCAGACCTGAAGGTGCTTGCTTCTGAACCAACTGGTTTGAAGTTTCTTCACTTTTCCATCTTCAGGATGAATGGAAATCTAAGCAGAAGGTGTATTACCAATCCGGTCCTTGGGAAGTTCATCACACTTCTAAATGTTGCTGAACGGTTCCTATTTCAAAGGTAATTTTAAAGTTTTAATTCCTCTCAAGGGTACTAGCCTTCTTGTTTATAATCTTCTTAATGTCTTTTACTTTGTTCCTAGTAATAGTCTTCTAATGCACTTTCTGGCTCTTTTCCCTTCTTTATTGATAGATTTTATAAGTTCTACCCAGACAAATTTTCCAATACACTCCTTTGCCTTTGTTCACTCCTTTGTTCACCCCTTCCTGAGTGATTAAGTGAAATAACACATATGAATGTTTTTAAAATTTTAATGTGTCATTTAAGTTGTTATTATGCTTATGCTCTTACACTTGTTTCCAATGCTTAGAATATTTCTTAGCTATTGACCTATAAGCTAGGAAGGTAGAATTCACCTCACTCCCCCCACTAGTCTGCCTGTTCCTTTACTATATCTCTCAGATCTGTCTCACCACTGTCACATCTATGCCAAAGAATTTAGATTATTTACTTGTTGATAATAGAACTAAGGTTTGGAAATGTGGGCGAGGAAGAAACCTCCATATCCTAAATAGGAAATTTAAATCTCCCGCTGATATGTCTTTTGCCTCTCAAATTCTCTCCTATTTTCTAGAGAGGCTGGGTCTGTGTTCTCCACCAGACAAACGTCTAAATCCTCATATACCACATTTCTGCTTCATTAAGTTCACTCTTGAATTTTGTTCCTAATTTTGCTCCTGATTTTGTTCCACCCTCCCCTTAAAGTAGGAATTTTACATAGTCTTCTTACTCTGAAGACAATGTGGAGTTTTTCTTGAGGCTCTCCAGACTCCTAAAATGTCTCCCTCCACAGCAATGCTATGATCTTCTTGCACAATCCTTCAGAATTTAGCATTTTAAGTGCTTCTTTCTATTCTTTGTATCCACTAGAGTGAAAATCTGCACCATATACAAATTAAAGCTTCTGCAGGTGCTATTGTAGTTGTGTGTTTATAAATAATGTTTGTTGATGATCTTTTAAAAGTAGCCTAAGAAAATAAAGCATCAGTGATTCAGCATGTTGTTGAAACACAGAAACAAACTTTGGGGTTCCTGTATTTAGTTTGTCTGTACTGTTATAATTTTGAAATGGAAGAAGTCTAAGAGGGAATTGTCTGTGCCAATATCCTTTCATCATCTGAAGCAAATGTGTTAATATTAATGTGGTTTGACCATCCTGATACCAAGCTGGTAATATGACACAGGTGTGATATCTTACCACAACTTCCTCATGACTTTCTCAGGCTAATGTTATAGGAATTACAGCTTATGAATACATCCTTTGAAATTTCTTGAATTATAATGAGTTTTACTTGAGGTGTGTCTGTGGATTTCCTATTCTATCCTCTCACTCCTGATTGGGCAACTGCTAATTCTACTTAAATGGTTATATATTATTTTTAGAGTTTATGTTCTTAAATATTTATATACCATTAGAACACTAAAAATTCAATATGTAGTTACTAAATTTTAAACCCATGAGTAATTTTTAAGTTCTTAATGAATTCTTTTTTTTTGTTTTGTATTTATCTTTTTTTCCCCCCAATTTAGGGTTGACCCTTTCTGTTTTTCATTAGTGTTTTCACTATAAAATTTCTCTATTTTTGATAATGGTAAGAATGATACGGTTGCTGAAATGTGGATGATTGTTTTATTAACTTTACCTCATTAAGATGTTTCGTGATACAGGAGAAGAAGTAGATGAGAGAGAAATTGGGCAGTAATTTAGAACCTGAGCAAATCGGGCTTTAATAGTGTATTTTGAGAGGCATCCATATTGGCAAATGGTTTAAGTAGTTTGATTGACTAGTCAAGTTAGTTGGTCAAAGAAAGTAGTAAGTTTCAGAAAGTGTTGGTTTGAGTAGTTTTTCTTGATAGTCAAATCCAGCTGCAAAGCTACAAAGTACAAAGCTCAGTCACTATGGATGTAGCACATTCTAATATATGATCAGCACATTCAGGAATATGTTATTGGTGTGGCATCATGACTGTATTTAGGGATTTCCTTTTGGTGTCAAAAGTAGTAAGAAAATCAGTGGTTAGCTCAGTTATGCTCTTGTTCTGATGCAAGCTCACTCTCAAAAGAATTCAGCATTGTATGTAAAAAGACTGAAGTTCTGGTACCAACTGACATGATGAGTCTGAGTTATTGGCCTCATTTTAGTCTTCTTGATCATTCTGAAGGTGTACTTGCCGCTCTTAGTCAAAGTCCTTAGTCCTGTAAGGGGACTTAGAAAATGACAATGTAGTACTGCCAAATTTTCCTCACAGTCCAGCATTTTAGAAACTCTTCTTCTCTTAAAGTCAGCCATAAGCTGAGAATATATAAGATATTCCACAATTCTACATTTCCTTAGCTAGAAGGATTGTTTCAAATGTTTTTGAATATTTAGGTAGACTATAATAGGTAAGTGTTACTTCTTTAACCAGCTGTGTCCTTTGAGTACTACCTGTCCCATTCACCAAGATTGTAACTTCTTGGCAAGAGTTGGAAGGCATGGGACACCTGGTGGCTCAGTTGGTTAAGCCACTGCCTTCGGCTCAAGTCATGACCCTGGAGCCCTGGGTTCAAGTCCCATATGGAGCTTCTATTGCTTTGTGGGGAGCCTGCTTCTCCCTCTCCCTCTGCCTCTGCCCCTGCTTGTGCTCTCTATCAAATAAATAGATAAAATCATGAAAAAAAAGTTGATAGGCACTGTATAAAAGGAATGTCCAATTTCACACATCCAGTGTTCATGGACTTCACTTTGTAGCATCATTTATATATAGTTCTCACCTATTCAAACTTGGCTTATTAGATTCAGTGACACCTGTAAGGTGGTATTGGTTCAAGCTGAAACAAGGTACCAATGAGCCTGTTTTCTATACATCTTTCCTAAGTAATTTCTTACTCATTACTGCAGTATGCGGCTTTTGTTTTGTTTCCTGTTTTTTTGTTTTTCTGCATCCAGCCATACTACCTGTTGGATAAATAAAAATACAGGGAAGAAGAAAATGAGAGGAAAATTCTGGAAAAAGTATAGGAAAGAGGAAAAACAGGGTGATAGGGCTACAAGACTTTCTTTTTGTCCTTTTTATGAACAAAGAGGAGGGGTTGGAAAATACAGTATCTTTTTATTTACATAATCTGGAGTTCTATGATTCTATGACTTCATACATTGTTTTGAAAGGTGTTCTGAATATTAAAAACTCAGTTTAAAAACAAATTTTTTCAAGCAAAAAAAAAAATGACTCATGAATATATAAAGCCCCTTTAGGGAGGGGCTGGGTGTCCATTCAAGACCCATGCAGGTCACCTGACCACACAAAATAAGGTTGAGGCAACAATATTATAGAATAATTTAGCTTAATGTTTACTTTCACTGTTTTTAATTTATTGTGTTAAGGTGAGATTAAAGTGTACAATAATGTGACCCGCCTTTTAAAATAGTTTTTTTTTGTATTTATCTTGGCATTCATGTGTATACTATGTATTTTCTGTATTACAAATATATTAATATCTTAGGCCCTGATATCAGTTCTACTAGATGCTGTGAACTTATACAAATTAGTAACTTCTGAGTCCTTTTTTCCTAATTTATAAGATAGAGATCTTTTAGAAAGAACGTAACAGGGTTTTATGCTGTTATTTTCTATAAAGAATAGATAGGACTTAGTATAACACTGAATAATTAATAGTTATAAATGATCAGTAATTGGTCATTATAACCATTGTAAGAATCTTTTATTAAACAATGTTTATTGGAGGTCTCTTATTGGCAAGACTGAACCTACTGGCCAGAAACTATATCAAAAGAAATAGATAGTCTTTAACCTCAATGAGATCACGATCTAGGAAGGCATGTGTATGTGTAAATAGTTGCCATGTGTGACAAGGGCTTACAGAGTGAGAGGCAATTGAGAGTCCTAGTTGAGGTCCAGTGGGTGAAAACATTAATTATACTTGCTTTGGAGATGGTTGAGGAGGGTTTACAGAGGAGATGAACTCACTCTGAGTCTTGAAGTATAAGTAAAGGCTTACACTAAGTGGATGCTTAGGAAAAAAACAATTTAAGTTGGGGCAATCATATGTACAAAGCATTAAAAGAAAACAACATACTAAAGGAAAGGTGAGACCTTTAGGCTGGCTATAGTGTAAGAGTTGGGGATATTTGGGAAGTGAGGCTAGAGATAAGAGCTGAGAACAGCTTATAGAAAATTAAGAGACAAAAGAGTTTAGATTTTTGTCCTATAGGTGGTGAGATACATTGAAAGGTATTTACTTTTTTTTTTTTTTAAAGATTTTATTTATTTATTTGACAGAGAGAAATCACAAGTAGGCAGAGAGGCAGGCAGAGAGAGAGGAGGAAGCAGGCTCCCTGCTGAGCAGAAAGCCCGATGTGGGGCTTGAACCCAGGACCTGGGATCATGACCTGAGCCGAAGGCAGCGGCTTAACCCACTGAGCCACCGAGGCGCCCCGAAAGGTATTTACTTTTTAACTGAATTTTATATTGTAGTGTTTTTAAGAGGAATTTTAGAATCCTGTTGGAATTTCTCATGATAATTATAACAGCTGCAGTTATGTTCTTGGCAATCTATATACTCAATCTGAAACTTTACAACACTTCTTTAAATAAACATTATTTTCATCTTTGAAACTGAGGCTCCGATAAATGTCCAAAGTAACACAATTAACTACATGAAAAAGTAATGACATATACTAAGATTGTTTATTTTCAGTTTGCTGTTTTCATTGTTACATCTTATGGTTTTTCTAAGAACAGTCTGTCTTCAGTTTATAGGGCAGAGAAGAGATGAGATGGGGGGAAATCAGGGCAGAGAGAGAGCTGGTGAGAAGGTATTACAATGTCCTAAAAAAGGGAGTCTTCTTCTCCCTTCCCAGTTCTCCTTTTATTGTCTTTTATTTCCTTCCTGGCAGTTAATACTGCAGCCAAAAGTATGGTGCAAAGAGGGAGGGTCATAGGGATATATGAAGAATACGTCCAAAGTTAAGGATCTCCATGGAGGCATGAGGTAGGTGACCTGAAAAAAGAAGATATGGGGCTAGGTGGGACTGCAGAGGTAACCACAGGAAGAGATGGTTTATGAGCTGGGATATTGGTAGCAACAGACAAATTAGTAAATTGAATAAATGAACCATATTGAGTCAAGTTTCTCAGCTGTAATAAAATTATAGATACAGGAAAGTTTTCAGAGAATCTCCTCAGATGTTAGATAGCAATATGAAGCAGGAGTGTGAACTCATAGATGTAGTTAGATACATGTAACATATGTTTCCTAGTTCTGAGAGGGCCTAGAAATGACACCTAGAAGCAATGAGGGCCCCAAGTGCCCAGAACTTGCTTTCTAAATATCCTTCTTCATTAAAAGATAAATGGCTGATTCCAGAAAGCGAGCCAGAGAGGTATAGGATGTGTCTTAAATATCCTGTGCAAAAAAGTCCTCAAGTAATGAGGCTTTCCCAAAAGGACAAAATGTAACCAGTCTGAAGGGACTCCCAATGGGCAAATAGAAAGTGACTTGGGTATCGAAATAATTATAGCAACAGGTTACCACCCATTTAATAAAATAAAATCTAATATAGGTTAATATACATTAATAAGTAGGCAATTAAGTAAATAACAGAAATAGTTATTACTCAGTTTCAGTAAATGTTGGAAATAGACCATCAGCATTTGATAGCCATCAGTTAAGTTGATTCATTAGGGAATTTCCCACAAATGCTAAAGTTAGTAGGTAGAGTTTGAGCAATAACTATAATCTTGGAATCCTTCCCCATCAAATGCTAATTAGTTACCAGAGAAAAATGTGTATTTAAGCTGTAGAAAACTGCCATACACCACCAAATTAGTGACCAGGTCATTGAAATTGATACCCCTAGTGTTGAGACAGGTTGACATCATAGGAGTTCTGATAAGATGCAGCATAAAGAGCATAATATCATTTCTGTGTTTTTCCTGATAAAAATGTGTGATCTGAGTCTGATCACAAGAACTCTTAAGGCTAAAAACCATCGTACATACTGTAAGGCCTGTTTTTTTCAAAATGGTATGAACATGGAAGATGGAAAATAAAACTCTGAAATTGTTCCCGATTGAAGGAGTCTATAATATGTGATAACTCAATGCAAGCATATTTCTAAGATACTGAACTGGAAAGAGAAATGTGACCTTGTGAGGTATTTTGACTATTTCTGGGCAAAATGATAACCCATAACTCAGTGACATAAAATAATAGACATTGTAGTATATCTCACGGTTTTTTAGGTCAGGAATTTGGTCCATACTTACTTGAACATTTGTTCTCTGCAGTGCGGTATTAAACACTGGCATGTGGGCAGGTATCAGAGAGCCCAGTATGGCCTAAATCACATTTCTGAAGTCTCCTCAAGGAGGCTGGGAGTCGGGGTTCAGCTGGGACTGTCGGAGGGATTGCTTACCTGTGACCACTCCAGCTTAGTGAGTTTAGGGAATCAGACTTCTTGTATTGCAACACAGTTTCATGTGTCATATGCTAAGTAGTCATTAATGTCGGCCCAGATTTAAGGGGAGAAGCATCCAGTACCACATCTCAATGGAGAAATAGCAAAGTTATTGCAGCTGTCTTTGAGCTAGGGTTATAAGGTCATTATGCAGATGTACGTCCTAGTTTTAGAGAAATGCACACTGGAGCGTTTGGAGTATTTGGGGATAATGGAGTATCAAATCTGCAGCTTGTTCTCAAAAGGTTGGGAAAAAAATTAAGAGATGTGTTTAAATACAGATACACTGAGTATATACATTGTGTATGTTTATATGGAGAGACAAGCTGGGATGCATTGTGGCAAAAGTCATAAAATGTTCTTTAGGCATTCCCGTTGAAATTCGCTACTTTTTTATGTGTTTGGAATTTAAAATAGGAAACATTTTTTTTTAAAGGTTTTATTTATTTATTTGACAGAGATCACAAGTAGGCAGAGAGGCAGGCAGAGAGAGAGAGAGGAGGAAGCAGGCTCCCCGCTGAGCAGAGAGCCTGATGCGGGACTCGATCCCAGGACCCTGGGATCGTGACCTGAGCCGAAGGCAGAGACTTTAACCCACTGAGCCACCCAGGCGCCCCTAAAATAGGAAACATTTTAAAGAAAAAGGGAAAATGAGGGGATTTGAAGTAAAGCAGGTACAGTGGACACAAAGAGAAGATGATGAATTGGTAAGACTCTATCAATCTAATGTCCACTTAGCCTCTAGAGATGGGTTGTTTGGAAAACTGTCATAAGCACAGCAGTTCTTTTGGCTGCTCATTTACAGAGAGATGCAAACAAGCAAAACTTACCAGTAATGCTGTAGCTCTTAACATTCTGCTTTGTCCCTTAATGATCACCCTGAAAAACAAAGAGCCAAGTTCAATTTTGCAAAGCATTGAGACCATTTAAGCAGTCAGATTTACTTAGATCTATAGCGGATTCTTAGTTCAGAATAAAATCTGTGGCTCGTCTTTATTTGATGGAAAATTGCTCTACATAAGCATATTCCAAATGGATAAATTGAGTAAGTGTGAGTAATGTGGTTTATTTTGTGCATAGTACACACTTTCACAAGAGAAGAAATTCTTCCACAATAAAATGACATCTTACTGAAATGGGAGTAAAGAATGTTCTAGGATTTAAAAAAAATCTTATTTATTGTATTAAATACAGTGTAAAATGAGAGTGGTGGACTCTGTATGAACTACTCAAATATCAAAAGGAAAAAGGTACAAAGCAATAAGTTTTAGAGCAAGGAAATTGAAAACAGTGTTACAAAGAAGTACAAATATATGAATAAGTCAAACTACTCTTAAGTGAAAAATATATGTGGTATGAATGTTACCTCACAATATTTTGAAATCTTACAAAATGAAATAGCCAAATAATTTTCAGTATCTCTGCTCAGGTTATAATGTTGACATCTATCTCCATGGGAGGTGTTGACATTTTGCTGAAACCTTACAAGAAGGGAATTCTGCTGTGGATAGGAAATGCTATTTCACCGAAATTGAGAAATCAGAAGTCAAATATACTGTAAGCAAAGTTCTTATCAGCTTTATTAACCTGTAGTCATTTTAGCAGACTAAATTCTTAAGACGACAGATATGTAATTTCATTTCTTAGTTTAAAAAATAGATGGAATTATGACAGGAATTATTTAGATTCATTTTCCTAAGTCTGGGTTGTTATAGGAAGCAATAAAAAAAGATGTATTTTTTTTTTTCTAAATTTGAATTGTAATGGGAAGCATCTCAAGGGCTTCATGAAACATCTAACCTACAACAACAGTAAATCTGGCTAGTGGTATAATCTGTTTCTGCAGTATGTATGCCCATATGTGCATGGTATTTGAGTGGGGGGCGGGGAACAAAAGTGATTGTTTGGCCCAGAGAGGAGGGGAGTGAAGTGAACATGAGGAAGGGTGACTGTAGCTGGGAATCTGAGAGCCTTATCAGAGTTCACCTGTTTGAATTAATTCTATTTTGTGTATATACATATATGTCATGTAAGTCTATACATATACATGTAAGTCTATATTAAAATCATAAAATTTGTGATGCCAAATCTTAAGAACTCTGTGCTAGTCTTTGGCATCTTACTGGACAACACTTACATTGTAAACATTTAAACAACTTAAAAATAGAAAAATAGACAACCATGTTTGCAGTAATCCATTATGGCTTACCAAATTACCCCAAAATTTAGCAGCTTAAATCAACAAACTTTTATTATCTCATAGTTTCTGGGGTCACAGATCTATGCACTTAGTTGTGTACCTCTGATGCAGAGGGTCTCACAAGGTTGCAGTCAAGGGATGGCTAAGGCTACAAATATCCCAGTCAAAGAGTCTCCAAGCTGACCCACATGGATGTTGACAGGTCTCCGGTCTGGCTGTTTGTTGGTGGGAGACTTGAATTATTTGCCAGGAAGATCTCTGCATAGGGCTACTCACAACACTGAAGCTTGTTTCCTCCAAAGTGAGGTAGGTGTGTTTAAGAGAGAGACAGAGACAGAAACCAGTCACTCTTTTTGTAATCTAATCTTAGAAAAGACATTTAAACAATTTTGTAGCAATATTTATTAGAAGCAAGTCACTAGGCCCAGTACACACTCAAAGAGATGTCACTACATAAGAACATTAATACCATGTGAGGATCGTTGAGAAGCATCTCAGAAGCCTACCACAATGATGTAAGAAGTTTGTTGGTCACCCCTCTATCACGAACTTCTACCTGTGCAGCTTTATAATAGGCTCTAGCCAATCATCAAGTTACGTCTTTGCCTCTTAAGTTTCTCTTCTCCCCCCTATTTTTTTAGATTTCTTCTATTACCAACATTTATGGGTTAAGTTGGTGGTGATCAAACTGAGAATTCAAAGAGCTACACAAGCATTTTTAGACCTATACCTACACATGTTCTCTTTCCTAAAATCACTGTGCCTTTGATCTTCCTGGGGTCACAATGTCATTTTCCCTTCACAAAAAAAAGATGACCCTCAGTCATTCAGCTGTCTATTTTGTTGATCCCCAGTCTTGCTATGGAACATTTCTCCTGTGTAAACCTCTGGGACACCAAAAAGTGGGATTTTTTTTTTTTTTTTTTTTTTTTTTAGTGGTTAAGGTATCCTAAAACCAGAGTGTTTCCTGATTATCCTTGGTATATATTTCTTAAAAGTAAAGCATGATTTTCGAAAATTGGAATCCATTACCAAAAGCCTCTCAACAAAGAAAAGCTCAGGACTAGATGGCTTCACTAGTAAATTCTGCAAGTCCTTCTCAAACTCTTCAAAAAATTGAAGGAATCATTTGAATCATTTCAAACACATTTTATGAGGCCAGCATCAATTACCCTAGTGCCAAAGCTACAAAAAACAAAAAACAAAACCAAAAAACCCCAAAAATATCCTTGAAATGCATAGATGAAAAAGTTGTTCACACCCTGACCAAGTAGGATTGATTTCTGGAATACAAAACTGGTTCCACATATGAAAATCAATGGTGATACACCACCCTAACAGAAGAAGAAATAAAATTACATTATCATCTCAGTAGATACAGAAAAGGCATTTGACAAAACTCAACACCTTTTTATGATAATAAAAACTTTCAAACTAGGAATTAGAAGGAAATTGCCTCAACATAATAAGGTAATACATAAAAATCCCAATGTTAACATCGCATTCAAGGTGAAACGCTGAACATCTTTACTGTAAGATCAAATAATAAGACAAGGATATCCAGTCTCACCACTTCTGTTCAGGATAGAGCTAGAATTCCTAGCCAGAGCAACTAGACAAAAAAAGGAAACAAAAAGCATCCAAATTGAAAAGAAGAACAATTGTGTTAGTAGATATTTTCCCAAAGAATTTACAAATACTGATTCAAAGGGATACATGCATCCTAATGTTTACAGCAGCATTATCTACCCTAGCCAGGATTTGGAAACAGCCCAAGTGCCCATCAGCTGATGGATAAAGAATATATTTGTGTGTGTATGTATGTATATGTGTGTGCATATATGCACACCCACAATATATATATAATGGAATAGTGTGTATATGTATATATATAATGTGTGTCTATGTTATATATAAATATAAAATGGAATATTACTTAGGTATAAGGAACAAAGTCTTGCCATTTACAATGACATGGATGGAGCTAGAGAGTATTTTGCTAAATGAAGTAAGTCAGAGAAAGACAAATGCAAGGTTTCACTCATAAGTGGAATTGAAGAAATAAAACAAATGAGCAAAGAAGGGAGGGAAAGAGGAATGCAAACCAGGAAACAAACCGATTTACCTGATTAGGTGATAAGGATTAGGAGGATATTTGTTGTGTTGAGCACCAGATGTTGAATCACTATATTGTACACCTGAAACTAATAGTACACTGTTAACTGGAATTTAAACAAAAACTTAAAAAGGTAAAATTTTTCTTGTTTATAGATGACATGTTCCTTTTTTTTTTTAATTTTTTATTTTTTCAGCATAACAGTATTCATTATTTTTGCACCACACCCAGTGCTCCATGCAATCCGTGCCCTCTACAACACCCACCACCTGGTGCCCCCAACCTCCCACCCCCCACCCCTTCAAAATTCTCAGATCGTTTTTCAGAGTCCATAGTCTCTCATGGTTCACCTCCCCTTCCAATTTCCCTCAACTCCCTTCTCCTCTCCATTTCCCCTTGTCCTCCATGCTATTTGTTATGCTCCACAAATAAGTGAAACCATATGATAATTGACTCTCTCTGCTTGACTCATTTCACTCAGCATAATCTCTTCCAGTCCCGTCCATGTTGCTACAAAACTTGGGTATTCATCATTTCTTTTTTCTTTTTTTTCTTTTTTTTTCTTTTTCTTTTTTTTTTTTTACAGCTTTATAAACATATATTTTTATCCCCAGGGGTACAGGTCTGCGAATCGCCAGGTTTACACACTTCACAGCACTCACCATAGCACATACCCTCCCCAATATCCATAACCCCACACCCCTCTCCCAACCCCCTCCCCCCATTAACCCTCAGTTTGTTTTGTGAGATTAAGAGTCACTTATGGTTTTATATATAGAAAACCCTAAAGCCTCTATGAAAAAGCCATCAGAACTATTAAGAAATCAAGTAAAGTTGTAGGATAGAAAATCAACAAGCAAAAATTAGTTGCATTTCTATGTAATAACAGTAAACTCTGAAAAGTAGGAAAACAACTTACAATAGCACAAAAAGACTGACTAGCAGTAGAGTTAAGGAGGTGAAAGACCTATATGGTGAAAACCACAAACTGACAGAAATTAAGACACAAAGACCTCCTGTGCTCATGTATTTAAAGCCTTGATATTGTTAAAATGTTCATCACCCCAAATGATCTGGAATCCATGTAATCCCTTTCAAAATCCCTATAGCACTTTTTACAGAAAAATTCTATAATTCACATAGAACCACAGACGACTGGATAACCAAATCAATCTTAAAAAAGAACAAAGGTGGAAGCATCACACCTCCTAATTTTCAAGTATATTATAAAGCTGTAGTAATCAAAACAGTATTATACTGGCATAAAGATAGCTCTACAGACCAATGGGACAGGAAAGAGAGCCCAGATATGAACCCAAGCATGTAAAGTCAGATGATATTGTGCACAGGTGCCAAGAATATACAACAAGGAAGATGATCTCTCAATGGTGTTGGGAAAATCACTTGTAAAATGATGAATTTGGACACCTACTATACACAAATCAACTCAAAATGGGTTAAAAACTTACATGTAAGACGTGAAACTTTAAGACTCCTAGGAGGAAAACATGAGGGAAAAGTTTCCAGACTTTGGATGTGGCAAAAATTTCATTATGACGACCTGACTCTGAAAACACGGGCACCAAAAAAATAAACAAGTGGGGCCATATCAAAATAAAAAGCTTCTGCATGACAAAG
The DNA here is from genome assembly GCF_902655055.1 of Lutra lutra. NCBI lineage: Eukaryota > Metazoa > Chordata > Mammalia > Carnivora > Mustelidae > Lutra > Lutra lutra. Next base: position 108,765,512 of record NC_062285.1, read on the forward strand.
GAAACAACAGAGTGGAATGGCATCCTATGGAATGAGAGAAAATAATTGCAGCCGTATATAAGGAGTTAATGCCCAAAATGCACAGGGAAAGCTGACAACTCAAAAGCAAAAAACAAAAACAAACAAAAAAACCCTGAGTGCATTATGTTATGTTAAGTGAAATAAGTCACAGAAAGACAAATAATGCATGATTCTGTTTACATGAGATACGTAAATTAGTCAAATTAATAGAACAAGCAGCAGAATAGTGATTGCCAGGAGCTGGGTGGAGGAGCAAATCAAGGGGCATAAAGTATCAGATAAGCAAGATGAACAAATTCTAGAGATCTGCAGATAATAATATATTATTATTATATACATATCTATATTATATATATCTATAGTCAACAATACATTGTATGCATAAACATTTTAAGAGACTAGATCTTATAAATATTCTTACTGCAATAAAATAAAATAGAAAAGTACAATCATTTTAGAGAATGAAATTGATAGTTTTTGTTTCCCTTTTAATTCACAAAAGCTGAACTCAAGATTTTGGGAAATACATGCATGTGCAAACAAATCCATACTACAGAGAAATTCTTCATCTCATAAATAACTTAATATTAGCTACTCATTACTGATTTATTAAATTATTGATTTATTCTAAAACAATAAGATACAACATATTGATGTATTTCTCTAGGTTACAAAAATAGATTCACTGTTGTCTAATACTTTTGACATATTCCTTTTAGTAATATATCTTATGTAGCTGACTATAGTTGTCTTTGGGTGTTTTATAAAATTTGTGAAATTAAAATTGAAAAATGAACTTAGAATTTTTTCCTGATATAAAGTAAGATTTGATCTGACATGTGGACTGGTTTTGTTAACTAGCTTATATGATAAATATTAAAAATGAGCTAAACCTGCAGAGGTGAGGTCATGATTAAAATGTGTTTGTTATATTAAAAATATGAATTTCTATGCAATGCTTATTTCCTCCATCAGTTTTTAAGTTTACCAGGGCTAAGTTGCAATCATTATATTGCTATTTTCAGTGCGTAGTATGTTATCGAGTACATATTTAGCATTTAATAAATGATTAATGATAGAAACTTAAATACTTGAATATTGCTGAGTAGAAGAACATTTTCTTTCTAATTAGAGGTCAAATCAGGATTAGAAAGCTCCTTGCACTGGATTTTTTTTATATTGCTGGTTTTATAGGGGTCTATGGCCTGAATCAGTTTTCTTTTTAAATTAATAAACTTGATTTTTTTCAAGCAATTTTAGGTTCACAGAAAAATAAAATGAAAAACTACAGGAAAGTTCCCATCTGTCCCAGCCTCCTCCCACTATAACTGTGCTATACCACACTGGTACCCTGAATCACTTTTTGCCCACTTGAGACTCTGTGGCACAGCTCGATTTTGAATCCTTTTGAGTGGACGCTGACACCCACGTTCATTTCTGTACTCTGTTCCTGGTATAAACAGTTAAGATCAATGGTAGTGACAGGATCCACCCACATGGGATCTAGCTGTGGTGATCCTAACTCCTGTTTCACAAGACACTGGTGGTATAATTTGAAAATCTGGTTTCACCTATTTCCTGGTAAAAGTTACTCCATTCTGTGATACCTTTGAATTTTGTGTTTATATTTTTATTAACATACCTGCTATATTTTAGTTAATTTGTTTATTGCTGGATGTTATCCTTCAAAGAAGGAACCATGTGTTCTTTATCTCTAGTGCAAAGCACAATGTCTGGCACGTTGAAAGTATGAACACATTAACTTGGGTTTAATACCTATCTTCTATATATGAGGAATTTAAATAAGTATTGAATACACGGTAGTGTTTAGTCCTCCTACCAACCATACATAGACACTATTCAGGCTTATTTTAGAAATGAGAGAACAGAAAGAACTTAATTTGCACAAGGTCACATACATAGTCAGCCAGTATATCCAATCATGACTATTGTGTTTAAGAGCCATAGATTATCCAAGTGTCTGAAATGTAAAAAATAAAAATTGGTGTCAAAAATCTAAAATACTTCAAAATTAAAATGAATATTTAAATGATCACTAAATTTAACTGCCTCAGTAAGTGTTACATTTAGTACTCATGAAAAATTTCATTTAGAACTTATGGTGAGATTTCTCACTTTACACAGTGATTACGGAGAAATAATAGCCAGTGGTAAATTAAATGTGATTCACAACCAAAGGGATCAAAAATAGCTTTATTTTAAAATTTCAGAATTTTATAGCCAATATATTTAACCTGGCATGTACTCACTTTTAAATAGATTTGATACGACATCAAGGGGGTGTGTCTCCTATGTAAGAATGCTCAGCACCTACTGAACACTAAAATATGGCACAGAAGCAAGTGGTAGACGGATGTTTACATTTTCATTTTTCTACTCTGCCTTCTGTGAGGACTATGTTAATCAGTTAAATTAATAAGTGTTTTTTATAGTTAAAATATATGGAACTTATTATCAAAATCTTTTCTGACATAAAATGTACTTAGAACATATACATATACTCCACTATCCCATTACAGCCAAATATTCCTTGGTTAAAATTCGGATACTTTTAATTTGAATGTCATTTTACATTAATTATTACTTTCTGTGTTTTTAACACTTTCTATTTAAGATTCTATTTAATTATTAAATGCTGTGATTAAAATGTCTTCCAATAAATTGAGTTGTCTAATAAGTACATCTTTTAATGACTATTAACCTTTATTTGCATTGCCTAGCAATACAGATTATGATACTAATAATTTCTTTGTTACAGCTTTACTAAGACATATTTTATATGCTATAAAATTCACCATTTAAAGCATGCAGTTGGATGGATTTTATTGTTTTCGAAGTGCTGTACCCATCACCACAACAGAATTTTAACCAAATAGAAACTGTACATATTATTAGTGATTCCCAACCTTACAGTCTCCCCACCTTCTGACAACCACTAATTAACTTCTTGCCTCCATGGAGATACCTATTCTGGGTCTTTCATAGAAGCAGAGCGATAGGACATATGGTCTTTTGTGAATGGTTTCTTTGATTCAGTGTAATATTATCAGGGCTCATTCATGTTGCAGCATGTATCACTACTTCATTCTCTTTATTGCTAAATAATTATCCATCGCATGGATATACCACATTTTGTTTATCCTTTCAGTAATCAATGGACATGTAGCTTATTTCCATTTTTCAGCTACTGTGACTAATACTTCTCTGAAAGCGTGCATATAAGTTTTTTGATGTTGGTACATTTTCTCTTCTCTTAAGTATATAGCTAGTGTGGAATTTCTAGGTCATACTGTAACTCTATGTCTAAAGTTTTGAGGACCTGCCTAAGCGGCTGCACTATTTTACATTTCCAAAAACAATGTATGCAGGTTCCCATTTTGCCACAACTTCACCAATGCTCATTATCGTCTTTTTTTTTTTTTAAGAGAGCGAGCAAGAGCAGGGTAGGGAAGGCAGTGGGAGAGAGAGAGTCTTAAGCAGGCTCCACACCCAGTGCAGAGCTTGCCTCAGAGCCTAGTTTCATGACCATGAGATCATAACCTGAGCTGAAATCAAGAGTTGGATGCTTAACCCCCTGAGCCACCCAGGTGCCCCAATTTTTTTGTCTGTCATTTTTATTTTAGCTATCCCAGTGGGTGTAAAGTGTTATCTCACTGTGATTTTTTGATTTTCCTAGTGACTAATGATATTGAGGATCTTTCCCTGTAATTATTGGCTATGTATAGATCTTCAGAGAAATATCTTTGCAAATCCTTTGCCCTTCTAAAAATTGGGTCACTAGTCTTTTTATTGCATCTTTTTAAAATATATTCTGGATCAAAGTCCCCTATTACATATGATTTGCAAACATTTCCCCATACTGTGCGTTGTGTTTCCATTCTCTTGATGGCATCGTTTGCACAATATTTTAATTATAATCATGTCCAATTTGTCTATTTTGTTGCTTATGCTTTTATAGTATCATATGGTATCACATCCACATGCAAAAGAATGAAGTTGGAAAATCTTATACTCTACACAGATATGAACTTAAAATGAATAATAGATGTAAATGTCAGAGGTAAAGTTATAAAATTCTTAAAATATTGGAGTAGATTTGTGACTTGGAAATAGGTTGGCTCTTTTCTTACCAATCCAAGGTCATTGAATAATCTGAGCACTACTGCTCCCTATGAGGATTGGTAATTGTCAACCTCTCCGGTTTCATTTTGTTTCATTTTTTCTTTTTCCCTATGATCCTCTGCTTTGTTTCTTAAATTCCACATATCAGTGAGATCATATGATGATCATCTTTGTCTGACTAATTTCACTTAGCATAATATTCTCAGTGCAAATGGCAAGATGTCATTCTTATTTTTTAATAAAATTTTTTGGTGATGGGGGAAGGCATTAGTTCAGTAACCCATTAAGACAGTATCAGTCCATTAAGGCTAGTTTTATCATAGTAATGGAGGTTGCAAAATCATTAAAACAAGCAAGGTTTATCTTGTATTCACATTTATGTTCAGTGCTTATTAATTAGTTACAGCTCTAGTACTTACCTCTCCACTCTGGAGTTCAGTATGAAGGAATTACCTCTTTCTATGATGTGCTATTCATGCTTGTGGCAGAGGGAAAATAGCATGTCTGCCAATGTCATAGGTCATATTCACTCACCTGTTGTCGACCAACAAAACAAGGCACATGGGCAAGCTTTATGTTGTTAATTGAGTGGGCAGGTATAATTCCCCCAGGGAGAGGATCATACTAGGTACACAGCCAAGCCTGAATTTGAAAGCCCTTCCAGAGGGAAGGGCAGCAATAACAGAGGTCACTACAAAGCCTAACCAGGACTTCAGAGTAAGAACTAAATTATTTTATAATTTCCCCTGTATGTATTAGTCAGGGTTCTCCAGAGAGATGGAATCAGTGGAATGTACACATATGCGTATGTTTGACAGAATTGTCTCATGTAATTATGGAAGCTGGCATGTCCAAAGTCTGCTCTTCAAGTCTAATGGTCATCACACTGAAGACCAGGAAGAGTCCCTCTTGCAGTTCAAGTTCAGGGGCCCTCTGCTGGAAGAATCCTCTCGTGCTTGGGTGAGGTCAGTCTTTTTGTTCTGTTCAGGTCTTCAGCTGATTGTATGAGGCCCACCACATTATGGAAGGTAATATGCTTTATTCAAAGTCCATCAATTTAAATGTTAATGTTGTCTAAAAATACCATCATAGAAACATCCAGAATAATATCTGGATACCATAGCCTGAACAAGCTGACACATAAAAGTATCACAGTATGTATATTACAGTATAGCATATTTACAGTATGTATGTACTTTTTGATCTCATTTATCTATAGCATATCATGGGCAGAGGTCAGCCTTCCCTAAAGATTTGTTGAGCATTTACATCAATTATGACATTATGCTCCGCACTGGAAAGGGCTCCAGATATCTGAGATAGTCTTCTCTAGTATTTTGTTTCCTGATGCATTCCTAGTATCTAAAGTAGTTCTTTGTGGCATAGAACATGTTTATAAACATTTGTTTAATGGGTGAAAAATTAAGGAAAATAGCTGGAATATCCCAAGGAATATATATGTAAGCAGCAGGGGAAAAAAACAAAAACCTGGGCAATATTGTCAAAATAAAAGGTCAACCACATTCTGAGGGAAGTGGAAAAAAAATACAATTAGAGTGTCAGAAATGAGTAATATTTGAGATACCTTGTATGACATTTAGATAGAAGTTTAATCAAATAAAGAAGAAAAGGGAAGGAATATTAAGTATTATGTGCTTAGAAAAGCAGATGCAAGGATATTCACTATAGTATTGCTGATAAACAAGCGTTTGAAATGATTCAATGTCCGGCAGTAAATGAATTGATAAACTGTGATATATTCATTCTATGGATTATGATATAAGTTGAAAAGAAAGAGGTAGTGTGACAGAGTTCTAAAACATAATTTTTAAAAACCCGCATAACAATACTACATGTTTTCTTTGGGTAGATAATGTGGATGTAAATGCACAGAAATACATACAATAGAGTCCAGTAAAATAATGATTATATCTAAAGAGTGGAATTGATATGAACGGGACTTTAACTTTTTCTGTAACACTTCAATTTTTATAAAAATTATAAGCATGTTGACTACATAAAAGATTAATTGCACAAAAGGAACACTGTTAATCTGAAATAGTAAGAAAAGTCATGTTAATCTGCATGAACCTTGTAAAACAGGAAAATAAAGTGAATTTGAAGATTTTAGGCTGCTATTAGAGGCAGTCTCTATTGTCATTTTGTGTTGAGTATTTAAAAAAATTGTCATGTGAGGGCAATGATGGAATCAAAATTAAATCAAATTTCAAATAGTAAAGAGTTGAAAGAAAAGAAATCGTAAATTAGTGGCAAATGCAAATGTGAATTTTTGAGTTGTAATTGGACAGAGTAATTGACTAGTTCAATTAGTTGTCGTGGCTGTTTGGAAAGAAGACTTTATTCATGCTAAGTAAAAACAAAACTGTAGGTGTCCTTTTTGGGGGTACAGATAATTGAATAATTACACAAAAAAGATTTAACTATGAGAGGAGATCTTTGTTTCACTGTCTGCCGGGTTTTGCCTTAGAAATGCTGATTCATGAAACCATTTCAACTTTCTTGGAAGCATGTTACTATTCTTTATATTTGAGACATTGCATTTATTTTTAAACATGACCAATGGCAGAAATACTATGTTCAAAGTCATTGTATAGGAAAACATGGAATAGTGGCTCCTGGGTGGCTCAGTCAGTTAAGCATCTGATTCTTGATTTTAACTCAGGTCATGATCTCAGGATTGTGAGATCAAGTCCTGTGTCATGCTCTATACTGGGCATGGAGTCTGCTTAATATTCTCTCTCCTCTCCCACTGTCCCTCTCCCAAAAATAAACACATGGAATAAAATCTAGTTTCCTAGGATTATTGCATGAGATATAAAACACATTTGAACACTATAGTTACCCTTTCCGTTTGTTTTTTGTCTTTAATGGAGACTGCTATACTCTTGTGAAATAAGTTAGGAGACTGTAGAGAGAGGGCTAATTAAATAGAACCACAAAACTGCAGAATGATAAAGGTGACATGCATACATTTGTGACCAACACACATTGCTACTTCTTCGCTCTTCCTCTCCTTTCCACTCTTCCCTCCTGGACACTGAGTTTATGTGCACTATATGCTTGAATTTCTCTAGTCTGGGGGAATTTAGACTCAATAGTGATAGTTCTGTCTTTGAATTCTGTCATCCAATAATCTATGATACAATGAACATTTTATTTATTTAGGTTTCTCATGTCTTGGTTTTTACTGAGGAAATTGAGGGGTAATTTTACTTTTCTTGAAAATTTTTTTAATAAGCTTTGTGTGAATAACACATTAGGTAATGATACATAAATACAATTCAAGTCCCTATTGACAATTAAAATATAAACAGATCTCCAGGACTAGGTATATTTTACCCAGTGTAAAGTTATGGAACCAATAATCTATAGAATCTATATGATAGAGGGTAGGAATGCCAAGGACATAAATAAATATGACCTTCTGGTGGGAAATGAACCTGGCTTTTGTAAAGGGAAATCATGATTGACTATTTTAGGTCTTTGAGTGGGTAGCTAAAATAATTAATTAGGCTAGGGATTACATATTATCAAGACTTCATTTAGATTTAGGCAAAGCTCCTCATCAAAGTCTATTTTCTTTTATTTTTTAAAATTTTCTTTTACTTTTAAAGTTTATTTAAATTCAATTAACATAGTGTATTATTAATTTCAGTGAGTCATTACGTTGTGTGTCCTCTTTTTTATGCCCATCACCCAATTACCCCATCCTCCCCTCCTCTCTAGCAACCCTTTTTTTCCATGTGATTACGAGTCTCTTAAGGTTTTTCTCCCTCTCTGATTTCATCTTGTTTTATTTTTCCCTCCCTTCCCCTTTGATCCTCTTTTGTTTCTTAAATTCCACATATGAGTGAAATCATATGATAATTGTCTTCCTTTGATGACTTACTTCACTTACCATAATAACCTCTAGTTCTTTCCACCTCATTGCAAATGGTAATATTTCATTCCTTTTGATGGCTGAGTAATATCCCATTGTGGTGGGATATCCATTCATCTGTTGATGGACATTTGGCTCTTTCTATAGTTTGGCTATTATGGACATTGCTGCTATAAACATTGGGGTACAGATGCCCCTTTGATTCACTGTGTTTGTGTCTTTGGGGCAAATACCTACTAGTGTAATTGCTGGGTTGTAGGATAGGTCTATTTTCAACTTTTTGAGGAACCTCCATACTGTTTTCCAGGATGGCTGTATTAGCTTGCACTCCCATCAACAATGTAAGAAGGTTTCCCCTTCCTTCACATCCTTGCCAACATCTTGTTTCCTAACTTGTTAATTTTAACCATTCTGATTGGTGTGAGGTGGTATCTCCTTGTGGTTTTGATTTGTATTTCCATGATGCTGAGTGATGTTGAGCAGTTTTCTTATGCATATATTGGCCATGTGTACGTCGTCTTTGGAGAAATGTCTATTCATGTCTCCTGTCCATTTCTTGGTGGATTATTCTTTGGGTGTTCTATAAGTTCTTTATAGATTTTGGATACTAGTCCTTTATCTGATGAGACATTTGCACATACCTTTTCCCATTCTGTCAGTTGTCTTTTGGTTTTATCAACTGTTTTCTTTGCTGTGCAAAAACTTTTAATCTTGATGAAGTCCCAGTAGTTCATTTTTGCCTTTGTTTCCCTTGTCAAATGTCATTTTCTAAGTATGTGTGTGAATTACTGTGAAATTAAGCGGGGGGGGGGGGGGGGGTGGAGGATGGGAGGGCCTGGGTGGCTCAGTGGGTTAAGCCTCTGCCTTCGACTCAGGTTATGATCTCAAGGTCCTGGGATCGAGCCCCACATTGGGTTCTCTGCTCGGCAGGGAGCCTGCTTCCCCTTCTCTCTCTGCCTGCCTCTCTGTCTACTTGTGATCTCTCTCTCTCTCTCTGTCAAATAAATAAAATCTTAAAAAAAAAATTAAGGTGGGGACAGGGAGGGCTTGTTTAGTCATGAGTAGGGAATTAGCTTAGTTATGGAAAGTGAACAGGCATTTTCCTGCAAGGATAAGAAAAAAATAGTAGAGTCTTTCTCAAATGCTACTGGACCCAGATTTGTTTACCCTAGTCTGGGAAAAGGACAATACCACAAAACTCCCGATCTCCATATGTTCTGGAGTTCCTACATAACAAAATGCCATTTTAATAGGTACACAGCTGCAGAAAGAGCTCCCAAGGCAGGGTGTATATAGAAAAGTTTCATGTGGCTTTAAATATGAGCAAGGTTAAGAAAAAAATAAACTCTGTAAATATTCACAAGAGAACAGGTCACAAACTAGTTTTATGCTTTAGGGATGGGATTTGTACCCCTCCATGTAGAAACAAAGGCATTGTTCTGTAGTCAGTGTGGTCGTCATGACTGTGGGTTTCATCAGAGAGAGTAATGGAAACGAAATAGAGATGCAGGGTCTACATTCATCTCCAGTAAGTCCTATTTCCTCCTTAAAAATTGTGAGAGTTTTCATTTCTTACCTAAAGAAAGCAATCAGACTTTAAGACTAATAATTTACTTGATTGGAGAAAGGGATGAGGGAAGATAAATGAGAATAAACTGATAGAATTGGCAATAGCCATAAACATTATGCATAAATTACAAGCATATATACCGGGCACCTTAACTTCTCTTGAAGCTTGAAAAACAAAGTTTAGGAAGAAATGAAAAAATGCTAGGTAAATTTATGAAATTCACTTTTTTTTTTTAACCAGATGTAGAAAGAATGTATTGAGAAATTATTTTATCCAGACTGCTTGTGGGGCAGGATGCCAGGGCTATTGTAGATTTGATCATTCATGTTTTGATTAATGTTGCAAAGGAAAATCATGTCTTTTTCTAAACTTCCTTTAGTGCAGTTGTTCAACACATAGGGACAACTATTTTAAAAAATTACATGGAAGCTACTGAGAGAGAAGGAATAGAAAGGCTGTCTATTAAAACAGGGAGTTTTGCGGTAGCCTCCATATGGGAAACAATGATGGAATTTCCACATTTGCTATTACCTGCATATAACGTCAGAATTTCAGGTTAAAAAGACACTAGCTTCGTTTTGAATTTGGAAGAATAAATGCTATTATCTTAAAGCTTCTGATGAGTGTTGTTACAGAAGATTCCAGTAATGATTTAATTTGCTCTTCTCACAGGAACCACCGCTGCAGAGTAGCTTAAAAGAAAGTTTATCCAAAGTGATGTATTGGGTTGAATAGTGTTTCCCCACTTCATCCAATTTATTTCTTCCCCAGAATTTCAGAATGTGATCTTATTTGAAAATAGTTGTTGTAGATGTAGTTAAGGTGTGGTCACACTAGAGCAGGATGGGCCCTTTATCCATTGTGACTGATGTCCTTATAAAAGAAGGAAAAAGACACAAAGACAAACACAGAGGGAAGAACATCATGTGACAACAGAGGTAGAGATTGGAGTGGTGAACCTACAAATCAAGGAGCATCAAAGATTGCCAACCATGACCAAAATCTAGGAAGAGGCAAGGAAGGATCCTCCCCTTAGAATTTCCAGATAGAGCATGGCCATGCGGACACCTTGAATTCAGATGTTTAGCTTTTAGAGCTTTGAAAGAATAAATCCTGTTGTTTTAAGCCATCCAGACTGTGGTAGTTAGGTCTGCTGTAACAATACAGGTGGGTACATGTGGCATTGAACTTACCTTTTGTATAATACACTTAGTGATACTGCCATTGTTGCCACAAGTGTTCAGGTGTGTTTTCCTTTACTCTCTACTATAGACCTCTACTGGTTAGCCTCTGGAATCTGGAAAAAGAAATGTGTTTTGGGGCGCCTGTGCAGTTCAGTTGTTTAAGGGTCTGCTTTTGGATTAGGTCATGGGATCCTGGGATGGAGCCCTGTGTTGAGTTCAGTGGGGAGTCTGCTTCTCTCTCTCCCTTTGCCCCTTCTCAAACTCATGTGCACACACTCTCTCTCAAATAAAATCTTAAAAAGAAAAAGAAATGGTTTTCTTTATGAGGTATATGGTGTATGTATGAAAGAGATAAGGGAGATAAGGAAGGAGGAAGAGGGAGATAGGGTTCTGGAAGGAGACTAGTTTTGGATTACCAAAACCCATTTTTCTACCTGCTTTTGTTGCTGTAGATCAAATAATGGACCTTGGAAAATGTACAACTTATCATGACCCACATAAGGGCTGGTGAGATAAGGAGACAAGCACCAAATCAAACAGTATAAGAGATAGTTACTAAAATATCTACTGATATTTGTACTCAGCATGTTTGAAGATAAAAGAAGAATGGGTGGAGAGAGGTGAACAAGGTCAAATAAGTGGGGTATAATCACAATACAATTCCCCTTTGAAGGGTTTAATACTTTTGACTGCTTTTCCTTTAGACCAAAGCAACTACAGTATCAAGTCTACTGTTTTTCCTTTTTCAAGACTATGTGGTGAGTTTGGAAGAAACATATTCTTTGCACTAACTCCTCAGAAATAAAAGTACTGGTTCCAGGGGCCAGTAAACAAAAGAACACCCTGAGTAGACATGAATTATGTTTACCACATATACTAGTGGTGGGTGACATAAAAAGGAAAGAGAAAGCTGATCCTTGAGTTAAAATGAATCATTCTTTTATTTTTCAAATATTTATTGAGTGCCTGCTATTGGCCAGAATTGTTCTAGGCTGAGGGGATGTAGTGAGAACAATACAGACAAGATTCCTTCCTTTCACAACTTGAGCTATTTCAACAGCACTATAACTTTTTAAAATTTGCCAAAATGGATATTTTCAAAATGTCCTTTTAAGAACGGTCGTTAGGGAGGGAACAGAAAAGAGTTGTAAAAATAAATGTTTCATGTCAGTCAGAACTTGCTTGATGAACACAGGTTCAAACATTATTTTAGATCCTGGAGTCATAAAGCAAATCTCATTAGGAATATATTGACTAGTAGAAGAAATCAAATGTATGCACACAAGTATATTTAAATGGTTTATCTACAATGGTAGTAACCTACACTGGGTTTGATGGATGCAAAAGCAGGAATGGTTGACTTCACAGAACAGGCTGGAATTTCAGGAACTCTTTCATAGATGAAATGGCATGAACTGAAAAAGTGAGCAAAGAGCAAAGGAAGCAGAGATGCTTAGTTGGTGAAGTACAGTAGAATTAAAACAGGTAGTTCATTCACTTTTTTGTACTTTGACATCTGTACTGTGGCCCTTCCACATTTGTTCTGGCAACAAATTTTCTATATTATAGTAAGAGCAGATATAATTATATGGATGGCTTCCCTTAGCCTTAGGATAAAGCCCCAATTCTTTATAACATTTCCACAGCACTATGAAGTTATATGAAGTATGCAGTTTAAGATATTTGTGTATCTGTGTTGTAGTTCTCTTTAATTATTCTCAACCTTTGAGTAAAGTTTTTGCTCAGCCTTTGTGTATATAAGTGCTAATTCATGAAATAGAATTACATAGTAACATAAAATAAAAATTCCAAGTCAGTTTTTCCCTGAAATACATAAATAATGGGGCAGATTTACATTTTTGAGTTTTAATTATCCAGATAATTACTTCAATTCCCCATTGCATTCTGACAACTTTTACACACAACGTTGGTTTGATTTAAGAAAAAAAAAATTAGTTGTCAATTTTTCTACTTGGTTGGGTTTTGTTTCCTAAATTATACTGGTCACTATCTGTTATTATCATTCAGAATATGACGTTAAAGTTTTTCTTGACTTGGGGCTGTTCTTCCTATCGATATAGCTTTTGTTTTAAGATTTTTAATGCAGTTGATTATATACTTCTTGCTAGCTTTTTTTTAGACTAACAGGTTTATTTTCTCAAGGCGGTTTTCTGGTATGGTTTCCTTTTATAAGATCAATAATATTTCTGTATATTTTTGCATACATTTTGATATTTTTCTTGCCGTGTAGGTTTAGTCCATGCTTGGAAACTTTTGACCTCTAACTCTGTTACCATTGTGGAAAGAATTGTTCAAATCCCTCAACTATCAGGGCAGACAATCCAACAAAAAGAAAACATATACAAGCTGCAAGAAAAATAAATTCCCAATCAACATTTTTTGCCACAGTTACTAAAATGTCTGAGAGGCTATATTTATGTGAACTCTACTAGAGAAAAATATTTCATATAAAAATATGTTTTTATGTGGGACTTTGTGAGTGGGTTGATTTGGTTAAAATCCATTCAAAATTGGAAAGGATTTCATTTTACATTTTAAAATCAGTGTTTAATTAAGTGTACAATTTAGTAAACATTAGAGGAAACAACACATTCTGAATGTATCTATATACATACTTTTTTCTGTAGAGAAAATTTAGACCTTAGGTGTGCAAATAATTCCCTTGATAATTACTGAGAGCTTCACCTATGCATCTTAGGATAGAATATCTCATTAAATTTGTATTACTTAGAAACCAAGGATTGCAATTATATTAAATGTTTTGTACCTAAATCAAACTATTCTTATATCTACCTTTGGTGTGATACACATTTGCTTTGCCCCCCACCCTTCCCACAGTCACTTTTTTTTAAATGTGTGTTAAGTACTTTTTTTTTTTTTTTGGTAGAAAACACCAAAACTTTATGTTTTAGGCTTTAAATTATGCGGAAAATAGTCAGTGCTGAATTTCATTTTGTGCCAAGAGTTAGTATAGCATGTTTGGGTTTCACAATCCTGACAGAAAACATGATTTGTCTTTGGTGTCTTCTTTTTTTCTGGTATTTATGTCCCCTCTTATAAACTACAACTTAAAAATATTTAGTTTCCTTACACTGATAGGCATCAAACATGCATGAAATTTATGTCCTTTTTAATCTTTACAGAGTCACAAAATTTTGCATGGATGTTAGAATTCAAGTCTTATTTTATCTGTATCAGCTTTCTATGCTTTGTAACAAATTACCAAAAATGTCTGGCTTTTACCAGAAATGTGTGGCTTTAAAAAACACACATTATCTCAGTTTCTATGGATTGAAAGCCCAGGTATGGTTTAGCTGGTTCTTATTTGGAGGTTCTAATGAGAAAGGATCAGATTCCAAGCTCCTTCAAGTAGTGGCAAAATTCATTTCCTTTTGACTTTAGGATTTGTGTTAGTTTCCTTTTACAAAACCAAAGACACAGGGCACCTAGGTGGCTCAGTTGGTTGGCCAACTGCCTTTGGCTCAGGTCATGATCCCGGAATCCCAGGATCGGGTCCTGCATCAGGCTCCCAGCTCCAGAGGGAGTCTGCTTCTTCCTCCGACCTTCTCCCCTCTCATGTTCTCTCTCTCTCTTTCTCTCAAATAAATAAAATCTTCCACACCACAGCAATTATATTGGCTACATTAAGAAAATTATATTTTGACTTGATGCATAGACCTGTTTCCTGTGTTTCTGTTTGAATAGGCATCATAGTCAAAACTCTGATATATACACCATTAATATCTTGGCAATGAAATAAATAGTAAGTGGTATTAGATCTTATTCTTCTGTAGTAAAAGAGTGACTTCATCTTGAATAAAGATAGAAAGAAAAAATAGTACTTCTATATTTTGCTGTTTCTACATCTTTATTTTTCATACAATGTTTATTACAAATACAACTACATTTTCCTGGTACAATATTCAAACAGAACAGGTGAGTGCAAAATAAAGAGTATGAAATAAAATGAGAAATCATGAAAATAACCAGTATTCTACTACTCCAGCAATTTTCTATACATACACAAGTCTATGTGAATGTATGTATACATATACTTTTAGATTTTTAAGTAGCTAGGATATTTTTTTCCAGAACTTTCTTACATTCCTGATGTCTATCTATAGAAGTATCAGTAGCTGTAGTTTATTCTCTTTAATAGTTGTTTAATGTTCCTTTTAAGTATGTCTATAATTTGCCATGATTAAGATTTTCCACAAAGATGACTTTTTTCATTTGTGTGGTAAAATACTATCTTTCTATTAGTTGGGCTTTTTTTTTTTTTAAGATTTTATTTATTTATTTATTTGACAGGCAGAGATCACAAGTAGGCAGAGAGGCAGAGAGAGAGAGACAGGGAAGCAGGCTCCCCGCTGAGCAGAGAACCCGATGCAGGACTCTATCCCAGGACCCCAAGATCATGACCAGAGGCGAAGGCAGAGGCTTTAACCCACTGAGCCACCCAGGCGCCTGGGCTTCTTTTGGTTTTTAAAATGTCATAAGACCCAATTAAAATCAACTTAAATAGTAAATGAAGTTTGCCATCACGGTTCAAAAAAATTAGGAGTACAACTGATTTTCAGTGTGATTGGTTCCATGCCCTAAATCAGTGTCACCCATAACTGGTTTCGCCCTATAGGCTTGCCTCGCCTCTGGCTGATTCTCTCATTAGGCGGGCTTTCCTTTCAAGAAGTCAGAATGGTTTCCAGCAGCTCCAGAGTTACAGCCTTGTCCCAGGAAACCAGCAGAAAAAAGTGATCTTGTCTTCTGTTTCCTCAGTCATATATATGATAGGAATAATTTTCATGGAGTCTGATT
Organism: Lutra lutra; assembly: GCF_902655055.1. Lineage (NCBI taxonomy): Eukaryota > Metazoa > Chordata > Mammalia > Carnivora > Mustelidae > Lutra > Lutra lutra. The sequence continues at coordinate 108,781,167 of NC_062285.1, forward strand.
GGTTCAAAACTCTCTTGATTAATTGTTGGGGTCATGGGAGGTGATATTCTGGGTGTTCAGCTTTGGGTCATATTCTACTTTCAGACCATGGGTATTAGTTCTGCTGAAATAATGTGTGCCAAGAATGGGGAGATGGGAACTAGAACATGCTTACTATTTCCTTATGAATATATCAATTTGTGTACTTCATTTTCTGTTTGCTAGGTAAATTATTAGAAGTGTAAGTGCTGGGTTTAAGTATGTATACATTTTAACTTTTCCTGGATATTTCCAAATTCCTCCACAGTTTATATTTCAGCCACTAATGACTACTGATGCCCATTCTAGGCTTAATCAAACTTAGTATTTTTTTAAAGATTATTTATTTATTTATTTATTTGACAGAGATCACAAGCAGGCAGAGAGGCAGGCAGAGAGAGAGGAAGGGAAGCAGGCTCCCTGCTGAGCAGAGATCCTGATGCGGGGCTTGATCCCAGGACCCCAGGATCATGACCTGAGTCAAAGGCAGAGGCTTTAATCCACTGAGCCACCAAGGTGCCCCAAACTTAGTGTTTTCTAACCAAATATGTGCAAAATGGAATTCCACTGTTCAGTAGGTATATCTTTCATAATGACTTCAGATGAGCATATTTTTGTTTTTCTATTTGTCTTTTATGTTTACTGTGATCTCCCTACATATATGGTTTTCTAATTGTGCCAGAACAGGTAACATAATGGTAGTGCTAAAAATAAGTGTAAATATTTCTAAATTTTACTTAATTTTAAGATAATTTTGCCCTTACAAGGGTGAGATTTATGACTTGGTAAGTTGAATGAGGTAAAGAGGCGTTATAGAGGAAAAAAACAAGTTATTTCTAGGTTTACTTTTTTTTTTTAACATGACATACAGCTCCTAATATATTACTTTATCAAATAAGGAAAACTAAAGAGGAGAATGAAGCAATATAATGTTACAGTCTGAGCAGTCCTGATGAATCACTAAGAAGCTTGAAGTAGGTTTTTCAGGGCATGGCAAAGAGGGAGTGTAGCCAATGTTTTCATGCAGCCTGTAGGAAGATAGGTCACGCGATGGACAAAAAGCTAAGAGTTCAGTGTTTTGAAGGCTGGGAACCTTCAGACCTGTCTCAGGATAGGAGCTGGTCAAAGACAAACTTCAAAGTAAATATAGAACAAAACAAAGAGTAAAAAAAAAAAAAAAAGAGCCCTGTGATCTAATGCCTAAAACATTGTTTTTGCAGAGCTCAAGTATGCAGAGGTCAAGAGAAAGTGTTGCAGTTTCAGCAGTGACAGCAGTAATATAGAAGTTTTGCCTGATAAGTTTTGCAGGCTTTTAAGCTATAATGTTGGTGTCTGAAAGTTCAGATGTCATATGAGTGCCTACAAGGAAAGCCTGTGATGCTATGGGAAATGCAAAGCTCCATTTTAAAAGATAAAGTTTTTTGAAGAAAAGGGTAGAGAATAAAGAGAAAATGATACATCTGGCAACACATGGCTAGAGTCTTTAGTAAGAGCGAATTGAGGATTAAAAACAAGAGCCTAGTTATATAGCAAATTATAATTCTTTACATGTCTATGTATGTTAGAAGTGAGTGATGAATATATACGGTTAAAGCAATGAACTACATTTTCCCCCATAACCTAAGGAAAAACAACAACCAGATGTATCTTTAAGTAGGAGATTTTTAATCCATTCAAAAATATCTTGATTCAATAGTTTATTGCATATCTACTGTGTGCTGGACATTGTATTTGTTACTGAGTTTACAATGATAATAAAACACATATAGATCTACCCTGATTAATAAAGTTTTTAGTTCTCCAGGGGACACTGACTACAAACAAAAACAAAGTCAAGCAAACTGGTATATGAGTAAATGTAAATTGTGAAGCACTGTAAAGAAAATTACTAACACTGAGCATTGGTATAACAGTGCCAGAACGAATTCTATGTGTTTACTCATTAAAATTCTCAATATTCTACAAGATAGGTACTGTTGTTTTTTGTGCTTTAAAAGTAAGGAAACAGGGCGCCTGGGTGGCTCAGTGGGTTAAGCCGCTGCCTTCGGCTCAGGTCATGATCTCAGGGTCCTGGGATCGAGTCCCACATCGGGCTCTCTGCTCAGCAGGGAGCCTGCTTCCCTCTCTCTCTCTGCCTGCCTCTCTGCCTACTTGTGATCTCTGTCTGTCAAATAAATAAATAAAATCTTTAAAAAAAAAAAAGTAAGGAAACAAGTGTAAAAACATCCAATGACTTGTCCAGTGTTCTATGGTAGAGAGAGTTAAAGCTGGAGCACGAGTTTAGGTAAACCTGTACTCTTAATGCTTAAGCTTATATGACCAGAGAACAATAGTAGAGACTGTCTTATTGATGAGGTGACATTTAAATTGAAATTTGAAGGGTCTGACAGAAGCAACCATATTCAGAGCCTAGGGGACAACAGCATTTCAGATAGCATGAAAAACATGTATTATGTTCCTAAATTGGGAGAAAAACTGGCATTTTGTAGGAGATGAAATTATGTTAATAGTAATTAAGAGATATACAAGATTGCAGACATAATCAAGAGACTTACTTTGTCAGGAATTCTAGGCCAACTTTGGGAGATTTGTAGGAGGGAGAAAAATGTTAAAGGATTTTACAAAGAGGCCTAACCTCATGTGCTTCATGTTTAATTGGGAGTTGCATAGCAATAGGATGAAGGAAGACCACAGGAAAAGCAAGAAAAACTGTGGGCTACTTTAGTAGCCTGGGGAGGGTTTTGACAAAGGTGGTGAGAGATGAGATGAAGAGGAGTAGACACATCCAAGATAAATTTTTGAGGCAGAAATCATAGGACATCCTGACAAATTGAATGTGGGTGGTGAGGAAGAGGAAGAGATTTTGGAATACTCCCAGTTGTTTAGTATTATCACCTATATGGTATCACTTTCAGCAATTTGGTTATGTGACAGTATCCTATATACTGAGAAAAGACTGGGATAAAACAGGTTGCAGAAGCCAGGAGGTGAGTTTGGTTTGGGACTGACTTAATTTGAAATGCCTATGAAAGATTAAGTTAAGTATATTAAACTGGATACGAGTGCCTGGAATCCTAGTAGAGGTCTGTGTAAGAGACAGAGTTTTGGGGTTGTCCGTATAGAGAGAATATTTTAAGCTACTGGGAACTCGTGCAACATCCAGGTAGAAGGCTCAATACCAAATGTGGAAAAGCTCACCAATGAGAGTTAGTAGAGAAATACCACCACGAATGGAGAAACAAACCAAAACAAAACAAAAAAGGGAGAGAAAATCTAAAACAGAAAATGAGAGAAAACAGTTATTTCAGAGAGTAGAGATTGGTCAGTAGAGTCAGACAGTTTTGAGGCATGTCACAGGTAGAGAACCCAATAGTCTATGTACATTCTCGATACTTAAGTGGCAATTATCTTATATACTTATATCTTTTCAGGTCATCCATTATAAACCAAAAGGTGGCAAATTAGGGCATGCCCTTCATTCATAAACTTCAGTTTGTTTAATAGCTAGTTGATTTTCTGATATATTTCATTTTTTGTCCTGTAATTCACTGTAATATTTTTTTCTCTCAAATCAAAAATACTAAAATATGGACCATTTGTGATCAATGTAAAGCTAATAATACCAAATATCTGTCATTGAAAAATGAGTCGAAGACTGCAAATATTTAGGATCCCTTTGAGAAGGGATCATATTGGCTTAGAGACTTGGGATTCATTCAAGAATGATACCAATGGAACTGAACAAAGAGCAGCCAGCCCTTTCTGAGCTAATTGTTTAAAACTAGATTTTTGCTCCAACTGCTATAAATTGGAAAATGGATGACGTGAGAATCTGTAATTTAAAACTTCATGAACCGTGAAACTTTCTGGAGACTTTGGTCAGTCAGTTGATTTACTAGAAATGATGAGACCACCATTATCCATAAACTATCTATTTTCCCACCGCCATGGCAATGAAATAGAGGAGAGAAATATGCAAATTGCTCATTTATGGGGTTTTTTATTTTGCTTTCCTAAATTATGTCTAAGGTCACTGAGTCAGATTTCTATAACATCTTTAATTATGATGAAGTCTTGGCTTAAAAAAAGAAAAGTTGTTTAGTTAGAACTACATAATTGGCAATGAAACATTTAACCAAAGTGCCAGCTCTCAAATTTGTTATGTTGTTTTTATTTGGATTATGGGAATGGAGTTATGGAGACTTGCAGAATTTGATATTGGGAAGTTAAAATGTTAGTACGGAGATTTTAAAATAATTCTGAACAAAACCAAGCATTATGCATAACTTAAAAAAATGATAAAACATGGAAAAAATTCTGAATGTATTTGGATGGTACAACAAATCACAAAATAGAACAGCAATGGGTTATACAAGTTCTGCCATTTTTTAATGGGAGAGACAGTGTGATCTGTGCTGGAAAATCAGCTCTCTGGGAAGCATCAGATGCTAAGAACTTTCACGTCTGTCAAGTAAGAAGAATCAAGGGGACTTCTTTTGAGAAACTAAATGAACTAGCACATGGCACACATGGCCTTAAGAAATTTTCAATTCTGGATTTTTTAATAGTAGTCTTAAAAATAACAATGAGAAATTAGCATTCCCGATTGTTCTCATAGATAATTTTGAGCTGTTTCTGGAAGTAATTTGATGGTAAGGGTAAATCCAGATACAGTCAAGAGTAACAGTATTTCAAGTTTACACTTAATAAGGGTTTGTAATCTTAAGTTTTTTGCTTTTTTGAAAATCTGGGTTTTATTTTTTGGAAATTTTGTGTTTAACAGTTAAGAGTTAGTGATTATTTTCTTCTCCCTTTTGTCTCCCATATGAAAGTACACTGTAAGTGGTAAGTCTTCAAAAGTTTAATTCCTTCACTGTGTACTGACCTTTTTAATCTGTTTTTTTTCTTCATTGTTATACTATCTTAATGGCTCATTGGTATTTCCTGAATTTATTTATACATCTTTTAATCAAAGTGACCTCACATAATGAGTATAAAACTTTTTTGTCATTTACTTGGACTTTAGGATTTTCATAAAGATTAAAATAAATATCTGATCTTATATATACATGAGATATGTATAAAATCTAATATTGTGAATTATAACAGATACCATAGTTTTAAAAGTAAGTGGCTTTTAAATATGTCATTTTATGCTGTATGCTTATGTAGAAAGAACAGAAAATGACTCCTGGTTGTTTATAATTAAAAACCAGTAATTAAGAATCATTAAAACAGACTTATCTTGAAAAAGTCATGAATGTCAAGTACAGTAAATTACTTTATTTGTCCCAAAACTAGGACAAATTACTATTGAATTATAAAAGGCTTCATATATATATGGATTTAGTAGTTTTAAGTTCATGGTTCTTATAATTTAAAATAATTGGCATTAAAATATAATTTTATAGTAAAAAAAATTATAAAAGAAAATTCAGATGTTTATCCTCAGATTCGTTGCTTAACAATTTGTACAAATACACATCTATATTTTGGTAAAATACAGTCATACGTTAGATATCCTGCTAATGCTGACTTTAAAAATAGATTCTGAGGTGGCTATTTTAATAAGATAAACACATATAAATGTATGTAAATAAGTATATATATACAAATGAATATATATAATTTCTCAAACAATGATTACTAACTTGGAAAGAAGTAAAAATGAATGAAAACAAATTTTACAAATAATAGTACAGATAATGTAAACCTGGCTCCTTTAAAAGACGCATGACTGGGCACCTGGGTGGCTCAGTCAGTTGAGTGCCTGCCTTCAACTCAGATCATGATCCTGGGATTGAGACGCACATCGGGCTCCCGGCTCAGCGGAGAGCCTGCTTCTCCCTCTCCCTCTGCCTGCTGCACTGCCTACTTGTGATCTTTTTCTCTCTGTCAAATAAATAAATAAAAGCTTAAAAAAAAAAAAGACCCATGACCAAAACAAACTACTTGTTTATTTGATTCATCAGTTATGAAGGAAATGAGAAAGCTTAGGAATGAGAAGAAAAATGTAACTCCCAAATACAGAAAAGCTGAGAAGAATTAGATGAGGTTACTACAGAGAAATTTATTTTGTCACCTTGAAGAAACAGATGCTTGCCCAACAAAGAAAAAAAAAAATGCCAGAACTGGAGATGTGGAACAGTTCAGTAAATAAGTCAAAAAAAGATAATGGAGAGGGGATCTAAGATCCATTGACAGAAGGACTAAGCACGTTCACTGCTGAGTTTACCTGACTTTAACTGAGGAAGTCATGTATGTGCACACACATACCCATGTGTAGTCTTTGTGTTCAGGCTGTGTACAGTGACTCCAACAAGAGAGCTACAGACTGTTACCCATTGGTAGAGTCTTCAGAGAGGCCTTATGTGACAGGAAGAAGGAGAGAAGAAACATGAACACCTTCACACATGAAAGCTCATGGTAATTTCAGATGGTAATAAAATAAGTGCTATACAGACTCCAAATGGGAGAGAGAGCAGAAGCTAACATAACATTTGAAAGGAATGTGGCTTTTCGTGACAAATGCTTATTTACAATTATTTTTATATGAGAAGTATGTGAACAATGGAAGAGGAAAGAGGAAAGGCAAGAAGGGAGGATGAAAGGAGGAAACAAACGTGGTTGGAGCAGTACCTGTTTTCCCAGGAAACTGCCCTCATAAGATTTTCTCTTCTATGGTGGCAAGTGAACATAGTAGAAGATCTTTGCAAAGTGGTCTCAAGGTGTAAAAAAGTCCGAGATTCACTTGAATGTTTGAGCCAGTCACATTCTCCCTTTGAACAGGGTCACCCTCACCTGTATGAAAAATACTGGACGTGATCTAAGTCCTCTGCTTTTTCAAACATTTCCTGATTCACACTTGACACAGGTGGACAGTGGGAAGGAGAAGGTATGATCGGTGCATGTCACCCTAATTTTAACCTTGTAGCTCTAGTGACATGGTCCCTTCTCAGACCTTATGGCTTTCATCCTTTTAAAATTTTTATATCTGAATTTTTACTGGCAATCATGGACTGTCTCATAAAAAGACCAGTGTCCATTCAAAGACTAAAATAATGTCTCAAATTAACCATCAGAATATCTTAAATTGTAGCATACTTTTAAAACCAAGTATATTCTAGATTTTAACGTGTGAAAGGTAGGCAAAATCACTTATATGTAAAGATAGTGACATTTATTTTATACCAGAAGACTGAAAAAGATATTTCTGACACTTGGGAGTCCTCGGAGAAGAAAAATCTCAAAATAGCCTAAAAATTGTGAATTATAAAGTATCTTGCTAATGTGTTTTGATGTGAGCATACAAGGAATTCATTTCGATTTAGAGAACATACTATGAAGTGAGCATAAGAAAAGAAAAGTAAATGAATTAAGAAGAAAGTAACTTACAAGTTTTTTTATTTAATATTAAGTTTGACATAAGTCATGGTTTGATTCTGTCTCCAGAGAGCTAATAGTGTTATAATTTACGCACAATGAACTTTTCCTGGCATTTTGTACATTGTTTTTTGTTTTTGTTTTTTCTTTCACAGCGGATCTTTCAGTTGAGAAGGTTAGTCCAATTGCCACTTCATTGAGGGAAAATTTGTGGATAACGCACTGGTTTTAATGTTAATAGCAGCAGTACTTTCAATTCATTTCTGTGAGGTTTAATATAATTTATATGTTAATACAGTTTTATACCTTGTTGGCTAATTTTTAATTATTTTTTGAGAGAGCGAGAGAGAGAGAGAGAAAGAAAGAATGAGCACATGTTTATGTAGGGGAAAAGACTGAGGGAGAGAGAGAATCTTAAGCAGGCTTTAAGCCCAGAATGGAGACCAATGCAGAGCTCAATCTCACAGTGATGAGATCAAGATGTGAGCTGAAATCAAGAGTTGGAGGCTTAACCAACTGAGCCACCCAGGTGCCCCTTAATAGTTAATTTTTAAAAAATACTCATATATATTAAACATCAATGTTTATATATGATCATATATTAATATTTATTAATATCTATATTAATATAATTAATATTTAATATTTACCATTATAATATAATATAATATAATGTTGATGTATTAATATTAATGTATTAAAATACTCATTACATGAGGTATTGATCTAAGAACTTTGCCTGTACTAATTAATTTAATTCTTATACAACTGTATGAGTTATTACCTATTTTACAGATGAGGATACTGAACCACAGAAAAGCGAAGTTACTTGTTAATAGATTACCAAGCTGTAATTAATATGCAGCCAGAACCCGGAGTTAATCTTTCTCATCAAAATGATGCTGACATTCCATATGTCATTTAAATACACATGCATTTCTCTAAAAATATGGTCGTGGCACTTAGATATTCAGATGTCACTTGGCAGATAGAATCATCATTTAACATCGTGAGATTTTTCTGAACTGACTTAGAGTCAGAATTCTCTCCCCCCTCCAAGTACTTAGGCATTAGAATATATAATGTTAAAAAATAGAGGAGTCTGAACAAAAGATGTTTAGTTCAAATGCACAGAATGTCAAGGGCTGCTTGTAGTTCATATTTAAGGTCTCTGTTAAGATCGCAAAAGTTTCCAAAAGTTTTCAACACTAACAAATGAATTTTTATCTGAATTCACTAAAAATTTGAATTAAAATTTGAATTAATGGCCTTTTTAACAAGGCCATTTTAAGTTGAGTTGCTGAATAAGTCTTTTATACATGTTAACAAGATCTTTTTTTTCCTTTAAAGGATTTTAAATATTTCCTTTTAAATATTTTAAATATTTCTCTATCAGCAACAGATCATTTCATGGATGAATTTAGTACATCACAAGAAATCATGGATGAAAATCATTATTATGATTTTGCATTTATAAAGCACATTTTCCTTGAGAGTGTGTGTGTATGCGTGACACATATGTCCTGATGCAGACAGTTAGTGCCTAAAGGAAAAATAAATTAGTTATGTCTTTCAAAAAAAGTCTTAACAGCTTATAAGGCAAGGAGAACAGTTTAATCCAATAATTCTTATTACAGGTAGAAATACCATTTAAGAAAAAACAAAAACAAAAACCCTTGAGGTACTCTTATGATATGGCAACTATGGGGACAGTTGATTTGAAGTTTTCTGTGACAGTCCTGAGAGAATGGCTAAGGTAATAGAAGACAAATAAAGGAATCAGAGTGTGTGTAACATTTTTTTTTTTTTAAAGATTTCATTTACCCGTTTGACACAGAGAGAGAGAGATCACAAGTAGGCAGAGAGGCAGGCAGAGAGGAAGGGAAGCAGGCTCCCCACTGAGCAGAGAGCCCGATGCGGGGCTCGATCCCAGGTCCCTGAGACCATGGCCTGAGCTGAAGGCAGAGGCTTAACCCACTGAGCCACCCAGGTGCCCCTGTGTGTAACATTTTTGAAGGCAAAGAGAACAAACACTCTCCTCCCAGGTGGGAATGGTCAGTGTCATTTGGAACAGGGGCAGCCATCATTAAGTTTGAAGTAGTTGCTATATAACTTATGTTTCTTTTCTGCAAATGACCAGTCTACTACAATTATGTGTGACTGTTGGGGGGAGGATGTTAGGAGTGCACTGGCGAGGAAATAAAAACAGAGGACAGACATAAGTGAGATTAAAATTTATCAGATGAGGTCAAGTAGGACAGATTGACTTGAAGAAACACAAACTCTAATGGTTCTCAGGAAGGGTGTGAAGAAAGGAAGGAGCCAAGGTTCTCCCATTACAGATTGGACATAGGCATCATTTTATGAAAGAATATGTGTTCTATTTACACTCATATGGGAATATTGATTGTAGTAGACTAGTGAACTTGGAACATCTGGGTGAATTATCCATTATAACTTTCTCTTTAATTATAATTTTGTGTTTGATGAAAAATATTGTACCCAAACAGACCAATTTGGTGAAGGTCAGTTGGAAATGATCATTTATATGCTTTATAGTTTTAAAATCAGATTGTGATTTTTAAGTACTGATATTGACAGTTAAACTTTATAAGGCAAATGATCTGGCCTTTGCCCTCTCTCTGAACTTATCTTGAGTCCCACTGGTCACTTTTTCCTCAAACTGGCTGCCAGAATACTCCAAACCAATTCCTACTCCCACAGATACTTGTTACAAAATTTTTTTATTGAAATTCCAGTTAGTTAACATACAGTGTAATACTACTATTCTAGTATATTACTACAATATTATAATTCAACACTTCCATACAACACCCAGTGGTCATCACAAGTAAACTCCTTAATCTTCATCACCTATTTCACCCATCTTCCCACTCTCCTCCCCTCCAGTAACTGTCAGTTTGTTCTCTATAGTTAAGAGTCTGCTTCTTTGTTTGCCTCTCTCTCTTTTTCCCCCTTTGTTCTTTTTTAAATTACACATATAAGCAAAATCGTATGGTATTTGTCTTTATCAGACTGACTTATTTAGCTTAGTATGATACTCTCTAGCTCCATCCATGCCAAATGCCAAGATTTCATTCTTTTTTTAAGGCTGAGTAATATTTCATTGTATATGTGCCATATCTTCTTTATCCATTCATCAGTCAGTGGACATTTAATGAAACGATAGAAAGAGAAATTACATTATCAATCCCATTTACAAGTGCACCAAAAATAGTAAGATACCTAGCCAAAGATGTGAAAGACCTATACTCTGAAAACTGTAAAACACTAATAAGAGAAATTGAAGAAGACACAAAAATATAGGAAGACCTTCCATGCTCATGGATTGATAAAACAAATATTGTTAAAATGTCTACACTTCCCAAACCAATATATGCATTTAATGCGATCCCTATTAATAAAATAGCAACAGCGTTTTTCGCAGAGCTAGAACAAACAATCCTAAAATTTGTATGGAACCACTAAAGACCCTGAATAGCCAAAGCAACATTGAAAAAGAAAAGCAAAGCTGGAGGCATCACAATTCTGGACTGCATTCTGCTACTGTACCTTTTTTCCAGGAAAGCCCAAAATCCTACCTCCTTAGAGAGACCACCTTTAGACTGATAAGCCAGTCTAAAATAGAGCAACCTTCTGCCCATCCAGTCATTTAGACTTTATGTCATGACCCTGTTTTATCACCATTTGAGATTACCTTGATATTCTGTTTGCTCACTTGCTTATTGCTTGTTGCCATGGCACAGGACCCTCAATCACACTGATTAGTACTATAACCTCAGCGCCTGAAACTGTGAAGACATAAAACATGTATTTGTGAAATGAACAGATTGAAGAGGGTATATGCAAATAGAGAAAAAATAAATTAAAAACTATATATCCAAAGTCATATATATGTAAAGGCAAATGCAAATTGTGTGTATGATCGTTATAATTACGTTCAAACCATGACGATGCTATCACTATTTTCAAGTGATAGTTAGATTGTATATATTTGTCATGTTTTCTAAATTAGAGAAACTTGGAGTAGTAATATTTAATATCTCTTTGTGGTAGACAAAACAACCCCCTGAAATGCCCATGCCCTAATCACTGGAACCAATGGATATGTCAAAAGGGACTTTGCCAATATAATTAGGGTTATATACCTTAAAATAGGGAGATTATTCTAGATTAATCTGGATGGGTCCAACTTAATCACATGAACCTTGAAAACAGGTAATTTTCTCTGGCTGGAGACAGATGTGGAAGAGAAGGCAGGAAAGATTCCAATTAGGATTTGATATACCATTGCTGGTTCTGTGACATAGAGGGCCAAACACAAGAATGAGAGGGAGAACTCTAGGACATAAAGACAACCCATAGCTAGTAGTCAGCAAGAAAACAGAGACCTTTTTCCTGTAAGTGCAACTGATTTCTAACAATCTAAATGGACTTTGAAGTGTTCCCAAGATGTGTCTTAGACAGGAATAAAGTCCTGTGAATATCTTGTTTTGGTTCTTGAGACCCGCACCATAGGGAGAAGCTGAGCCACGCTCTGCTCATACTTCTGACCCATGGTAACTGTGAGATAATAAACGGATGTTGTTTAGGTTCTTAAGTCTGTGATAATTTGTTATGATAAGAGAAAATTAGTATAGTATTTAAAAATGATTATAAGAACAATAAGTAACATGGATCCTTAGGAACTCTGCTAAGGATTTTATGAGCATTTCATTTAATTTTTATGATAATTCATGAAGTAATGTACTTGGCCCATTTTGAGAAATCTATTTAACCCAAACCTTTTATCCTTGAGAACAATGCCTCCTTACTCACCCAGAGAAATGGGCCTTTAGCAATGATGTTAGTATTTTGTGATGTTAGTATTTTGTGATCCCATTCCTTTGGTCTTCTTGGGCCAAAGTTAAGTGAGTGAACACTTAACTTAAAATGGCTTAGATTATATCCTCTTGATTTGAAATTGCAATTAAGACATTTTACTCCTTTGAACATCAGCTATGTAAAATCAGAAATTGTGGAGTGACATTTGCATGGAAAGGAAAGATAGAATAATGAAAATGTACAAAAAAACAATAGTTGCCAGAGATCATTGGGCCAGAGGTATGTGTGCGTGTGTGTGTGTATGCATGTGCGTACATGTGTGTGCAGGTTGGAGACAGAGATTTAAGAAGTGACTTCTTAGGTTTTAGATGACTTTCCTGTTTGTCTCTGCTGCCTCTTGAAGCCCAGCTGTATTTCTGGACTGCCACTTCCTTATGGGAAATTCTCCATTTAGCTTAGACTAGGTTGAGTGAAGTTTTGTTACTCCCAACCAAGAGAATGTTAATTAAGATAGGCAGTATTACTAAGCTTTCATTTAATGAGATGTTGCATTCATTAAGGTTTGTTGCTTATATAACAAATAAACTAGCTGAGATTTAGTGACCCTGCACTTAAGTAAAAATCAAAGAGATGGCTCCTGTCAGCAAGATACTCCGCTGGTGATTCAAGGACCTGGGGTCCTTTCAGTTTGTTGCTCCGCCATTCCTTAGCGTCTCTATTGTCATTTGCATCCAGTTTGTATTTCAGAAAGGGAATGGAGGAGTAATACTGGATTCTTAAAATACTTAGCCCCAAAGTAGCATCCATTGCCTTTCTGTTCATGTTCCATTGGCAAAGACTGGTTAGATGGCCACAATTTGCTGTAAGAAAGGTTGAGAGACAATAGTCTAGCCAGGAACCTAGGAGAAGTAAGAGTCATTATGATGATCAGCTAGCAGCCTCTGGCAACAGATGTTTAGTAACTTGTTTAGTATTACCCAACTGATATTGGTGGAGGTAGTGATTGAAACACAGATCTCTGACTCGGGAAATGGGACCATTTTTCTCTAGTACAGTTTTGCTTTACCAGATGGCTTCCATCTATTTAGTTAGTTCCACTAAACCTGTTAGCTGTTATATGTTCTATCATTGTCAATCTATCAAATTTTCTTTTAATGTAGATAATATAAGAAAAAAGAAATGCAATACTCAGTATATTAGGAGACAGTCAGTGACAAATTACACGAGAACAGGGGGACCTCCATTAGGCAAAGCACAGAAATATGACCACCTGCTAGACTATTTAATGACATGGTATCCAGAAAAAAAAAAATTGAGATTCTTTAACCACTTTCCTATGAGTTTCTGATAGTTTATTAACATGAAATCATTTATTTCAGTCTTAGTATGAAACAAATCTGTGGTAGTAGGTAATCAATTTGAATTGGCCTAAAATATGAAAAGATTTTAGCATTCTTGATTTTGTCCTGTTATTTTCAGTAATGTTTGGTGATATATTGGTGGGATAATGAGGATCAGGGTCTAGTATTAAGCCTGTAAATATGGAGCTTGGGTTGAACATGCAGTGAGAATAAAGGTGCTTATGTGGATGGTCTGCTTAAATAAAGATGTTTATTTACACAGGCATTCTATTGGTAGTGGAGTAGATTCCACAATCTATAAAATAGTCATATTTATAGTTGAGCTAAAGTAATTGGCAAAACGTTTCCAGGGTGAAGAAGTGGAGTAGGACGAAAGGAATCATGGGTAATTGAAATAAGTATGCCGGAGTTGGTTCTACAGCTCATGCTAATAGATAGTGTGCATGTCTTCCAACTCTGCATTCAGTGATGATATATTGGTATCTTGAATCTGGCCATGATAGGAGTATTTACAGAAATTTTTGTAAACTACAATTCATGATGTCCCCACCCTAATCCCCAACCCCAACAGCTGATTGCTGATTGTTGAACATTTACTTGGTATGTTAGAGTTCTTCTGAGAAACAGAGCTAATATGAGGTATACATATAGACATAAAGGGACTTCTTACGAGAGATTGGCTCACATGATTATGGAGACTGAGAAGTCCTGTGATATGCCTTCTGCAGGTTGGAGGCCAGGGAAAGTCTGTGATATAATTCTAATCTAATCTCAAAGGCTTAAGAACCCAGAATACCAAGGTCAAAGGCAAAGGAGAAATGACGTCCTAGCTCAAGCAGAGAGCAAATTTGTCCTTTCTCTACCTTTTTGTTCTATTCAAGCTCTCCATGGATTGGATAATACCCATCCAAATTAGTGAGGGTAACCTTCTTTGCTCATTCAACCAATTCAAATGTTAATCTCTTCTGGAAACACCCTTATGGATACTGCTAGAAGTAATGTTTTATCAGGTATCTGGGTATCCCTTAGCACTAACTGACACAGAAAATTAACCACCATACCTGCACATGACTGGTCATACCTATAATCAAAGTAGACATCATGTGAGACTTTTTCCCCCAAGGTGAAGTTATGGTCTGGGCCAAGGTTCAGAGTCAGACTTGCTGATATTAGGGTAGGGGCCTGACAAAAACAAGTAAGTCTCAGTGGGTTACTAGAATGAGAGCTGATAATCAATATGGCATTAGAAATTCTCAAATAACCACTGGGTAAGGATGAGTTGAGAATCCCATTGTCAGAATGGAGCACCACAGTGTGTGTGGTAGAGTAGAAGGAATGCATACAGACAGACCCTATGGAGGGGGAGGTCTCAGAGCTTATCATCATTACCCCAGGGGAATGGTGATTTGATACTAAATTCTATCTTACATACAATTTAGAAAATGCATGGAGAAAGCAAACTCACCTGTACATAGTGGCATGAAAAGAAAGTCTTATCCTAACTACAGTGTTGACTAGGAAATTGTCTATGAGCTAACTCAGCATCATCCCCACTAATTTTGAGGGCCCTTCCATGATATGCAGATATAACCTTGCCATTAGTTATGTTAAAGCTGTCAGCCCTGTCTCTCTTGGTCTCTTTCCATCTTTTTCATATATGATTTATACATCTGTTCACCTTTCAATGTAGTAAATCCTGATTGAAACTACTTTCTGATTGAAACTATGAACTACTTCATAGGCAAATAGTATCTCTAAGTGAAAGGTAAAATATCTCCTGCTTCTTCAGCATGAGGTTGGTAGAGGAATAATCCATGGGAATAAATACTGACTTGATGCTCATATTTTTAGTGATAGGATAACGACTACCCGAGAATAGGATCTATGGTATGTGAAAAACTTCATTCAAATTTTAATAAACATGGGTACTATGGAGAGCTGTACAAAGAGTGTGGTTTCTATGCAATTAATAATCTACCTTGCATGCTAGCCTGTGGGCAAAGAGTTTGTTGGGAACTACTCTGGCATCCAATAAAAGTGATCAGGTTTTCTTCCTGATGCATCCATGAAAGAAAGAAAGGAAGGAAGGAAGGAAGGAAGGAAGGAAGGAAGGAAGGAAGGAAGGAAGGAAAGAAAAGAAAGAAAGAAAGAAAAAGAGCCAGAGAGGGAAAAGACCTGATAGCAAGTAACCTGGAAGAATTAAAAAATCCTTCGTCAGCCTGATGAATGTATATCAACATCAAGATACTTATTTTCTCTTTTACTGGAAGAAACTATTATCAAAAGCTGGGATTATTCTCTGAAAGTCCTACCCCAGCATCAGGTCAGGGACCTTTTGAACTGTGACCCAGATGTCTTACTTAATTGTTGCTAGTTACAGAAGCATGAAGCCTTAAAAGTCTATACTTGAGCACTCCAGACCAAACCAAAACAGAGCAAGTCAGTGACTGGCAGAATGTATAAATACTTTCAAGTGGGCATTTTGGTGAGTAGAGAACTAAAGGGCAGTTGGTACTCTTTTTTCTTTTACCTTTTCCTTTCCATCACATTCCAGAATGCTAGGGGAAAAGGTGCCTTTATAACTTGAAAATCTATGGAATCTGGAAATAAGTTCAAATGTATTTTGGATCAGTTTCAAATTCAAGCTTTTCTGAGTAAATTGCTCTGTCTAACTGTGATTAGAGTATGATTGCTCCCCATCTCCTCACAAGTTCTTTCAGTTATTAAAGCTGATCCAAAAAAGGGAGGCAAAGGCTGAAGGTAAGAGAAGGTTAAAAAAAAAAAATCCCTAGAAGGGAACATGGAAATGACACTGGCCAAGGTTCAAAACTACTAGTGCCAATGAGAATATATCAAAAACAGCTATAAGTTTCAATAGTAATGTTAAATGCCTTCAGATAGCCTGGGGGAGACGCTTGAGGTATGCCACCAGGAATAGCTGTCACTGAGGCAGTGGTGAGGTAAGATGGTTAACAGGGAGGAAACTGTGGTCTCAGAGACCAATGTAAGTTCTTTGGCTCTATTTTATTTTCTTCTCTTTTTCTCTTCCTTTCCCTCACCCCCATCCACCTCCCCTCTCCCCTTTCTTCCCTCTTTTTCTCTTTCTCTTTTGCTCTCTTCCTTTCCTTCTTCCTCCCCTCCTATGACTTTCTTTCTGCTAAGGTTCTGAAATCTAACCATATCTTGGTAATGGTCGTACTTAATTGGAATTTCCTTAATTCCATTTGGAATTCCTAAATGGAATTTCCTTAATACCAATGTTCAGTAGATAGATATTGCTACATGTATATACCCAGATTTGGAAAGAGTTCAGAAAAGTACATGCTTCTGATTACAATGAATTCCAATATTGTTTTTAGTTCTGGTTCAGTGTTGTTAGCAGTACCAACAACTGGATGTTCTTCCTTTTCACATTCTGTGTACTGATACAAAAGAAACAGAATAGATAAGCTAGTCACTATATCCTATTTCTCTTTCATCAAGAGTGGTACCTAGAGTATTCCCTGTGTCAAAGCCTAAAAGCTGATTTAGGAGCCTCCTCAGTATATTCAGAGTGGAAGGAAAAATCTATGGAATGCATACACAAATATCCTATGAGTGTGTTCATATGGATATATATGCATTATATTTATGTGCATTATGATATGTATGATGTAATATATTTTCATTATTGGTGATGGTGCAGCAAATAGATTCCGGCAAAATAAAATTGCAGTAAAGCGAATGAACACCTAATTTCAAGATGCCTTGGGCTCTACTTAAAACCAGTGGCAAGTGCTGGATTTCAGTGATTTTTTGCAGATAACCAATGGCTGGTGAGGAAAAAGAAACAATTCAAAAAACCCCTACTATTACTACCAACAAAACTGCCTCATAAAATTTATTAATCTTAATTTTATGAATATTCATTTGGAGATAGAGATTTTCCTGAAGTATTATTTTATTTAAATAACATGTTTTCAAAAGGATTCTAAAAAACAGCAAAACTATTACAGGTGGTAGCTTCTTCATGATGTCTAGATTTAAGATGTCTCTAGATGGGTATTGATTATCCACATTTCTATGAAATATAGGGTTGTTAGTTCCTAAACATTTGTTGAGCACCAACCCTGAAAAATATACACCATCACTGATTAGACCTGACTTACTAATTATGGAGATTACAAACAATTTGAAGGTAGTGACTACTAAAAGAGCTTTGAGGATTATAACTTGAACTCTAAAAGTTTCGATGACTTACCTTGAAATTGTGAAAAGAAAGTCTGGTTGTATCTAAGTAACAGGCAGGATGCTTGCATTTAAGACCTGCAGATCTTTTTGAAATTTGAGAATGGATGTAAGATGATGCTGACAACAAGTAAAGTACTAGATCATTGTCTTTTGAATACTCTGTTTTTATCTTCCTTGAATTTTGCTAACATTATTATTACAGATGACAGTGTTAAGGAGATTTAGAAGTTAGTTTCCGTCAAGATAATTCTGGGAAACGAATTCCATTAGATTTTACTAATTATGATCAGTCTGAGATTGTGACTCTGTTCTTTACTGTAAATTAGAATTCTTGACCATAATGTGGGCCATTATAAATAGGTTTTAGAAACGTAAAAATCGGGCTGCCTTTTGAGGAATAAGCTTATAATAATTTGCTTATATCTAATACCCGTGTCAATTCAGACAGTAAGGTTCAGTGATAAATGGTCATAAAATCAACTTTAATTTCAGTATTCATTACAGATCATGTCTTAGCAAACAAGATTCATATGGCATTTTATTTGTCTTATCCATTGGAAAAAGGTGTCAAGTTATATGTATACCCACAATAAGCAGAATGCTTATATTTGTATTCTTAGCAAAGAAAAAAAGAGTTAGTCATGATGGAAGAGGCATGTCCAGAAGCAATCCCCTGATAGATATCAATTAAATGGAAATGGAGAGATGGGCCAGAAAGATCATAGATACTGCTTCAGCCCTGAGCTCTCAGTGAGTGAAGACTGCTAACCACCCAGGACTGCAGGGAAGACCTAGTCACCCTCTTCCATTTCTGACTGACGTACAGTTTGTAAGTTCCATTGGCAAAGTATGTTTTGGTGAGCTTGGAAAGTTCTGCACCACCTCTCAGAATTGGATTGAACCAAATCAGATAGACGGAGCGCTCTGTGACTGGAAGCAACAATGTACATAGCTACAGTTACAGCCTCCTTATCACAATCAATTATTTTCAAACAAGTGAGCAACTCAGTTCCAAAGTAGTCTCCCAAGTGCTGGTGTTACATATCACTTCTAGAACTAATTTCCGTAGCATAGGTCCTCTAGAAAATGGATTCTGAAGTGAGGATTAAAGTACTGATTGTAAGGAAAGGCGAGTCAATAAAAGGAAGATATTACGCATTACTGCCGGCTACTGTTTAACATGAGCTGGAAGAGGCAGCAGGGCACTCACTGTGCATATTTGCATATTTGCTTGGCAGTCAGAACTTTGGAATGTAAGGAGAAAGCACAACTTGGAAGAGTCATCAGGAGAGAAAATCCCCTCTCATTTCCTATCGTCAACATTTTCTCTTTCCCCCTCCCAGAGAGGAAGTCCCTGCCCTTCCCAGTTAGGTTAAATCAGAAAGCCAGATGCCATAACCCATGGTGTGATGTTTCATCCAAGTCAGTGTGGTTCACATGGGAGGAAGAAGGAGGAAGTTAAGGGAATTCGAGAGTGTAATTAGCCTTTGGGTCCCAATACAAGACCATAAACCAATTAATTACCTAAATGCCCCTAGATCCCAGGGACATTGGACAACTTTGCATCTACTTGTCCTCAGCTATTTCTATACTGGCCGAGGAATCATTTGTAATGGCTTCTGCCCAGAGAAGATCAGTTGCTTCTTAGTAAGAGTTAAAAAAAAGTTGATACTTAAATGCATCAATGTGAGCATCAGTACACACATAACAAGAAAGATTAAGCAGTATACTTAGAGCTCTTGTTTCAGTGTTCAGTTTCTTTGTATGAAGCAAACAGAAAGGTAGTACAGTGAAATGGGTGAGGACAAGAGATCTGGGATCACACAGATTTAAGTTGAAATATTGGCATAATTATTTCTTTGCCCTTTTATGTCTCGTACCTACACAAGACCGTTTCTGAACAAATTTGCAGAATGCCTAGCTTGTAGAAATGTTATTTTTATTTGATTTTTATTTTTTTAAGATTGTATTTATTTATTTGATCTAGAGAGAGTGAGAGAGGAAAGCGGAGTTAGGGGCAGAGGGAGAGGAAGAGGGTGAAGCAGACTTCTTGCTAAGCAGGGAACCTGACGTGGGGCTCCATCCCAGGACCCTGAGATCAGGCCCTGAGCTGAAGGCAGACTCTTAACTGACTGAGCCACCCAAGAACCTCAGAAATCTTACCTATTTTTAAAGAAGGATTCTAATCTCACGTTGATCAACGGTCATTGAGTTCATTTGCAGTCTCGATTCTTCTTCAAAACTCTAACATTCTGTATCTCCCAAACTTAAACATTTGTCCCATCTGGAGCCAAATTATATTTTGCAATGAGCATTGATTATTGTATTTGCCAATGTTTGCACTGACTCATGTTTTCATTCCTTTTTTTTTTTTTTTAAAGATTTTATTTATTTATTTGACAGATCACAAGTAGGTAGAGAGGCAGGCAGAGGGGGTGGGGGGGAAGCAGGCTCCCCTCTGAAAAGAGAGCCCTATGTGGGGCTCCACCCCAGGACCCTGGGATCATGACCTGAGCCGAAGGCAAAGTCTTTAACCCACTGAGCCACCCAGGCACCCCTGACTCTTGTTTTCTATAAAAGCTTTCTTCCCTGCAACATGTTTTGTAAAATACTCACTTCCTGCTCTTTACTTGTTAACCACAGAAACAAATTCTCTCTGCTGACTCTGCTCTCTATCACGGAGAGGCAAAGGGAAGGCTTTTATTTTTGCTATTTTTCTCAAGGAAGACAGATTTCTTTGGAGCCCAAAAGCAGAAAACATGCCTCCTACAGAGCTGTATGGGTACACTTCTAAGTGTACCGCTTTCAATGTTCCCAGGGTAGCAGTAGGTCAGTAATGTTACTGAGCATATTAAGGTGGTTGTTGTGGGTACTATCCTTAGAAGACCACATAAAGCCAAAGTTTTAATTGATTAATATTCTTAATGATAGTTGATAGCAAGGGTTCAAATTAAAATGCCCCAGAACCACAGCAACAAACATAAGCAAATGAAGCTGGAAAAAACATTTCTTTTTCTTCTTTCTGAAAAATAACAGCATGACTCTGATGGTAGATGGCAACTTATATCCATGAAAGAGGTCCAGTGTTCACTGTAGAACTGGCCAGTATGAACTTCCTAGAAAAGCGAAAAAGGTGTTTTCCTGAGGGAAAATGTGTCTAGCATTCCCAGATGTTCACATTTTTTAAAACAAGGCAAGCAAATAAAAAGCAATCAGAAGTCTATCAATTTATATGAAATCTATCTTTGTATGTAAAATAGCTAGTTGTGGGGAAACTAATTGTAATAATTAGTGACAGATTAAAGAAAATTGATAGTCCTACAACTCTATGGACTCTATGGTTCATTTCTGGCCAACAGTTAATAAGTTTATGAGTAGTAGAGAGAATTAATTGCTGAGACAGTTCTCACTTCCTCTATGAAGACTTGATGAATCATCATTATTTAAATTTTAAAAAAATCTTTTTTTTTATGTTTGTTAGATTTGGCATGATTATAACTTGGCATGATTTAACTCCAGCATTTTAACAGATTTATCGAGGTACCGTTTACATACAACAAACTGCACATATTTCAAGCATATAATTTGATAAGTTTGACATGTATACAGCTATAAAATCATCACCACAATCAAGATAGTGTCCCTATCACCCCTAAAAGTTTGTTCATTCACCTTTGTGATCCCTTCCTTTTACACCTCCTCTCCCCCATACTCCTATCCTCTGGAAACTGTTGAACTGTTTTGCTTTCTGTCCATACATTACATTAATATTACCTTATTACCCATTTATTATCTATAGTACCTATAGTTATGTCACCTCTCTTTTTCCTGATATTTTTATTTCCTGATTAGTGAAGCGATCATTTTTACTGATGAACTAGATTCCAGTTTCATTGATTTTCTCTTTTTTCATTTTCATTTGAATTCAATTTTAATTCACAATCAATTTTTTCTGCTGACTTTGGTTTTAATTTGATTTTGTGTTTTTGTTTTTTAGTATATTAAGATAAGAATTAAGGCAATGGATTTGAAATTTCTTTCTTTTTATATAAGCACTTAATGCTAGAAATTTCCCACAAATAGTACTAGTAAGTAGTACTTAGCAACATCCTACAAATTAATATGTTCTGTTTTTATTTTCAGTTAGCTCAAAATAGCTCTAATTTCCTTTGTGATTTCTTCTTTGCCACATGGGTTATGTAGAAATGTGTTATTTGGTCTCCAAATATTTAGGGATTTTCCAGATGTCTTTCTGTTACTGATTTCAAATTTAATTACACTATAGTCAAAAAACACGTTTTGAAAAAATGGCTTATTTTACATTTTGAGACTTTTTAATGGTCTAGAATGTGGTCTATAATGTTAAATGTTCTGTATGCACTTGAAAAGAGTGTGTGTACTTTTTTTTTTTTTTCCTTGTGGGTAGAGCATTCTATAAATGTCAATGAGATCCAGTTGGTTGAAAATGTTCTTGAATTCTTGTATGTTCTTAAAGGCTCCCCCTCTCCCTTGTTCAATCATTTATTGTGAGAGAAAGGTATTGAAGCCTCCAACTATAATTCCAGATTGGTTTTTTTCTCCTTGCAATTCTGGTTTGTGCTTCCTGTTTTTCAAAGCTCTGCTGCTGGGTGTATAAATATTTAGCATTGTTAGGTTCTTTTGATGAGTTGACTCCTTTATCATTATGAAATGACTTTATCCCTGATAATATTCTTAGCTCTGATCTACTGAGCTGATATTGAGATTCTACTTTATTGGATTATTTTTATCTTGTTATAACTTTATACCTTCTTATATCTTTAACCTATATGTATCTTTATATTTAAAGAGGATTTCTTACAGTTCGATCTTTTTCTTTTATCTTCTCTGACAATCTCTGCCTTTTATTTGGAGATGGTTAGACCACTGACTTTAATGTGCTAATGATAAGGTTAGGGCTTTTCCTCCCATTCTATACCATTTTTAGTTAATCCATGAAATTCGTAATATCAGTTAAAAATATAATCCTCATCAGAATCATAAATAAGGTATATGATATCATTTTCTTCATAAGGACCTTCAAAATCCAGTAAATATTTCACAGTTGTGACACATGAAGTTGGAAAGTTAAATTTGACCAGATATACTATGTATGTACTTAAATTTCATAGGGTTTACAGCTATAAGAAAAGATTCCATCAAGTTGCCTGAACATACTTAAAAATTGTTGCAATAACTTAAGTAACCAGTTTTCATTTCATTATTATTTTTGAAACAAAAATTATATTTAAGGTGTACAACATGATCATTTTATATATATTATACATATAATTGAAATAAATGAAATAATTGCTATAGTCAAGCTGATTAGCATGTTTTCACATTGTGTGTGTGTGTGTGTGTGTGTGTGTGTGTGTGAGATGAAAGCACCTGAAATCTACTCTCTTGCTTTTGTTAATTGTTCTTTTGGTGTTTATCTAAAAAATCATTGTTAAGGCTGATATCAAGGAGTTTTTCCCTATGTTTTCTTTTAGGATTTAATGGCTTCAGTTCTTAAAGACATGTATAAGTCTTTAACCCATTTTGACTTTTGTATATGGCATAAGATAAGGTTCCAATTTTGTTATTTTGCATATGGTTATCCAGTTTCTCCAGCACCATTTATTGGAGAGACTTTCCTTTCCACATCACGTGCTTTTGTCAGAAGCTAGTTACCAAATATGCTTGTGCTTATTTCTGAGCTGTCTATTCTGTTCCATTAATCTGTGTATATATTTTTATGCCAGTACCATATTATTTTGATTATTATAGCTTTATAATATAATTTGTAATCAGGAATTGTGATGGCTTTATTTCTATTCTTTTTTAAGATTGCTTTGACTATTTGGGGTCTTGTATGCTTCCATACAAATGTTAGAATTGTTTTTCTTTTTCTATGAAATGCCATTGAAATTTTGACAGGAATTGCACTGAAGCTATACTATCACTTTAAGTGGAATGGACGTTGTAATAGTATTCTTCCAATCCAGGAACATCCAGTCTAGGTTGTCTGTCCAACTGTCCAATTTCTTCAACAGTGTTTTATTGTTTTCAGTGTAGATCTTTTATCTCCTTGGTTACAGTTATTTCTAAGTATTTTATTCTTTTTGATACTGTCATAATGGGATTGTTTTCTTGATTTCCTGTTTGGATCATTGTTGGTACAAAGAAATAAAAGTGATTTTTGTATGTCCATTTTGTATCTTGCAACTTTTCTGAATTTATTCTAAAAAATTTTTTATGGAGCCCTTAGGATTTTCTACAAATAGGAATATGTTATCCAGAAATTGAAATAATTCTATTTCTTTTCTGATTCAGGTACATTTTATTTCTTTTTCTTGTCTGATTGCTCCTTTAAGATGTTATAGTACTATATTGAGTAGAAGTAGCAGAAGTAAGAATCCTTGCCTTGTATCAGGTCTTATAGGAAAAGCTTTTAGTTTTTTTCTCCATTATTACGTTGTTAACTGTGAACTTTGATAAATGGCCTTTATTGTGTTCAGTAAGTTTCCTTCTGTCTCTATTTTTTGAAAATTATTTTTATCATAAATGGATGTTGAATTTCATCAGATGCTTTTTTATGCATCTTTTGAGATGATTACTTGGTTTTTATCTTTCATTCTGTTAGCGTGGTGTCTTACATTGATTTTGCATATGCTAAATCAATCTTACAAACTGGGGAATATATCTCACCTGGCTATGGTGTATAATCTCTTCACTATGTTGTTTATTTGATTTGCTAGTATTTTGTTAAAAGAACTTTGCACCTATGTTCATCAGAGATATTGACCTACAGTTTTCTTGTGTCTTTGGCTTTGGTATCAGAGTGATATTGGTTTCATAAAAAGAGTTAGGAACTATTTCCTCTATTTCTCTCTTACTGCTTTCAAGTCTTTTGTTAGTCTTTAGTTTTTAGAAGTTTGATTATGATGTGTCTTAGCATGGATTTCTTTTGGTTTATCTTGGATTTTGAGGCTTGCTGTACTTCTTGAAAATGTAGACTTAGTGTCTCTCGCTAAATTTGCATAGTTATGTCATTAATTCTTTGAATACTTTTTCAGTCCTGCCTTTTTCTCTTTTTGTTACTTCAGTAACATAGGTGTTAAATCTCTTACTATAGTCCCACAAGTCCCTGGATTCTCTATATAATTTTTTCAGTCTATTTTCTCTTACTCATATTAGATCATTTCTATTCTGTGTTCAGTATCACTGATTCTTTATCAACTTGATTGTTGATTCCATCATTGAGTTTTTTTGTTATTATATTTTTTAGTTCTACAATAACTTCTTTTTTTAATCTTCTATTTTTTTTTGATACTTTCTTATGTCATTATTGACAATTTCTTTTTTTTTCCATTTGTTTTTAATGATGCCTGTGTTGCTTACCCACAGAAGCTTTTTACGATGTCTGCTAGAAGTCTTTGACAGGTATTCAAAATTATCTCTTATATTGGTCTTGGCATCCTGTGATTTATCTTTTTTTTTAAAGTTCAAGTTGAAATATTCCTGGTTCTTGATATGATAAGTGATTTAAATTGAAATCTGGATTATTTTAATGTTATGAATATCTGAATTTTGTTCAAAGATTCCATTTTGGCTGCCTTTCTCCAACCTCACTTCTGCAGGTAAGGGGGCAGATGTAGCATCGCATCATTACTACCTGGTGGGACAGAAAGTGAGGATTCCCTATACAGCCTCTATCGACACAAAAGAGAATGTCTCCTCATTACTGCTGAGTGGGACTGGGAGTTCTAGTTTCCTATTGGGACCCCACTGGTATCACCTTGGCTGAAGAAACAGAAATTACTTGTTTCTGCTCCCTTGGTGGTTTTCATTTATACCACATGGGATAAAGCTTACTACCACCTAAAAGGGATACAAGTCCTGGTTTCTTCCTTGGGATTCTCTGATACCACCCTGGCAATTGTGGAAAGGCCGCTGGGGATGACTCGTCGTATGCTGGGCGGTTGGAAGTCTAAACTCTGAACTCAGTCCCTCCTGAAGTCGATGAATATGTGGCTGCAGTTTTGTTTTCGTTTTCATTTTTGTTTTTCCTGCGGTGTTTGGCTGGAGCAGAGCAGTTGCTATCTAAAATTTTTCTGTCTTGCAAGGCTGCCCATTTCCCTCTCCTCTATCTTTAGAGAACACCTTTAGGGTCCTGTGTGTGTTTGTTTACATACCTTTGTCACATGATACCCAATATCTTAGAGTCACTCCAACATTTTGCCTGTTTTTCATGTGGTTTTCGGCCAGAGAGTCAATCTAGTACCTGATACTCCAAATTTGCTAGAAGCACAAATCCCATCATATTTTTTTCAAAAATAGGTTTCTACATAAATATGCTTTCTGTTGTTTGCTGGCTTCTCCAGCATCATGTTCACAATATTGTAAGACTAAATGAAAACCCACGGAAATTACTACCATGTCATTCCTTCAGTTTCCATTTCCCTAGCAAGTTGGACTTTTCCTCTACTTTTCAGAAACTTTTTATATTTGTTTTATACATGTTCAGAGTTTTTAGTTGTACTTAGCAAAAGAATAGGAAAAATTACTTCATCTTTCTGGGAGCAGAAGTCCTTTTTTAAAAAATAAATTTGCATAATGGAAAAAAATGCAGTCACCAACATAGTGTTTCTTGTGCTTTTCATTATATATTCTTTAGAAACAGACATTGTGATTTTACCGTGTTAGGTGTTGGTATTTATTTATATGCCTAAAAGTATTCTTGAGCATTGTTCTGGGACATGCTTGAGTTACTTGGAACACTGATATATTTTTCGAATTTGCTTTTAAGATTAATTAGGTAGGACCAAAGCAGTATGTAGTCTATGGCTAATTATTTATTCCCCACTCCTGAGGCAAATTTTCTGAGCCCTTTCCTGAATGCCATATTAATTAGAGGTCATTCTAGCTAAGGGACACTGCTCTGAGTAGTTTCCTCCAATTGTTTTGTGTGGCTTTTCTCTGGCTTTGGATAATTTCCTCACACACACATGCTGCTTAGTACTCTGCTGAATATTGGAGGAGGAACGTCTGCAGATTTCAGGGTTTTTACTTTGTGCAACCCTCTCCTCAGTGGTACTCTGCCCTGTGAATTCTGGTCACTTTGATCTTCCTGGCTCTCAGCTCCACTCCTTCAATTCAAGGAGACTGTGGGGTTCCCTCTGGATCACTCTCTTTTTTGTCATGACCTGGAAAGTCTCTGAAGATAGTATGTGGCTTAAGTCTCAGGACTACCTCATTTATTGCTTATGACTCATTTATCACTTGATATCCAATATCTTTACCATTGTTTCCTCTATTATTCTTGTATTTCATGGTTTTGGGGGAAGGAAGGTGAATAGAGTCCCTGATACTTTAAATTATTCAGAAGTATAAATCCCACTTTAAAAAAAAATACAGCTTTCTACATAAGTGTTCTTTCTTCTCAACCTGACTATATAAATTGTGCGGTAGCAACTATTTCTTATGAATTAGCTCATACATAGTATACAACCATCAGCACATATTTGTTGTTGTACCTGAATGTTAGAGAACACTTAGTGATCATTTAAATACTTAATGCTATGTCAAAATTTTAAAGTCTACTTTTCTATTAGCTTTTTCATTGTTAACCTTCCCCATAGCTAAGACAATTTTATTTTATTTGACTGCAAACATGTTTTGAAAGTTTATTATGTTCAATTGTGTAACATATGATGCAAAATTTCAAGTGTAATGAGGGAATTGTACTAATTGAGCCTCAGGACAATTACGTATCTGTCATCCTTTATAAATCTTTAAGAATTCTCTCGTTGTGCACTTCAAGTATATTTTTATTTTGTATGTAAAAAAATAATGTAGCCTTTATAAACCACTATCATTTGATTGTTAGGATTTAATTTGAAAAATTTCCCTATTACTTTTCTAGGTAGGATAGTTCTTTATTTCTTTCTCTCTTATTTCCATTTTTCTTCCTTCCTTCTTTCCCCCTCCATTCCTTCCCCAGTACATGTCATTTTTAGGGTTCCTTTTGATGCTTATATTCTGTAATTCTCAGAAATCTGAGAAATGTGTTATAAAACTAACAGTTTTCTTGTAATTCCTGAAAAATGACTTAAAATTGGCTAACTTCCAGAAAATTAATACTGGAAAAATCCCCCCCATTAAGCTAGCTTTAATTCGTAAAATAAATCAAAGTATACATTTTAATTATTTCACAATTTCAAAACAGCTTTATGGCACATTTTTACCACTCCCTTATGAGATGGATAGTTTACTATTTCCCTTTCACAAGTGAGGAAACCAGTGCTAAGGAAGTTCAGGCAAGGTTTCCTCCAACACAAGAGCTCATCCTCAACTTCCTGTTAAGTAATACTTTTTCTGTTCTAGCAAGTGGTTATAAAATCAAGGATACATCTGGTCTTTCCTTGAAAGATTAAGGGAGAGATGGATAGAACTAAAGAACTGGTTCAGAGAAAAGTTAAAGAAGAAGGAAGGGATAGAGGAAAGTCACAGCACTATTGACCTACTTTCATCCTGTTGAGGAAAATTTCTGAAAGGAGATATATATTCATGAGAAATGGAATCATGGGAAAAGCTATTCATTGGTTGGCTTAGTTATTATTGAAACTTGAACAGTTTTGATAGTAGAAAGGAACATGATTAATATTTATTCTGGTAAAATATGCATAAATTTTGAGTCCGTTAATTCAAAATATGTAGTAACAATTGATAACAGCCAGGAAGAGTTTGGTCGAAATGAATGAAAGGAGTAGACTGTGCTGTCATTATGGAGCTCCACGCATAATCTTTCTTTCTTTCTTTCTTTTTTTAAGATTTTTTATTTAATTGACAGAGAGAGATCACAAGTAGAGAGAGAGAGAGAGAGGAGGAAGCAGGCTCTCCGCCTAGCAGAGAGCCCGATGCGGGACTCCATCCCAGGACCCTGAGATCATGAAGGCATGAGGCTTAACCCATTGAGCCACGCAGGCAGCCCCATGCATAATCTTTCAAAGGGGATTCCTCTGTTGGTAAGAGACTAATGTGTACATAATGTTAGAAAGCCCAGTCAGGAGTGTTTTCTCTCCCTCTCCCCCTTCCTTTCTTTCTCCCAACAGCTCCCCACCCCCACTATCTCTTTCCCTTCCTCCCTCCCTCCCTTCAATGAAAAAAGTATGGAGCACCTACTGGAAAGTCAGTGGAAAAAATGTGGGTTAATAATTGGTTGCTACTGTGTGCTGCAGTCATAGGAGAACCAAAGAGTGATCAAGGAACTTGGAAATTGTATATGTTGGTGACACATTAGGGTCTGATCAAATTATTTTGTATATCATTCATGAGAAAAGCTACGTTGGGCTCCTGATTTTCATTGTTTGACTTTATCTTTCAATCACATTAATTGGAAATTTGTCAGATTTTTTTTTCTTTCACTTTTCACATTACATACAATCTCTTTTAGGGGCGAATAAAATATGCTTACTGTGAATGTTACAAGATGTAATGAGTTAATGTCAGAAGAAATAATGGCAAAGTCAAAAATTGTACCCTAAAAACAGAACAACAGATATAGCTATTACTTTCCCTCTCTTAGAAGGTAAATGATGAGTTAAAATCCATCATGTTCAGGGGCACCTGGATGGCTCAGTCATTAAGCTTCTGCTTTTGGCTCAGGGTCATGATCCTGGGGTCCTGGGGTTGAGCCCCACACTGGGGTCTCTGCTCAGCAGGAAGTCTGCTTCTCCCTCTTCCACTCCAGCTGCTTGTGTTCCCTCTCTCTCCTGGTCTCTCTCTGTCAAATAAAAAAATTCTTAAAAAAAAAAAAGTCATGTTTACATATGGTATCTAGTAATCTCCAGTGTCTTCTAGTCTTAAATCGATTATAAAGAATTCTTAACTTCATTTCAAATGTTGATGTTTTTAAATTGAGTATGTATAACCTCACCCTGCTGTGGCATCTTTTCAAGGTAAAGAGCAGAATGGAGGCAATTTCCTTATATATTTAGAAAATAAATACACAATTGCAGATATTAGACCAAGTAAAATAGATAACCATTTCAACACTATTTTATTATATGAATACAGATGCACTTAAAGGTATTGTTCTTTATCAAACAGACCTAAATCATGTTTGCAAAAAAGAATAAATTGGAAATCTGGATGATTTAATCAATGTAGACAGCCCATCTGAAATTTTTAAACCTCAAACCTCTACTTTTTCTTAATAGTAGGGTTTGGGAGTTATTAGCCAGACAGTTGTCTCAACTCTCCATTTAATTTAAATCTATTCATACAAAGCCTCAATGTTGAAGAATCTGTATATTTCACTTAAAAGCAGAATACATTGAACAATGTATTAATCCAATAATCAAGGGTCATGGACACCATTATACTAACTCTTGCCACATGTACAAAAGGAACATTGAAAATGTTTCAACTATTAGGATATTTAATGGAAGTTGCCAAAATCTTGAGCATTAAGCACACGCACACCCCCACACACACCCCCACACACACCCCTTGAGAGACTATATGAAGAATATTGGAAGATTTTTTTGTTAAACATTCTCAAGAGCTATTGTATAAATAAAACTAGTTCTTGGTTTCAGAAAACCAAAAGAGCAAAGGTTGAGGGGGAAAAAGTAGAAGTAAAGTTAAAAAAACACGTCAGGAGAATCATATTTAAAGTAGCATACTTTTCTCATTTTCTAAATCTTATTTTCTTTGTGTTTCAGATTCTACAATATTTAGGCAACCAAAGCTACTGTAAAACTGCATAACATTTCCTTAATAGTTATCTATTTCTATGTAAAAATCTACCCCATACTTAATGGTTTCAAACAATAGTGATTTATTATTTCTCTGTATTATGGTGAGGTTAGCATGAGTTTCCTCTGTTGGTTGCCCCTGAGCTCAGTAATGAACCTACATTCAGCTGAGGGTCAGCTGGGCTACAAAGTACAGGGTGGCCTGATTCATGGGTCTCTTAGTGGGAACGACTTGTAGGCTAGCACATCTCAGTTTTCTTCTT
This sequence comes from Lutra lutra, assembly GCF_902655055.1. Classification (NCBI taxonomy): domain Eukaryota; kingdom Metazoa; phylum Chordata; class Mammalia; order Carnivora; family Mustelidae; genus Lutra; species Lutra lutra. The sequence goes on from NC_062285.1 coordinate 108,812,031, forward strand.
GAGCTACTACTTTGGGCTATCTATATACCACACATGTATCCATCTATGACTTTATATGTTGATATTCTACAAATACATATACCAATATGGTCCAGAATATCAAAATAATTAATGGCATTATTATTAACAAAAGATATTAGCCCAAAACACATTGTTTAAAAATTATATTTAAGTAGGATTTAACATAATTATTTCAAGGTGAATACAGATTATTTACATTTAAATTTTGAATAATAGTAACAAATTATGAATCATACTTTTCATATCCAGGGAAGACCTTGTCACTTTAAAGGTATTTTGTATTTTAATTTCAGAATGATCATTTTAGAAGAAACAGACAACTATGAACCCCAGTTTACAGGTGAAAAAGGAGACTTAGCAAAATGAAATAACTTGCCTATGTTCATGTGTGTATTTTTTTTTTAACATTTAATGTATTATTTGCTTCAGGGGTACAGGTCTGTGATTCATCAGTTTTACACACTTCACAGCTCTCACCATAGCACATACCCTCCCCAATGTCCATAACCCAGCCACCTTATCCCTACTTCCTCACCCCCCAGCAACTCTCAGTTTGGTTTATGAGATTAAGAGTCTCTTATAGTTTGTCTCCCTCCTGATCCCCTCTTGTTTCATTTTTCCCTCCCTACCCTGTACAACCCTGGCCCCTGCCTCTCAAATTCCTCATATCAGAGATCATATGATAATTTTCTCTCTCTGACTTGACTTATTTTGCTTAGCATAATACCCCTTAGTTCCATCCACGTCATTGCAAATGGCAAGAGTGCATTTTTGATGGCTGCATAGTATTCCATTGTGTGTGTGTGTGTGTGTGTGTGTGTGTGTGTTTATAAAATATACAATATCTTTATCTATTCATCTGTTGATGGACATCTAGGTTCTTTCCATAGTTTGGCTGTTGTGGACATTGCTGTTATAAACATTTGGGTGCACATGCCCCTTCAGATCCCTTATGTTCTTACATAATATTTTATGAGCATTTATACATAACCTTATATTTTAGTTTTGTTCTTAGGCAGTTTTACATGGTTAATGTAAATAATGTTGGACATTTCTGCTATAACTGTACTGTTTTGATTGCCAGCATCTCCCCCTCTTTGGGACAGAGTAACTTCATCTTAACCTTATCTTGTAGTCCGAATTGGAACTGATATTTGCTCCCTGGCTACAGCAGCAGTTTGAGAATTGGTCACTAACTCAAGCACAGTCAGGCACACATACCTCTTTCCCGGGAGATTTCAAACTCTTGGTGGAGGGAGAGCTTCTTCAGCTCTGCCACTAAGGGGTGAAATTTAAGCCCTGTAGTTGTTGATGTCATGCCCCAACTAGCAGAGGATATCTTTTAGCAGCGGGAGAGATTTAGGCCAGCATGCAAAGAAATGTAACGATGAGAATGGAATAGACAATCTTGGTGGTTTCAAGGGTGTGAGGCCTGCAAAATTACCTTACACCTCTGCCTTGGCAAGAATCCAGTATTGCTGATATCACAACCAAATCAATACAGATGACATACAATTTTGGTTTGCAGTGTATCATCTTGTAAAGATTTAAAAAATATGTATTTCCAAATTCTCAGTTAATTTTTGTAGCATTATTTGAGAAATGATCCTTCTCTTCATGAGCAATGATTTGTCGTATCTCTTTATGTATTCAGTTCATATATATAGTCCAGACTTTCTATTCAGATGCCAAAGTGGACATTTTAACCGAGTTTACACCAAAATGGGAGACAAGTGATAAAGGATTATTCCAAGGAACAGACTGAATTGCATCATTCTCCTCCACTAGAAAATGATGTGTAAGAACATTAAAATATTAATTTTGGGAGGAAACATCAGGATTAGGTAATGGGTATTTGAGGAAATCAGGAATAAATTGAGGTTGATGTATTATGTATAGATCTCAGTCTTTGAAATTGGAGCAAAACATATCTCAGATCTCTATATTTTTTCAGGTCTTGTATTTTTCAAAGATAGTCTACTGATGTTTTTTTCTTTGACAGAAGAACTGAGTGCTTTAACATTGATTATTGATGCACTTGTCTCTTTCTTTTGAATTTTTCTGGAGTTAAAATCCAATTCCCTATTAGGATTTGTAAAAACAGTTTGTAATCTTGGATCATTTTACCATAGCATTTGTGACTATAAGAATAAATAACACCTTTGAATCATATTGCACAATATCTTCTATTATGTAGTTTTCTACTTTATTCAAACCTCTTTATGACTCCTATAATTACCTTTAATCCAGTTTTCTTATTTTAAAAGTGAGTATAGTGACTGGCTAAGACCATTAGGAGGATTTAAACACACACACACACACACACACACACACACACACACACACATTTAGAAGAAACTGAGAATTCTGACATATGCATGCATGTTCTACAATAAATACATTTGGTACTATTGGTAGAGGTTGGTAACTAAACCCATGATTAGAAACAACTCTGATAGTATGGTAGTATCTTTCTTGCTTGATTTAAATATTAAGAACTGAAGGGAAAATTACACGTCACAGTTACTATAAAACATAATGTTCTGTTCTCCAACATCCCAATGTCTGTGTTGTTATTTTAGCAGTATGTTAAAGGGATAAATATGCTATATGTTGATGCCTTTTCTTTTTCTCCTAGTAAATTTTACAGTTTCAGGAAGGTCAGGATCTAGAATCCTGACCTCTAAAAATCTCTAATTCACACATTCATTCTTATTCATCAAAAGTTTAATTATTTCTTTATTCAATAGGTATTTACTCCCTTTATGCATCAACTGCTGGACTGGGCTCTGAATTGATGATAGATTTCACATCTGAATAAAAGATTTTTTTTTCTGTATAGTGCTCAGGTAAATTTAAAATAGTTACTCTAGAATTTATAAATTGTCCTAAACTTATTAGCATTTGAATAAAAATTGCCTCGTGTAAAATCCATTTTCTTTTTTCCTTAGGATAACAGCAAAATCTCTTTTTCTTCTTAAAAATATAAATATCTCAAATTTGTGCCAACATTTTTGTGAAATCTGTGGTTAAGAGCAAGGAGAAAAATCATATAGAAAGATATGGTTTTATTTAATTTAAAATGTAATCTACAATTTATAATTTTTCTTCTCAATGTTTTAAATGTCTTTAGCAAGATAGTATTTTGTAGTCTTTCATATATGATAAGTACAAAAGGTTCTGCCTCAAAATAGGTTGAAAATTGTACTTAACAGTACTTCATTCCACAGGGTTACATATGTTGGCTCAATACAAGTTGAAGTTGACCAGTAATTTTGAGGATTCAGTTAAAATTATAATCACATAGACTTGGTACCAGATGTCTAGGCATTCAAAGTGTTCGAATTCAGGAAAAAAAAATGATAATGAGATGATTTTTAGCACATGTACATCAGAAACCATTCTAAGTTAAAGTTTTTAAGCTAACTCTCTCTGGGTGACCAAAGGCTGTGGGAAATCATGTTAACAGCAAAGTGAAGCAATTTCACCTACATTATGATAAATCAACATTTTAACAATTGTTCTTGATTTTTATAGTAAACCATAATAATAGTTTCTAAACAGAGTCATTTACTTGTCTAAATGGCAAAGTCCTTCAAACCAACATAGAAGGATCATAGCTTCCTGGGATATTTAGCTTTCAGAGTTCAAATTTATATCAATACAAAAATTGAACTAAATCTGTTGACAGGTTAAGAAGAATGATGGCTATGGGGAATGTCCGATTTGTTTTGGAGTAGGAATGTGCCTGTGATTTTCTTTGCCTTCGAGGGCTTTCGTGAACTAGAATAAAAACCATAAGACCTGAAACAGGCAGCCAAATTTACTAAAATAAAGACCAAATAAATACTTTGACGTATGTTGAGAAAAAACTGATATCTTTTCATATTAAATTGATAAGGAAAAACTGAAAATATACTATATTTTTCTTTCAAAAAATATTTATAGGCAAAATATGGATTTATCTATGCATGTTACGTATTTCCTTTATTAAGAAATATGTTAGTAAATCTTTTGCCTTGCTTAAGATATAACTCAAGTGTTTAAGTGGTCAGAGAGTTATTTTAATATTTCCAGACAGTTTATTTTGTGTAGGACACAGTGTTCTGTTCTGTGGGGGATATATAGGTCTGCAAAGCTTGGATTTTGCCTTAAAGAGAGATTTATTTCTTTGGCAAATTAACCAATATCACCTCACCTCTTTGAAAATATGCCGATTTATGTCTGGGATACACTAATTGTCCATGGTGACTCTTAAATATCCACGTAATTTTGTTCCCACTAATTGAATTGTATACTTACTAAAAATCAGTTACATGTGTGCCAAATTTGCATTAGTGACAAGGTATTTTAATTTGGAATCATATTGTGTTCTGGGTCCCCAAGATTGCTCTCACATTAGGTGTTTTTATAGAAGGACTCAGTGTAGTTGTGATCACACTTAGTTATAATCACAGCTAAGGTTTATTACAGTGAAAAAATATAAAGCAAATTCAGCAAAAGGAAAAGGTGTATAGCACAAAGTTAGGAGAAGCCTGGCACAAATTTCCAGAGTCCTCTCTCAATAGAGTCACACAGGAGACTCTCAATTCCTCTTAAACAACTAGTTAGGACAACCCATGTAAAGCGTTGTCTGCCAGAGAAGTTCATATGAGCCTGGGAGGGCAGGGTTTTTGAGAGTCAGTCGCGTAGGCATTCTCTACCTAGCACATAACAAAATTCTAGACCCTCAGAAGAGCAGGTGTTCATTATAAAAGATAGTGTTTGCACAAACAGATGAGGAACAGTGAGCCACTTTTACCATTTAGAGACAACTTCATTACCAGTCTTAGGAAATTGCCTGTCAAGTTCCCTAACACCAGAGCCAACTTTGGAAGCACAACTTTCTAAGGATAGCAGGCTCAGGCTGCTAGTATAAGTCTTTTCTGCATATACATACACCAATGGAACATAAAATGAGTGACGAAAGAAAAAAATCAAGTGAAAAAATTGTTTCTATGAAACTGTAGTTCAATCTTTTAAAGAAATATAATAAAGGCAATTAAAAATAATTGCAGTTGAGTTAGTTATGTGATAGACCATTTATTCAATTTTTATGTTTACAAGAATCACTTGGAGATTTTTTTAAAATATATTATTTATTTATTTGAGTGAAAGAGAGAGAGAGTATAAGCAGAAGTGACAGAAAAGAGAGCAGGGAGTCTGATGCAGTGCTCCATGCTGGGCTTGATCCCAAGACCTGATATCATGGCTTGAGTGGAAGACAGATGCTTAACAGACTGAGCCACTGAGCTACACAGGTATCTTTTTTTTTTTTTTTTTTTTTTTTAGAGATTTTGTTAAAGTGTGAATTCATACTGAATTAATTCTGGTATAGACCCTAAGGCTATGTTTCTAATGAGTTCCAAGGTATAATGATGAAGATGATGGATCATGAACTATACTTTAAGAAGTAGGATTCTAGAGGAGACTAAAGACTACAAAATAAATTAAAAATCAAGAATTTTTACCTTGACATTTATCACTGTACAGGTTTCTGTAAGTTGCGGCTCAATATTAACTAAAATTGAGATCAGTAGGCAAAATTTTATGAGCGTGGTTTAGGAAAGATCATTATGCAGAAGTCTAATGAATAGACTCACACTCAAAGAAAAGATCTTGGCTCTACACTAAAATATTCATGAATGTATAATTACATATTTTAATTTAATATAAAACATTCATTACGTGAATGTCTCAACGTTAACAATTCTCCATTTTTATATATCAAGTATTTGATTGCTAGGCAGTTGTGTTGAAGAGCAGAGCTTCTAGGAAATAACATAGAAATAAATACTCATGGAGAGAACAAAAGGATACAGAGACTGAAGATGGAGAAATTTCTCCAGTCAGAAATGTTCCTTTATAAGGGAGGTGGCATTTGAACCTTGAAGGCCTTAAAGATGAGTAGATTTGATAAGCAGTGACAGAAGTAATGGGGAATAATGACAGGATCTTTTCCTAGAGAATTAGGATTTATGGAAGAATGTAGTTGAGATAAGTTTGGAAGGTAGATTGATTGGTTCCAGATTGTAGAGCTTTGGTGAACAGAGAAAGAGTATGCATTAATAATGAAAATAATGGACTAACTATTCTCTACAACCCTTATTCAAAACTTCCCATGCCCTTCCCTAACACTTAGGATGAAATCCCAAATCTTGACAAGGCCTCTAATGGATTCCCTACTTGTTCTGGATGCAGACTACTTCTCCGATAACCAGAATGGTCTTCTTTATATTCTTAAATAGGTCAAACATAGTAACACTGCAAGGCTTTTTAAATCTGCTGTTATATCTGTCTTGGTAGAGGTTTTTCCCAGATACTCTCTTGGTTTTCTCTCTCCCTTCTTAATTTTTACTTTGCTCAGGTATCACTTCATCAAAGACATCCTTAACAGCCCAGTAGCAGCCACCCATCACAGTCTTTCAGTCTGCTTACCTTTTCTGCAGAGCACTTTTATACCAGTAACCTGGTGTTATTTTTTGTATATTTTTTGGTTTCTAACTCCCACTCAAATGTGAGTTTACTGAAGTATCTCTAGAGCCTAGAAGAGTGAATGGAACATAATAGGCACTCAGTAAATACTAGATGAATAAACAGGTATCATAATTTATTATGCATTGAATTTTTTCTTATGCCAGAGCTGATTTAATGTGATATAATGAAAAATCCAATAGAATAGATGATTTTTAGTGATACAAGGTTCCTCCCCAGAGCTAGAACAATCCTTGATGTATAGTAAGTTTTCAATAAATATTAGATGAACATGTATTTGCATTTATTGTGCATTGACTTTTCCATTTCCATGCCATAGCTGATTTTATGCAATAATATGTGGCCACATGTTCACAAGAGTTATGCATCTCTCCGGTGATATCCTCACCTTTCATATCTCAGATCACTTAAGTGTTCCTTGGAGTATTGAATATCAGAAAATGCAGTCCTCCAGAAGAGGTGAAGATATTGGCTGTTCTTAAAAGTTAGAAGGTAGAATCAGAGAGTAAAGAGGCAGGTTATATTAAAGAACTAACATTTTAGTTTACCAGTATATAGAGCAAGTATGTATGTTGTGTGTTCCTATGTATATGGACCTAAATATCTGCAGCTCAGTACCCGTTAACAGACGTTTTATTTACATCCCTGTTAAACATGAACATATGTACCACCCGTTCCCTTGGGCAGCTCTTAGATTCTCTGAGTCTTGGTTTGAAGTAGTTTCCTGAAAGCCCACAATTGCTGTTGAAAGAAGGAACTCTGGGTTGAAGAGGTAAATTAAAAATGTAAAAATCCTACAGTTGATGCGTTTGTGGTGGTAGAACAGGGCTTCCTTTGGCCTTTAACTTTTTCAGGGGGTATGATCAGTGGACAGGTATCTTTGGATGTGAAGATGAATGCCTTCCCACTCTAATTCTGGACTCAGTCATGTGATTTACTTTGGCCAGTAGAATGAGGCAGAAACAATGTTGTTTAGTTTCAAACCCAGGCTTCAAGAAGAATTAGATATTTTTACTTACACTTTTGTATCTCTGGCATTGCAATAAAGAGAACATGCTGGGTGCACGTTCTGATCCCAAGAGGAGAATGAGAGACACATGGAGCAAAACCCACCCACATATACATGAGTGAATAAGCAATGATCAGCCAAGTTCTGTATGGATTCACTGAATGACACAGATATGAGAAATATGCATACTTACTGTTTGAGGTCATTGCAATCGAGGGTGATCTGTCATGCAGCAAAAACCAACTGATATGGGCATTATGCCACTGAATATCCTCTTCATGTTGAAATCTCTTCTTCCTTTTACATTCATTATACTTCTGTCTCTCTATTTCAACAGTTATTTACACAACTTCTTTCCAAGTTTTATTTTGGATTCATGTAATTATCACCTTAAATTTACGTATTTCCTAAATGTTATGCCTTAATTTTCTCTTCTGCCTCTATCTTATACTATTTTATATAAAATGCTGGTAGGAATATGGTAATGAAGTATTCTTAAAAAAATAATTTGGCTTAAATAAAACCAAATTAAGTGTAATTCTTCAGTGGTTTTCCAAAAGATTTTAGTAAGCTATGATAGGTTGAATTGTGTCCCCTAAAAATTTATTTGTTGTTGTCCTAAGCCCCAGGACCTCAAAAGACCTTATTTAGAAATAGGGTCATTGCAGATGTAATTAATTAAATTGAATATGGTTATCATGGAGTAGGAAGGATCCCTAATCCAATATGACCGGTGACCTTATAAAAGGGAAATTTGGACACAGCCATGCAACATGTGAGGACTGGAGTTAATGCTGCCACTAGCCACAGAACTCCTAAAACCTAGGAAGGAGGCCAGAAACAGCAGCTTCTGATACCTTCAGAGGGATCAGGGCCTTGATCACACCTTCATTTCAGACTTCCAGACTTTAGAACTGTGGGAAAATACATTTCTATTGTACTAAGATGCTCAGCTTATAGTACTCTGTTATAGCATCTCTAGCAAAGTAACACATTTGCGAATAAGCATTTAGGTCTGAGGAAAGAAGTGTGAATTTTCTCAAGTTTATTTCATCAGCTGCTTCTCCCCTTGCAATGCTCTTTTAATAATGTCTTCAGGAGAAGTATTAAGTAGAATTCCAAGTTCAGCAAAGATGGCCTAGAACATAACCCTCTTTCCCAAGATTACCCATCAAACCTTTACTTGATGGTATTTATAGTTCCTTATGATAATTCTGGAGTGATATTTGGCAAAAGCATTTCTGAGACTGAGATTAAAGAGTGGTTAGGAGTGAAGCATTTTTCCAAAACACTTTTAATATTAAATATGTGTCCTCCTTTTACTCTTTTATAAAAACATAACATTATTCACATTTGATGTCTTTAAAATATTAACCCACAAATTCCTAGTCTTTCACATAATGTTTTCTCACAGCACTCTCAAAAAAATTATCTTTTATTTGAGCTAAATTTCCCACTGTCATTTCCTATTGATGCCTTGGTGCAAATAGCCTATTAGGAAAGAGAAAATAGATGTGCCTCTTGGCCTTTCTGTAAAGGGAGAATTTTATTAGTTTACCACTGCTTGGCTGAAAATGAGTATCAGAGAGTGGAATAAAATCACTTCTAGTGTATTTTATATAACTCTTCTTCTTTATCATCAAACATGAGGCCTATGCTGATAGGTCACCCAGAATTTATATTATCCTTTGTGTTCAGTAGGAACCACCTAGATATGGCCAGTAACTGACAATCGTTTTAAATTATTATTCCACAGAATTTGTTTGTATAACACTAATACATTCTTTTTGAGCATGCATTGTTTGGACATAATCATAAATTTCAGTGCTTGATATTCAGTTGTCCATGAGACTGTGATTTTCAAGGGCTTAGGTGGCCATTATATATTCTCATTTTTCCTGTAGCCCTACTGCAGAGGAAGCATCCTATATCTTTCAAAGCTTGTTTCAAGGTCTTGCATGTTTTTATTTTGAATATTTTGCATACATTATTTGTGAAGAATAAGGTCTGGAGGCAAAGGTAGAAAAAAATTTAAAAGCATTGAAAGTAAGTTGGTAGCTTAGTCTTGTGGAAAGATAAACGGATTACAAGTTGAGAATATATTTCCTCTAATTCTGACACTGGAGAAAATTTGAACATCTCAATCTTTAGTTTTCTTATCTGAAAAAAAAAAAAAAAAGGAATCAGACAAGATAATTTCCAGCTGTAAAGTCTTATAGTTTGAGCCTAAGGGGGCATCTGTGGTAAATCTGAGTCCTGTCTGCATATATCTAACAAAGAAGTAACACAGGCCCATGAAGAATATATATCCTGAGCTGACTGAAAGGACTGGGTCAAGAAATGTTTGAATCCAGGACCTTACGGAAAAGATAGTTGGTGAACAGTGTGCTGTCTTGTCCTCAGGTCAACTGAATAAACTTGTTTTCAATGTTGCATGAGAGGTGTAGCTGGTGGAACTTAAAGGTATTGTTTGCAGAAGGTATTGTAATATCTCTTTCATCTTAAGAAGCCATTCTTCATTAAATGCATCGTCAATAACAAATTTTCACAGCAAATAATGTAAAAGGATGCACTGTGTTAAATTTACCTAGCAATGTAATATACATCTTGACGTCAGAAGCTTTAAAATATGAAGGCATCTTGTGACTCAGATTGAAAGAAATAAGACATTTGAAATATGGAGCACAGGATGTGCTATATTACTCTTCAAAATCAAAGATTTGTCAAATACCATCTTTCCTCCCACTTACATAAAAATGCTGTAAGAGATACCTCTGCTATCTTGGTTATTGTTTTAACTTTACTATTTTTTCCCTTGTTTGGTCTCTAGTCTTGAAAATGCTTAGCAAAGAGAAGAAATGCAACACATATTTGTTAATTGAATAAATGAATTAATGATGACAAGGTCTGCATTTGGAGAGAACTTAGTCCCCATTTTTACATGGAAAATGGCGTGGCAAATGAACAGTGTTGGCTGAAGGGAACTTAGTACTGCTTTGGCAGCTCAGGGTGTGGGTTTGGGAAATTAATGCCCTAAGCAAGAAGACTGCCATTGTAAATGGTATCCAGAATTCACCAAGAGTGTGTGGATTCCATCTCGAGTAGTTTCACAGAGAAGGCAACGGCAACACTGTTTATGAGCCCATGTAAGTCAAAACTATATATAACCAGACTCCACAATAGATAGCTGAAATTCCTGTAGTATGCAAGTAAATACAGCAAGCCTGTGGCATTTGAGTTATGACTCTGAATACAATCTATCAGGGGAAAACCAGGTTAAAATTCTACCATTTTATAAAATAATTTTTTAAGTATTGAGAATATAAGATGAACAAGAAATAATTTCTTATCATCATACTCTATTTGCCCTGCCAAAATTTCAGTTTCCTCTGAGGGAGGACAAATTTTAAAAAATCACATTTAAAATAAATATAAATGTATTAAAATGTTTAATAGAACAGAGAGATAAGGACTTTATCCTATTTTTGAGGGGCAAAAAACTTAGGCAAGGAAAAACTGGCGATCTTGCTTCTCAAAGAATGTATATATTCAATCACCTTCTAGAAGTTAAGCCTGAGTAAATTTCCTATAAGAAAACTGAGTAGTGAAGCTCACCATCATCAGGAAAAGCAAAGTTTTGGTATTACATGTAACTACAAACAAATATGTGTGTGTGTGTGTGTGTTTTATATATATATATATATGTATATATATATATATATTTATTTATACATATATGTATATATATTTTACTGAAAAGAGAAGTACACTGACATAATTATAAAAAGAGACTGCAACGTTAGAGGCGAACACTCTTCCACGGGGCCTTGTGTGCTCCAGCTTCTGTGTAAGCATCAGGAGCAAGGAGGTGCTCAGTATTGAAATGGCACAGCATTTGAAGGATTCTGTAAGTGCACAGTTACTGAGAACCAGCCTGGAATGTGTAATAAAAAGCAAGCGAAATTTGAGAGGACAAGATTCATGCATATGTTAATCAGTTCCAGTAACAATTCCCTTATTTTGATATAAAAAAACAGACACTTGCTTTAAGGAACTACTAAATTTGAAAAGAAAAAAAAAATATGTTTCTAAAGGTAGTAGAAAGACAATGCTTTGTATTCTTTTCCTAGTTGGTATAAATTAAAGTTTGTTCCAGGTTCTAAAAGCATTTATTTTCATCTGCACTGGGTAAAGAAAAGAGGTGTCAAAACACATAAATCAAGATTAGCTTAAATGTTCAGCAATGGAGATGTGATGAATGAAGGATGACATAATTGACTAAACTCTGAGAAATTTCTATATGATTAAAGCACTTGTTTTAGAAAACCACTGAATGGTACAGCAAGCAATCTCTTATAATAATATATGCTTAACTGGGAAAACCTGAAATAGACCAATAGTCCTATTGAAGAGGAATGAAATAAAGATAATTATCTGCTATTTTGTATAATCCACCTACCCCATCATTGTATTTCTTTTATATATTAGAGTACAGTTGACCCTTGAACAATGTGGCGTTAAGGACACTGACCCCTGCCTGCATTGTTGAAAATCCACAAGTAATTTTCAACTCCTCAGAAACTTCACTTACAGCCAGCTATTAGCTGAAAGCCTTGCTGATAATAGTCAACACATATTTTGCATGCAATATGTATTATGTAATGTATTCTTACAATAAAGGAAGCTAGAAAATAAATCACAAGGAAGAGGAAAATTCATTTATAGTACTGCATTGACTGTACTTTATTTATCAAAAAATTTGCATATAAGTGGACTTGTACAACTCGAACCTGTGCGTTCAAGGGTTAGCTGCATAATGTTAAAGAGCAGATTTCTTTACAAAAGGTTAGATTTTCAAAAAAAATTTCTGAAAATTGTCATTTTAATAACAAGTCAATAATAGGTGGTAAATATCAAATAAAAGCAGGAGAAGGGGAAGTATGGTATAGCTTCTCTCTAAAGTAGAAACTGTTGGGGCACATATATTCAAGTGTTGTGACTACATGAACATATTCTGTGCATCCTACCTTCTTATGTCCAAATACATAAGAAAGCATGGTTTATCCCAAAGATAAGCCTAGCCATACTCTTTATCCGTTTCTTTTCTTTCATATGTTATTAAATATACTCAACCCTCTCTATTTGGAAACTGGTTGAAGGGTTGGCTTTGTCATTTGTGGAGTCCAGTGCAAAATTAAAATGCACGACCCTGTGTTTGAAAAGGAGAAAAAGTATCATTAAAGATTGCAAAATGTAAAGCTTTTGCCTTTCTTCCAGTCTCTCGTTGGACTTGCCATTGTTTTCTGTTTGTTATTTAATGTCATTATAAGAAAAAAAGATGTAATTATTAGCATAAATTCTACTATTCTTATTTATCTTGTGCAACACCAGTTTATAATACAAATATAGGAACACTTCACTTGTATGCATAACTACCAAAATTAAACAATTTATATTTCATACATATGGAAATGCTGCACAAAACTAACTTGGCTGTTTGTAGTTCACATGTTGATAGGCACACATTCTACCAACACATTACCTTCAGCACTCAGATGAGTAAGCAAATGAAAGGGCAATAAAGGTTGTTCTTTCTTTTCCTTTCCTTCGCCTTCGTCCTGTTTGATGTAAGTGCTTAGCTAATATAGGAAAGTCACACAAATATGAAAGCATATGGTAGGATTCTTTGGTGGTTCATGTCTCATTCATTTCAAGAATGCCATTACTTTGTCTGCATTTGAAGCAAGTTCTGGTTCTCATAGAAAGTGACCTCTCAGAGGTCTGCTTGTTCAGTCATGGATATAACACATGTTGCCTTTTACTTACTTTGAGTCTTGTAGAATTCCCATGCATTGTGTGCTCTCCAGAACTCTGTGTTCACGAGTATCACAACCACTGTGTATGCATGGAGTGACAGAAAACAGTGATCGACAAGCATATTGTGCCTATCTTTTCTGCTAACGTGCATGCTCCATCTGTCTTCATTTTGCAAAATGGAAGTTCTGAAATAAAATTAAGAATTTGAAGAGGGCAACAAGAGCATTAAACCAAGCTGAGGCCTATAAAAACATGAGACTCTGTGTGATGGCCCAGATCAAACACTCTGAAGCTAGTCCTGACTGGTTGTGTATATCATTTTTACTTAGGGAGAATGTGAGGCTCTGTTGTGTCTTGAGCCCACATCAGTCATACCTTGTTTTAATTGTCATTGTAACGTACATAATTTTAACATCTTATTATGTATATCTTTAAGGAAGGGGTGTGGCTGTATAGGCATTTTTTTTTTTTTTGCTGAACCGTAGACTGTATAATAAAATCCAAGCCTATACCACTAATTCTATCCAGTTCGTAACTTCAATAATCCAAGTGATTTGTTCACTAAGACATACACATCAGAATCACCAGAAACCACAGACCACCTGAGAGATGTGCCAGCATATGTCACAGCTTTCCAACAGGTGAATTAAAAAACCACAGAGGCCCAGTATTTATCTTGCTGCTGCTCTGTATGTCCATCTCTCCCTGTTTTATAATCATAATGAAATTTTTTTGCCAGTTATCTTGGCCCTATCAATTGATGTGGGTTTCTATTTTATATGTTTTGCTTTTATGTTCTCTTTGAATGCTTCAGATGATTCTCCAGAGAGTTATGAGAATTTGATTGAAATGTGTGTTCATGGTAGAGAGGTTGAAAAAATAAAGAATTGGGTGAAATAAAGAGTTAGGGATAATAGAAATAAGTAGAGGGATGAAGGATCACGGTGAGGATCAGATTCTGTAACATTGCAGAACTGGTAAAGGGGAAAGACAAGCATTTGTGCTTAAAAGGAGAAAATCAGTTGGAGGTTACAGGAGTTCATAGTGAAGATGTGATGGGAGATGTGACAATGTGGGTGTGTTGGCCGACCTGGACTGAAAGGTTGAACATGAATAAGACAAAAAACTTATTATGTTTGATTATTAGAGAATTGGGAATGCTTGTCAGAGGATTTAATAATCACTGCGAGTTCTTCAGATCTTGAAATGTTTTTCTTGAAGTACTCAAAAGGTAATTTCGTGCTGAAAAGCTGCCCCATTAAGGGAGCTATTATTTTACCTTCTCAATGCCCTAATCACCCATAAATTGAATTAAAAGCACTGGTTGCCAGATTTTCTTTTAGATTAATCATAATTACCCAGCAAATAGTTTTAAAAAATCATCATGTTGCAGAAATAGTATCTGGTTTATGCAGTTTGCTTTAATCTCATCTACATTTATCAGTAATCTCCTGCTGACCCCTTTTGTATTTTAGAGCAACCTGATGTCATTAGACTTACAAAGCAAGAACATCTCACAACCACCACCATGCCCATGTTGTTGTGACATCATAATAACGGTTTAGAAAAGTTAAAAAAAATTCAACTACTGTTTGAACTTCTTAAGATTTCAAGTAACCAGTTTTCTTGATTATTCAATCAGTTCTTTTATTTTTGATTTTCCCCAGAAATAATTATCTGCAAAGTCTAATCAGACAGCAAATATTATAAATGGACTGTTTTGTCTTACTCGATTGGTGTGTGTGTTATTTCACTGGTAAACTTTCAGGGTTTTTCTTGCTGTGGTGGTGGGTTTTTTGCTTGTTTGTTTGAGCATAACAATCTCCCCACCACAAGGATCAATTCAGGAAAAATAAAGGTGTTTGCCACCACATTTTAAAAGTTCACACATGATTTTCTTTTAGTGAATCCCATAGAAAATATAAGAATGTAATATAATGTAAAAATTTACATAGATTCATAGATTCATTGTGTATTGAAAAGAATAGTGTAATTTTGAAAAGTAGCATTATTTTTGACCTACTAATATTTTTAGTATCTGAGCCTACTTGGGAAGTTACATTAGAGCTGTTTTCTAATTTTGAATCTTTTATATTTCTCAACACTTTAAAAAAAATCTGTAGACCTTAGGTATTTCATTTCAACTTTGCAACAACCTTAAAATGTAGATACTGTTTTCAAACCTAGATAAATGAATTGGTTACAGTTGTGAAATAACTTCACTTAAAATTGTTTGAAACAGATATAAAATAGTTGATTTCATTAAGTGAATATGTCAGGAAGGGGTACTGAGCTGTGGATATAAATTTAGGAGTTAGGAGGATATAGATGATCAAAAATCCTAGGACAAGTGGAGCCCATAAAATACACCCAGGGGAACTCCAAAGTTTAGAGTTTGAAAAGATAGGGAGAATTCCACAGAATAAACTCTCAAGGACTCTCTTTGAACTAGGAGTTGAACCTTGAGGAGGTGACATCAGGGAGGCTAAGTGAAGGAACTGTTATAAGGAGGCCATGATTAACTGTGTCAAATGCTGCTAAGACAAAGAAGGAGATTACTGAAAACAAGGAGCTATAGTATTAAGCAACAATGGAGTTAACTATTGTCAACTATTGTTTCAGTGGAATAGCAAAGATGAAAGCCTGACTGGGAAGTAAAACAGTGAGAAGTAGAAGAGAGATGATAAAAACATCATAATTTTTTTAAAAAAGATTTTACTTATTTATTTGACAGAAAGGGATCACAAATAGGCAGAGAGGCAGGCAGAGTGAGACTGGGAAGTAGGCTTCCTGCTGAGCAGAGAGCCCGACACAGGGCTGTATCCCAGGACCCTGACCTGAGCCGAAGGCAGAGGCTTAACCTGCTGAGCCACCCAGGCACCCCAACATCTTGATTTTTTTTTATTGTGTTATGTTAGTCACCATAAAATACATCATTAGTTTTTGATGCAGTGTTCCAAGATTCATTGTTTATGTGCAACATCAGTGCTCCACGCAGTATGTACTGTCCTTAATACCCATCACCAAGCTCACCCATCCTCCTACCCACCTCCCCCTTAAAATACTCAGTTTGTTTCTCAGAGTCCACAGTCTCTGATGGTTCATCTCCCCTCCAATTTACCTCAATTCACTTTTCCTTTCCTTCTCCCAATGCCCTCCATGTTATTCCTTATGTTCCACAAGTAAGTGAAACCATATGGTAATTGACTTTCTCTGCTCAACTTATTTCACTCAGCATAATCTCCAGTCCCATCCATGTTGACACAAAATTTGGGTATTCATCCTTTCTGATGGCTGAGTAATATTTCATTGCATATATGGACCACATCAGCTTTATTCATTTGTCTATTGAAGGGTATCTTGGCTCTTTCCACAGTTTGGCTATTGTGGACATTGCTGCTATGAACATTGGAATACATATGGCTCTTTTTTTCACTACATCTGTATCTTTGGGGTAAACTTGCAGTAGGGCAATTGCCAGGTCATAGGATAGCTCTATTTTTAATTGTTTGAGGAATCTCCACACTCTTTTCCAAAGTGGCTGTACCAAGTTGCATTCCCACCAACAGTGTAAGAGGGTTCCCCTTTCTCCATATCTTCTCCAGCATTTGTGGTTTCCTGCTTTGTTAATCTTTGCCATTCTAAACTGGTGTAAGGTGTATCTCATTGTGGGTTTTTTTTTAAGATTTTATTTATTTATTTGACAGACAGAGAACACAAGTAGGCAGAGAGACAGGCAGAGAGAAAGGAAGGGAAGCAGGCTCCCCGCTGAGCAGAGAGCCCGACGTGGGATCTCAGCATCTCGGGATGCTGGGATCATGACCTGAGGCAAAGGCAGAGGCTTTAACCCACTGAGCCACCCAGGCACCCCCTCATTGTGGTTTTTTTGTTTTTTTGTTTGTTTGTTTGTTTTTAAAGATTTTATTTATTTGTCAGAGAGAGAGAGGAGAGCGAGCGAGCGAGCACAGGCAGACAGAATGGCAGGCAGAGGCAGAGGGAGAAGCAGGCTCCCCGCCAAGCAAGGAGCCCGATGTGGGACTCGATCCCAGGACGCTGGGATCCTGACCTGAGCCGAAGGCAGCTGCTTAACCAACTGAGCCACCCAGGCGTCCCCTCATTGTGGTTTTGATTTGAATTTCCCTGATGGCCAATGATGGTGAACATTTTTTCATGTGTCTGCTAGCCATTTGTATCTCTTCATTGGAGAAGTGTCTGTTCATGTCTTCTGCCCATTTTTTGACATGATTATCTGATTTTTGGGTGTTAATTTTGAGAAGTTCTTGGATATCAGCCCTTTGTCTGTACTGTCATTTGCGAATATCTTCTCCAATTCCATGGGTTGCCTCTTTGATTTGTTGACTGTTTCCTTTGCTGTGCAGAAGCTTTTTATCTTGATGAAGTCCCAAAAGCTAATTTTCGCTTTTGTTTCCTTTGCCTTTGGAGACCTGTGTTGAAAGAAGTTGCTGCAGGCAATGTTGAAGAGGTTACTGCCCATGTAAGAGGTTTTCTGTCTACATGTGTGACTTCACATACATTAAGGCCAGCTTCATGAAAAATTAATTTCCAAGACAAAGATTATCTGGTGTATGATCTGGGTCATTGGGATGGTGGTATAGGACACAGTGGTGTCACATGATGCTGGGGGATTTGGTTACTTTGCTAAGTGGGGTTGGAATGGGAGAAGAAAGAGAAAATCAAGCTTTTGAAATAATACAAATCTGCAGGCACTGATAAGTACAGGTCTGTCCCCTGCCACCACTCTTCCTCCTTGAATGAAGTATTTTTCCAAGAGCAGTTAGTGATTGCAAAAATTGAAATAGATAAATATGGAATGAATTATCGATACTATCCTATATTTGTGACACTACCATAATACATTATGAGAAAATGAAGATGTTGTACCTTGAGGGTTCTCCAAAACTCCTGACATTTTATTGAGCCTCAGAAGTCTGCATGATCTCTGTGTCCACAAGGCCACATTTCATTCACACCGAGGTAAAGGGAGCGCTGCAGCATGCAGTCTAGGACTTCTTGGGTAGGATCTGTGGGGACATTATCCCTAAGTGTTAATGAGATTAGTTTGTTCATTTTAGCTCCTTAAGTTAAATTTGTGAGAATTCCTCCCCAGCATCTTGCTAATTTCCAGGAGTTACTTTAGGGATTACAGTTTCTTTAAAGGCAAAGAATTGAGCAAGGAGTGAAGTAATATGGGGTCAGAACATAGTTTCATGACATTACACATCATGTCCTATTGGGCAGTCATGGAAAGATCTGTGAGAAGTGGTTAATTTCCTTTCTCCATGAAGACCAAAAGGTCTACCTAACCTGAATATAATTGGTGGCAGAGTCTTACTCAAGTAGAGTTGAGCTGTCAGCTGCTAAGAAGGCTAAAGCAATGTGTTTCCTAGCACTGTGTTCAGTATAAGGGACCTTCTCTGAGTCAGTACCATCACATTTAGGCTCATTCCTTTCTTCTATTACAAACAAATACATACACACACAAATACTCACTCACACCTTCCAGACAACACCTCTTAGATTCCTTCCCATTGGTTCCCCTATATCTTGAATGCCATCTAGTAACCATTCTATTAGGTCCTCCTAAGTCTAATATTTCCCAGGATCCTTTTTATCCCTCTACAAAGAATCCTAGCCTTAATTTTTCTTTTATTATGGATCCAAATAAGCCAGTAATCCAGAGCCCAAACTGTTAGCAATCCAAAACAAGTTTCTTTTCCCTTGAGGGCAAAGAAGCACTTCTTCAAATGTTCAAATATTTGCTAGAGTGAAGTAAAGTATTTTCGTATAATTCTAAGACAAGTAATGTAGGGACTGACTAATCACCTTAGCCTTTCTTCCTTTTAGAATGGTTTTAGTCAACCTAAGGCAGTCCAAAAAAACACAAAATGTTAAGTTCCATTTATCCAGCCAGGCTGCATACTTATGGCTTTTTCTATTTTGTCATCAGATGCTGTTCTGGGTGACTGATGGAGTATTGCTCAAGCCAGATGCACCTCGGTGCAACTAAACATATTTAAGATTCTCTGGAAAACAAACAAACAAGACACGCACCCACTCAGGTCAATAAAAGAAGTGGAAGCAGGTAGAGGAGAGGGTAGAGGAGGAGTGGGGGTAAGAGGGAGAAGATAGCAAGGAAAAGAGACAAAAGTCAATACAAACTTTTGTACTCTGAAGACCTTGTGGGAAGGAATCAAGGGGAGCACTCATAGTATAAAAGACTTTGAAATCTGTGGCAAAAGAGAAATTCTCTTAGTTGCTCAAGTTTTCCATTTTACAATGGGCACCAGGGCCTCTATGGGGGAAGGTCTGGTGAACTCTTGATGAAAGGTACTGACAGAGGTTAAATGCCTTAGGTTGGAGAGTAATCTTATTCCGAAGGAGTGAGACTGTGCTTATAAGAAAGGTTAGGTGGTAATTCTAGGCTTCCCCAGGTGCAAACACTTTAGGCTGGAAAGCCTGTTAGCCTGTGATTTCATGCAGCTGGGGTGTCACATTTGGGTAGGCTTGGCAACAAGAGGGAGGAAAGGGACAGGTTCTATTTATAGTAGAAACCAGGTGTGCAAAAGAGGAGCATTCTTTTTGTTTTGTTTTTGGTTATGAGGAGAGTAGAACATAGGTCTGCAACCAAGAAAGGTAGAACACTAAGAAATAGAGTGAGAGACCATAGGAAGGAAGTGTCAACAGGCTCAGTGACAGAATGAATATGGATAAGAAAGGGGATGGAAGAATAAAACATAGTTATCCTGACAAAATATGGATTATCATGGCAATAATGATATCAGCTCACATAATGAATGCCTACTATATTCATGTTATGTGCATTATTAAGATCTTTGCAAAAATCTGAGTGAGGGTGATATTATGATCCCTGTTGTATGGAGAAGAAAACCAAGACTGGGAGGGATTGTTTGCTCAAAATTAAACAGTGATAGAACTGGGCCTCAGGTGGTTGTCTCATTCCAAACCTGTGGTCCCAACAGCTGCTTTCAACTATGGAAGCCAGAAAAAAGAGTGATTCCATTAAGAGAAACAGAAAAATGAATAACAACTCTGTGTGGGGAGGCTAATAGGATGAGAAGAAGTGCCTAGGTTGATTGTTTCTGTTACTACTATAGCGATGCACGCATCTTTTATAGATCATTATTGCCTTCATGTTAAAAATAAGATTTGAGTATGTGTTTGTCAGTATTATTTATATATACAGAATAGCCAGGGATCCTTCCAAGAAAGCTTAAACATCAAACCTAAAAATTCTTCAACTAAAACCATCCTTTCTTATTTATTTCTCTGAACATAAATTAGTGGCCTGCCACAGCTGACATCTGTAGAAAATCACTATGAAGAAATGTTTCTTCCTCTGTGTGATTTGGTAGTATTTGTTACTTTTCATAACACATTGGGGAAATATGTTTTTTCCACATGGTATATTTTTACTTTTTTCTTTGATGCTTATTTTTATAGTAGATTGTTTTGTTCTACACCTAACCTATTGTTGTTTTTCCTTCAGTGTTTCTTCCAAATAAACAATATTGCTTTTCTGAAATAGTATTTTCAAATCTAAAAATAACCTCCCATGTGTTTAAAAGGGTACCCTTTTAAAAATATGCTTCCTTTGAGATATTTTCAGTGGATGCTTATTTGGTTGTCTAGTTCTTTATTTATCTTCTGACTGTGTCACTAAAATGGACAGGGAGACCCGGCTGATTATAGTCCTATGTTTAGGTGATTTAAGAAAAAAAATAACATAGAAGCATCTGGAAATGTTGATTGTCATTGTAAAAGCATACTGAATCTGTAGCAGTGACCGCATTTCTAATTGTGTTAAAAAATAATGAGCAATCTTTATCCTCCCTCACTCCCACATATGGCTACACTTACTACTTGAAACATTTCTATGCCTTTTACCATTTTGTGACATGTGTCATGATTGTTATTAACTGTTCAGTGCTTCCTGAAAGCAGTGAACGTTTATGTCTAGTTCACTATTGTTGACCTATTATCGGTTAGAACAATGTCTGAAATGTAAGTAACTATTCAGAAAATGTGTATAATGTATTAATGTGAGATATTATTTGAGAAGATTATACATATATAAACAGAATGGCTTTGAGTGTAGTTAAATAGAAGATAAAAATCCTGGAAGCCACTTGAAAGTTGTGAGCTTGAAATCTTTGGTATGTTTCTCTCAGAAGTTAGAGCTTAACAGGAAATGAAGTTTCCAATCTGAATTACTTGCTGTTTATTTTGATACAAAGCCTTACTAAATCTTCTGAAAGATATTTTTAAAAATTTTATTTATGACCAATATTCCATGACAATTTCATATCAAGGGTAGTTTATGGGCTTAAGTTTGTGGTTTGTAAGTACAAGTATTTCTACCTCTAATAATCACAATTTACTTTTTTTATAATTTTAGTACAGCATTTCTGGGAGTTGCTCTTCCATCTATGGAAATAGAACTGTGTGTTCTTCTGTTTTTTTCTACAGAAAAAAATGTTATTTAGGACCAGCATCAAATTTTATCTACATATTCATGTGACTGGTCCACAGTAGGGTTGTTAGAATTCGTTTTATTTCATGTTTAATAAATATAAACCAGTATGCTTTATAAACATAGCTTGTAATGTAATCAAGATATCATAAAATGAACTTTTTCTGCTTTCCACCATCTCTGTAAACTTTTGCCAGTGCATTAATCTTCCTTTTCTTTGGATTAAAAGTTCCATTAAACCTGTTTTCTGCTCAGACCTTTGTCCTTCTAAGTTGTATATAATCTCAATTCAGAAATTACAATGATAGTTGTAATTAAAATATGAATTTGCATGCATTAAATCTTTTCTCTATCTGCTATTACCCTACCGCTATTAGTAGGGATATGTTTCAGATTGGAAATTACCAGAAAAAATAGGAGAGGGATGGACAGTGAGATTGGCTGCTTCTTTTCGTTTCCCCTAACCATTGTTACTTTGACCTCAATAAGGGGAAAGAAGATTTGGTCAGGGGCTAAGACAAGATAAACATCCATTTGCTGTGGTCTGGTAATAAGTTCTCTCCTACCTTGTGCCCTGGGACACTTTTTTGGACTCTTTCCAGGTTTACTTCTGGTCCCTCCCTTCTTGGGATGAGCCATCTCCATTGAGAAAGGTCTTTGGTCCCTCCAAGCAGTCTTATAGGGGAGGACTCAAGATGGTTCCTTGCATATTCTCTCTCCCTTGTGTGGCAGTCACTGATCGGCAGGACACTGTTTTGGATCATGTGACCTACCAAACTCTAAAGTGAAGCTGAGTCTTCCTGGCTTTGTCATTTAAGCAAAGATTGAACACATCTCTCATAGGCAGGGACAAGATCCCATTCATGTTTTAGATTTCTCAGACTTGAACCAAGCACCAGCCCTCGATATCTAACAATTTCAGCAATTTTAAAAACATTTTCCTGGTACTGGGATAGAAGTCCCTCATCTCTTCTTGTTGGCTGGGATTTAGAGCTTAGGATTTCATAAGACTGCAACAATATCTTTCAGCGGTCCACCCTTCTCTCCGCTTTGATCTCTAGTAATATCTTTGATCTGGATCAGGGGCTCAAGGACATGGAACAGGTTCACTTCCCTTCCCATTCTAAATTCTGTTTGGAGAGAAGGTACAGGGAGTCTGATGCGTACTCATTATTGGAGACTTGGTTGAAATTGAGACATAACCAGGCATATTCTAATATCCTGTTGCACAAATAATTGAAAGTATGAAGAATGAGGAACAACTAGGTTGATCCATACAAAAGTGCTAATACTGGATCATTCTGATTTACACAGGTAGCAATTTCATTAGTCTAATATTATACCACTTTAAATAAATACACAGTTGCATAATTTTAGTAAATAGCAAGGGTCCACCATTGAAATTTGGGTTCAGATAGGTTTCAGAATTCATAAATTTTTAGATTTTATTTTTATTTATTTATTTATTTATTTATTTATTTATTTATTTATTTATTTATTTGACAGACAGAGATCACAGGTAGGCAGAGAGGCAGGCAGAGAGAGGGTGGAGCAGGCTCCCTGCTGAGCAGAGAGCCCGATGTGGGGCTCGATCCCAGGACCCTGGGATCATGACCTGAGCCGAAGGCAGAGGCTTTAACCCACTGAGCCACCCAGGCGCCCCAATTTTTAGATTTTAGATTCAGATTTTTGAATGTAATTGAGTGCATATTTTATATATTATTTATCTCTGTGGCTCTGGATTACAAAGCTCTCTGATATCTATATTTGGAGAGTGTTTGGTTATGCAAAAAACTTTTTTATTTGTAATGTCAGTTGTGATTTCTGGCTGAGAATTTGCATTTTGTAGAGAAATTTCAGTCATCTAGTGAAATTCTAGGTAGTATGTGAACTATAGATGGAAGATACACCATATTCTGCCCAAGGTGTCTTTATAACTCAACAATGTGATAATATCATCATAAGACCTCCATCATAAATTCATTTCATTTCACAGCGCCTTAACAATTGATTCCACCCTCCAATATGTGAACACACTAATTTATAAAATGATAAATTGTATTGAATTTTAAAGGTTTAATGTTAAAAATGAGCAGGGATATTTCATAGTTCTCAATTTGCCCCTCATTTATTTATTATTATGAATTTTGCCCAGATTTCCTTATTGTTTCTTCTTGTCCTGTGCTAGCTTAGACTTTCTCAAATTTTAATACATAGAAGCATTACTCTTTAGGAGTGCACACAGAGAATATGTATATTGTTAATTCATGACTGATACAAAAAATTCAAGGTTAATTTTTACCTGCATGCGGTTTTTACTTAGGGTTTCAATTTAGAAAATGACCTAAGAGTTGACATGACAGCGACAGGACACCTAAGTGCAATACAATCAGACTGTTTAGTGTGGACTTGAATTCCTCTTTAAGTATGTATCAGCAGCTGCTTCTCACTGGCTCGTTACTTGTCCTGTAGGTGTGCCCGAAGCAGGACCACCCGTTCAGCTGTATCTCATTACACTTGGCATTGTAGGACCTCACTTAACCTACTTTCTTCTTTATACTTTCTGTAAACAGAAATGTATAAACTTTGGGAACTGTTTAATATGGGAGCAGGTGCAGTATGGACAGAAGACTGCTGTTAGGCATTTAGGAACCCACTTGGATGTGTCTACCACTGTTAGCGGTATGATCTTAAGCAAATCATTTAAAGTCTCTCTGCCTTTTTCCCTGAAAACGGAGTTAACTAAAAGCAGTGATAATGGCTTAGATTTGTATGGGGTTTTGCTTCTAAGAATTACATTCACTAAACTTCATTTAATTCTCATAATATCCTTGTGAGATAATAGCTCAGGCAGAATTATCCATATTTAATGGGTAGATACTCAAAAAAGTGAGATATCTCAATGAAACCCTGTTTGGGATAGTCCTCAAAATATGTTCTGGATTTGCATCTAGACTCTAGATTTTAAATTCCAAATATAGTTGTTTTCTCCTCATTCCTCCACTCCAGCTATATCCGTTTTATTTTTCTTAAACTTCAGTCAAGTGACAACACATATTACAGTATTTTTTATTCAGTGTTTTCAAATGTTCTATTATTTCCCAAATGTTTCAGTTGACTCCATTTTAACCCAAATTTATATAAAGTAAAATTATGTAGTTATTGCAGATGGATAATCAGTAACATTTGCGATAAATAGGAGGTGTCCATAAAAACACATGCACAGAACAAACCCAAACTAAATCAACATCATTAAATTCTAAAAAGAAAATCTAGCTAAGGATTGAATCTTCATGTTTACTCCTTCTTTATTTTGAGGAAAAAAAAAAGATTAGCAAGACAGAGGTTGAAGACAACTGGCATCAAACAGAACTTTTCTTAGTGAAATCAAAAGCTTTGAAAGAGGAAAATTTTCTGTGATTCTGTGTTAGTTAAGGTCATGCCTATAGGTCACCTGAAATCAATTTGTGTGCCACCATTATTTGTCCCACATTGGGGAGAGCCCTGTACTATGTCTCACCTAGCACGACCTCCTCTTAGGGTTATAGTGAATTTCAGATAATACATGTGAAAGCATTTCAACAACATTAGCTAATTTGGGAGAGTGTGCTCGTGAACACAATGCTGTGTATATGATTCATGTTTAAAATTACATAAAAATGAAAAACGTTGTGCTTTCATTTTGTTTTTTGGTCACTTCTGTATTAGGTGGGCTATATGAATTCCTTTAATCCTCTCTAATTTTGTTTCATAACTTATGCCACCATATATCCTTTATGTAATTTTTTATGTCGATATGTAGTGAAGCACATAAAAAGGTGCTCAAATTGTAAAGATACACAGGCGGGGGTAGATTTTTAGTAATTGAATACAACCGTTTAACAGATCAAGAAACAAATGATTGGCAGCACCCTAGAAAGTCCCGCCTGTCCCTTGCTGGTGCCAGCCTTCCCAAGAGTAGTAAAACATAGGTTGACTTAACAGCTCAATAAGTTTTACCAGCAACTGGTTTTCAGTTTGGAAATCTTCAGCATCTTGCTTCTTTCCCCCAACAGATTTCTTGTGAAATTCACCTGTGCTCTAGTTCATGTAGTGTTTACCCATTTTACTGTTAATGGGCATTTAGGTAATTTCCAGTATTTCCTATTACCAAAAATACTACTGTAAGCATTCTATACATATCTTTTAGGAAAATATATATGCATTTCTTTTTTGGTGACTATCTAGAAGTGGTATTGTTGGGTCAAAGGAGATGCATGTGTAGAGCTTAGGGGAAATTGTTTTATTTACCAACTTCTCATCTTCTGTCACCAACAGTGATTCATAACTGCATCTTGATAGCCTTTTGGGGAAAGATCCACCATCAGTATATAATGATTTTAATGTAGTATATCAAGTTTTTCTACTCCAGAAGCAGAAGGGTCCTTGGCGTTTTCTTTTACCAGAACTTTCCTAGAATTCTCCTTTCTCCAGCAAGAATATAAAGGCCTAAGATCTAAGCATATTCAGTCAGATTCTCTTTTGGGGAGGGGGGGTGGGAGGGGTGGGATTGGAAACTTTAGTAGAACAATTCAAACCAGAACAAATGATTAGAATTCAATCTTGATAACAGCAGTGGTGACTTGTAAAGTCTGGTAAGATTTTGGTTATCTGTTTTTTATCAGTGTTAAGCCTGGTTGCTTGCCTTCCTTGGATCTTGTGAGCTTCCATGTCTCCTTCCAAAACATTCATTATTTAATTAAAATATCCATGATGACATTGGTTGCTTGCAACCAAAGAAGCCTGTGTCATGGATAAGTTCATATACCATGCATTTCAATAACACCTTTTCTCTTGCTATGCTACAATGTTCCATTTAACTATATTCTGTTGAATGTGATAAATTTCTAAATAATCTTGGTGTCTTCATATAGATAAGGATATCTATTAAAAAGTATGAATTTATGATTTCTGAACAGAGTGGAAATGCTTCCTACAAATGAGGCATAGAGGAAAATGGTGACGATTATGTCCTTCTTAACTGCATGGGAGAGTTGAATAATCGAAGATAAGGGATTTTGTGATACAGAAAATTTTGTCTCCTAGAGTTGATATTTACTGACTCTAATGGTAAATATATATTATTTATGAATGTTATATTACATTTCAGATTAAGTGCATTAAATAGTAGTGTTCAGAGTATTAGTTTTTATCAGGAGTAATGAGAAAAGGTAAGTGTCACCTGCCATGAAATTAATGGTTTGGGAAGAATTTCTATGAAGTGTACTGAGCTGTATTTCATCTAAATTATGTTACATCTGCTTAAGAATTTAACATTGTATGTTTTATTTAATTACTAAGTTTTAACCCCTGACTACTAAAATCTGGAGCTGACTGTACACAAGCTGGCATTATGAGACTTTGCCTTTGCTTTATAGTTGTTTCTAAGCTTCAGTTTCTTTGGAGTGTGCAGTTATGGACTTGGGTAAAGTTTGCTTTTTTTTTTTTTTTAGATTATTTATTTATTTATTTGACAGAGAGAGAGAGAGATCACACACAGGCAGAGGGACAGGCAGAGAGGGGGAAGCAGGCTCTTCGCTGAGCAGAGAACCCGATGCGGGGCTTCATCCTAGGACCCTGAGATCATGACCTGAGCTGGAGACAGAGGCTTAACTCACTGAACCACCCAGCATCCCCCCACCTTTTTTTTTTTTTTTTTTTTAAGATTTTTTATTTATTTAGTTGACAGAGAGAGAGATCACAAGCAGCCAGAGAGACAGGCAGAGGAGGGGATAAAATTTGCTCTAATTCATGTGTTGAATCTCAGGTATCAGTCCTAAACTGAAATGGAACCTCAGGTCAGATTTCACAAGAACAGAGATGATGGCTACTTGAATTGACCTAATTTACACCATTTCCAGGCCAACTAACCATGCCATCAACTGTCAGTATTCTCCTGCTCTGATTTCCCTAATTCTATCTCAGCAAAGTAAAGGGCCTGTTTGAAAAAGCCTAGGGATACAGGTTTGTTCCTATTGGGTTTTTGTTGTTGTTGTTGTTTTGTTTTTGGTTTTGTTTTCATTTTTGAGATTTGTGTCCTAGGGCTGTGGGTGTTAGCCCTGGAGTTCCCTGCCATGCAGGACAAAACAAGAGTTAAGCTTTTGAAAGCAACATAAACAATGGCTGAAAGCATAGGAGGATTGTGGAGTCCAGTCCTGCTACTATGTGTCTGTTTTGTCTTCTTAGGCAAGTTACTCAGCCCATTAAGATTCAGTAATGGTAAGTAAAAGGGGGACTAGTGTAGTGTCTTCTTGGCTGTGATGATTAAATCTGTAAAGCACTCAGTCCAAGTGACATTGGCTATTAACCATTATTACAGGTTCCTCTACTGTAGTCCTGAGATGCCTCAAAGAATCTGGATTCCTAATTACAAAATGTGCACCCTCAAAAAATCATACAAGGTCTTCTGGGTGTGCTCTTTTAAAGCCTCTTGTACCTGTTCCTTAATGTACTTACCACAATGTTTATACTTAAAATATTTTGAGGGTTGTTTGTTTTGATGTCTATTTCCCTGACTGAGATTTAAATTTCATTAGGGCAGGGATTATGTTTCTTTAGATAATGAATTTATTTGTAACACCTAAACAAATACGTTATATATTAAGTGCCAACTAAATATTTGTAGAATGAATGAGTTAATGAATAGATTGAAAATAGTCATCCAGGAGCTCTATAGAGATACTGAAAGACCATTAAAACTAAAGAGGATTGGGGAACCTGGGTGACTCTGTTAGTTAACCAACTACCAGCGGCTCTGGTCATGATCAGGGTCCTGAGAACGAGCCTTGCATCTGGTTCCCCGCTCCTCTGGGAGCCTGCTTCTCCCTCCCTCTGCCTGCAACTCTCTCTGCTTGTGTGCTCTGTCTCTGTCAACTAACTAACTAACTAACTAACTAAATAAATACAATCTAAAAAAATGAAGAGGATTAATTTACTTACAGACTTAATTTTGCTCACTTTATATTCTCAGTGCCTATAACTGATCCTCAGACACAGAAGTGATTGAATAAACATTAAGTTGAACAGTATGAAACTGCCAATATCCAATTACTTCTGCCTTACAAAAATGGCAATTTCATGTAGATCAATGTGATATTTGTTCAACAGATTAGTAAATAAATGCTTGAATCCTACAGTAATTCCCCATGGTGGCTTTAAATTTAAAATATGTGTTTATGTGTATTTGTGTATCTTTGTTTTGCAACACAAATAATTGGGAGCTGTATAATACCCATTAAAGAGCTCCATCCCATATTTATAACCTCAAGATTTCTAGTAATAAATACTAAAAATTGATATTTTAAGTAAAGCTTTCTAAGAAATATTATCACTTATTTGCCATATCCGGGAACTACTAATCTTAATTTTGTCATTTGTGGATCAAAGCATCAAAACATAAGCCTCCTTAAGATGGTCTTAAAGTGTATGACTTTTTTTTTTTTCCCCCATGTCAAGCTGTATTTAGGAACAGATAATCTAGCTCTTGGAATTTTGTATACCAACACTTGAAGAGTATATACATTTTCTTCTTTATAAGGTTAGAGTTTATTAAAGATGACAAAAAGATTTGTTGGCAATGACTGACCCCATTAAGAAATGAGCAATATGCATATTTTCTACTCTGCCATAATGATGAACAACTATGCATCTATGGATTGGGTTTCTGATAGCAACTTCCAGCTTATCTCACCTAGAAAGTACTCACTATTATTAATCTTAGCCCTAAGAGACTAGTCCCTCTTCTGTATGTTGAGAATATTCTAAATTTTACTTTTTCCTCTTCTGAGTCTCAGCAACGATGATTTTTTGGACTGGGATATCTGCTTTTAATTTGGTACATTAGTAATAATCATGTTTAATATTTTGATAATTCTTATGTACTTGAAAGCATATTCATAAAATAATGAAACATTATTTATGATTTATACAGAAGACTTTGGTCCCTTCCATCAATATGCATTTCACAAAGGCAGAGAAAGTGTTTAAATGTATATGTATTTATTTTTAATAATGGTAATGGGTATAGTTTCTTGGATGCACGCATGTGTGTCCTTTTTCTTTCTTCTCTCTAGCAGATAGCCTTATTTCTTGATACTGTGGCCATGTGGAATGAGAATAAGACTAGGTCAGCTAGAATTCACAGTCAGGTTTTCTGATTTTAAATCCCAGGCATTTATTTTTTTGGAATTCCAAAACATATTCTAAGCTCATTAAAACCAGCCAGCTACAATTTAAAATAGAAAGCAGTCAAAAAAATTTTTATTAAGTGCCAACTGAAGTGTCTGGTTCATCTTTTATTGATTGTGTGGAAGATAACCTTATAGCTGTCTAGTGAACATCTTAGCATTTTTGAAAGAACTATGTTTCAGCTATGTCATCAGGGAAGACCTAGTCTGTTAAAATCTCTCTAAGCAAACGACTCCACAACTTTCCTGAAGTCAGTCTGAAAAAATGTTTACCCATTTTTATTGTCAGAATATTTCCCTATATGATTAAGCTTATTTTGTGCTGCTCCTTAATCTTTTATCTGGTTCAATCTGCAATATACTTTGGAATAATTATTCATGATTTTCTGATATTAAGAGTTTCTAATGTCTCAAACTCTTATCTAGATCTTACCTCGGAGTCTTTCCTAACCCTTGCATGTCTTTCTTTACTTAGGTAATTTAGAAAGCTTCACTTTCCATCTGTGCTGCTTTTCTATTATAAAATCACCTTAGTAACTCATTAGCTTTCATAGCAGAATCACAACAGTGATTTATATTTATTTAGCATGTTAATCAGCATGACCTTCGTTGCTGCAATTTCATTTTGGAAGACTTACAATGCAGCGTTCCCCTTAATTATTTGCTTGAATATTGTATTTTCATTCATTCAGCTTCATTTTTATTGTCTATTTGTACCTTGTTTGTTAATCCAGTTAAAATACAAAATGCCTGCATTTTCACACTATAATTTAGCACTATTAAGGTATTAAATCTTAGCATAAGATATATGGCTAATTTTATTCTTTTCACCCCTAATGCTTATATTACCTTTTTGACCTTCAAACTTATAAATATGTAAACAAGCTTAAAATTTAGAGACAGGCATTAGTGGGCAGTTCATACATTAAAGTGGATATGCTAAAATCAAGTCTTTTTTTTTTTTTCCATTTTCAAGTAATATACTCAAACACAGCAACAACAAAAACCTGAGCCTGTTTATTACTCATTTATAATCTCATTCTAACTGAATGTTTTAAATCAGTCCAGTAAGATAGAGTTGTTGAACTTCAAGAATGGCAATAAAAATATATTTTGGAAGATTGGATTTTTAATTTAGTAATTGATCTATAACTGTTTTATTTGTTTTACTTCCAAGAGTTTAAATCAAGCAATGTAACATAATACTTTTTACTGTATTTTAGGAGGAACTAGTTAGTTTCTGAGAATAACTGTCCTCTCATAAAATAGTTTTGAGATACCAAATAAAACTCATTTTAATAGAAAAATTAATTTGATTAAATCATGCAGATTATTCCTTATATTTAATAAAGAGGCTTAATTTCACAGACATAGAGAAATGAAATATAAAGAGGAAAAAATTATCTGAAAAGTAAAGAAAACTAATAATATAGCTATTGACATGAGTTTAAATTCAATTATTTTATCTCTGGCTAAATCCCACAATGAGCATAAAATTTAAAATTATGCTAAGAAGCATGTCAGATTAATCTATCAGAATAAATATGTAAACTTGTAATGAAACAGTCAGAAATGGGTCAGTATCAGACAATAGCAACCAGAAATATAATTTACAATGTTTGTAGCAGAGAGATAAATGTATCAGATTTAGGAGCTGCACAGATCTCTCAAGTGTCAGGCAATGCTACCTATCAAAGAAGTCAGGAGATGGAGGAAGGTGGGCAAGTTCTGGGAGGGTACCTAAATTGGGAGAGACTGGCAGATCTCTGAAGTCTGCTAAGGCAAGTAGAATTCAGAATCTGAGGGTCAGATATTCAGGAGTAATATAATGACCAATTAGGGCCCGTAAGTTCTCATCTTAGAACCTCTGATTTAAAAACAAAAAACAAACAAAAAAAACATGTTTACCATGTATGTTCACAAAACAGTTTTAATGAGAACGAAGTCATTGTTCCTAGAAATACTTTACCTTTTGTTAAATCAAGGCAAAGTTAGTCCTTTTTGAAGGTCATAGAACAGCTGACAATTCTTAAGTTGAGAACCAGGTATTATATGCAAGTACTTCATGTGTGTCATTTCTGTCAATCCTCAATATATATAATGGGCATTATCTCCATTACACTTATGAAAAAACAGAGGAATAGAGATTAAATCATTTGCGTAAGGTCATATAACTAGTAATAAATCAAGTCATTGGTAGATAGGAATTGGTAGTTGGGATTGGTAGTTTAACTCCAAAGCTACAATGATGTGCTATTCTAGAACAAGCACAGGTGAGATTCTAAGGTATGTATGACCAGTTTGAGTGCAGTTCATGTTTGGACATCATGAAGTAGTAGTGTGGACTAAGTAACCATGTTGAATTTGGTTTTGGATTTACCTAAATTCATTTTTTCTTGTTATTCATTCATTATTTACAATTATTCTACTTGGTATAGCAGGTACTATATTAGGGATAGAGGAATTAATATGACAGCATGTCCTTATGAATTTATAGTTTACTGGCAAAGATAGTAAATATGTAAATATGTATGTTATATTTCTTTGAAATAGTGCTATGAGGAGAAATAAAGCAGACTAAAGACAGTGAAAGGAGAGAGGGTTCTTTTAAAGGGTGTTCATGAAAGGATTCATGATTTGAAAAAAGACTTAAAGGGAATGAAGAAGGTTTCCAAATATGTGGAGGAAAATAATTAAAGAGGAAAGAGTAAGTGTAAGTACACTGAGTTCAGAAAACAAAGGGAAAAGTATTGTGAAATGAGTTTGTAGAGACAGAAGTGACATTACAGTGGACACACTAGATTGTAGCATAATGTTCCCGAGGCAAAACAGATAGGAAGCCATTGGGGGTGTCTTGCATGAGAAGGGTCATAATCACATTTTTAAAAATTTAAAATCCTCCCATCTGCTGCGGAGGTAATGCCTTAGATGAAGGTGGTAGAGGTGAAGGTAAAGATAAGTAGTTAGGCTGATATAGTCTAAAGGCAGAGCATAATGTAATTACTCATGCTTAAAGATTTGAAGTTTTGATGTTAAAAAAAAAGAATATTTCAAAATTTTTACTGAGCAATAAGATGAGTGAATGGTGGTACCAGGTTTGAGGGGATAGAAATAATCATTTTGGAAACACTAAATGTTAAATATTTATTAAGGATCCAAGTGAGGATAGAGATTTGGCAATGAGTTAAGTAGTCAAGAGATGGGGACATGATCTAAAATAAGCATACAAATTTATGTAGACGGTTTGCAAAGCCTTAAGACTGGATGACATTGCCTAGGAACCTGGATGGATAGAGAATGCAGAGAGGCAATGATTGAGTTCTGGGTTATTCCTGTACTTAATAGTTAGGAAGAGGAAAAAATGCAGAAAGTGGATTTGAAAAGAAATATTAAAAATAAAACCTAGGAATGGGTTAGTGTCTTAAAATTGAAGAAAATGTTTCAAGTAGTAAGGAATGTCTATGTCAAGTGCTGCTCAGAAGTTGAGTAAATTAGGACTAAATATAGACCATCTAACCATAGAATTTACCAACATGGAAATTGTCATTATCCTTGAGTAAAACAATTTCAAAGGAATGGTTGTGATCAAAGCCATAAGAAATCAAATGAAAGAAGAAAACATAAACAAATCCTTTGAGGAATTTTGCCAAAATGCAAACAGAGAAATTGGGCAGTAACTAAGCACATAAGGTACAGTTTTCTTTTTTCTTTGGTGAACGTTGTTATAGAATGTTATATACAAATAGAAATGATCCAATAATCAGGAAAAAAAAAATGAAATTTACATTTGAAAAAGAAAACCGAAGGAACAAGATTCTTGAGAGAGGAGGATGAAATGCATATAAGTGCATGGTTTTACCTTAGGTAGATGTAGGGACTTTTCATTCACTGTAACAGAAAGGAAATTCCAAATACATAGGTACAGATGCAAGCATGGTGGTAGGTGATGTGAAAACGGAAGTTCTATTTTGGTTCCCTCAGTTAAAAAATGTGGTTATCATTTGAGACTGAGGTGGGGAGGTGGGCGCTGGAAATCTGAGGAAATCCACGATGGTGTGAAATAATCTTTGTGATTGGGAAAGTAAATTCCCTGTGCTATGTATTAGAATGACAGAGCACTGCTGAGATCCCAGTTGGAATAAGTGGTCCCAAATGTGAAGTGAGACCAGCCAGCATGGTTATGTATACTTTCCACAGATGAAAGTTATGGACCAGGAATCTAAACTGGATTTTTTAATCAGTAATTAAAGGGCTAACTGCCAATATGAAAGTAATAGATCAATGGATTAGTGGTGTTAACGGGTATAAGAATTATTGGTGTGGCCTAATGATTTGAGTAAGTGAGCTGGAAAGATAGGAACTGATGTTTAAAGTTCTGAGCCTGTCTGAGATCTTTAAAATAGCAGGAGAATGTTAGCTCTTACAGGCTACTGATGTCACAAGCAGCTGGACTTGCTACTGAATAATTGAGAAAGATGTGCAGTTCACGTGTTGTATGACTTGCAATTCACACATCCCATGGAAATAATGAACCTTGTTTCAAAATGGCATTTGTATACTCCAAAATAATAATAAAGGTAAAATTAATACTCTGTTGTGAATTATCAGGGAAATGCAAATCAAAACCACAGTGAGATACCATCTTATACCTGCCATAATGGCGAGCATCAAAAAGACAAGAAATAACAAGTGTTGGGAAGGATAGGGACAAAAAGGGAAACCTATGCCTTGTTTGTGGGAATATAAATTGGTATAGCCACTGTGGAAGAGTCTGGAGGTTTCTCAAAATATTAAATCTAGAATTACCATATGATCTAGTAATTCCATTTAGGAATTTACCCAAAGGTTAAAAGGGTATTTACCCAAAGAAAACAAAAACAATAACTCAAAAAGATATATATTCCCCTGTTTATTGCAGCATTATTCACAATAGTCAAGATACGGAAACAGCCCCAGTGTCCATCCATAGATGAAAACATAAAGAAGTTGTCATATAGGTGTGTATACACACACACACACACACACACACACAATAGAGTATTACTTAGCCTATAAAGAAGAATGAGATGTTGCCGTTTACAATAACATGGATAAACCTAGAGGGTATAATGCTAAGTGAAATAAATCAGGCAGAGAAAGACAAATACCATATGATTTCACTCATATGTGGAATTTAAGAAAGAAAAAAAACGAACAAAGAAAGAGATAAACAAAAACCAGATTCTTCTTTTTTTTTTTTTTAGATTTATTTATTTATTTATTTGACAGAGAGAGAGATCACAAGTAGACGGAGAGGCATGCAGAGAGAGAGAGAGAGGGAAGCAGGCTTCTTGCTGAGCAGAGAGCCCGATGCGGGACTCGATCCCAGGACCCCGAGATCATGACCTGAGCCGAAGGCTGTGGCTTAACCCACTGAGCCACCCAGGCGCCCCCAGATTCTTAAATATAAACTGATGGTTGCCAGGGAGGAGGAGGTTAGGGGCTTGAAAGAAATAAAGGGATTAAGAGTACACTTATCTTTTTTTTTTTTTAAAGATTTTGTTTATTTATTTGACAGAGATCACAAGTAGGCAGAGAGGCAGGCAGAGAGAGAGGAAGGGAAGCAGGCTCCCCGCTGAGCAGAGAGCCCGATGCGGGACTCGATCCCAGGACCCTGAGACCACGACCTGAGCCAAAGGCAGCGGCTTAACCCACTGAGCCACCCAGGCGCCCTGAGAGTATACTTATCTTGATGAGCACTGAGTAATGTATAGAATGGTTGAATCATTATATTGTACACCTGAAACTAATATAACACTATGTTACTTTGATTAAAAACTGAAAACTCATGTAAATGAGTCTGTCTTGAGATATTCTATATTAATGTGATTTGAAAAAAATCTAGTCTGTAACTCAATTCTGAATCATTTATGCTGAAGTTATAAAAGTTTGGAGGATTAATACACAATGTAGCAAAGTTGCCTTTGTACACAAAATACTGATACACTGAAACACAAAACATTGAAAACACCTGAAGTCAATGTAGTGAACAATGATTTAACAAGTTTCAGAATTTTGAGACAATGGTTCAGTCAGTATCTTATCAGTACAAAATTATTCTTGGAGTTTATTTGATTTCTTCTACTTTATTTTATCTTAGTGATCTTAATAAATTACCCTTTGGCTTTAGGTAAAATTTTTAGGCATAAACTCCAAAAACAATACATTAAAAATTTTATTTGCCATAACTCTTGAATTTTTCTCTAAAATATATCTTTAGCACATGGAAATACTAAATCATTGATGAAATATTAAGAAGTTATAGGAATTTTATTGGGGCGCCTGGGTGGCTCAGTGGGTTAAGCCGCTGCCTTCGGCTCAGGACATGATCCCAGGTCTTGGGTTTGAGCCCCACATCGGGCTTTCTGCTCAGCAGGGAGCCTGCTTCCTCCTCTCTCTCTGCCTGCCTCTCTGCTTACTTGTGATTTCTGTCAAATAAATTAAAAAAAAAAATCTTAAAAAAAAAAAAGTTATAGGAATTTTATAAAAAATGTTACAGTGTCACTTATATGTAACTTTTACCTTTACATGCATACGTATATAAGCATATAATGGAGGGGTACTTTTTGCAGAAACTAAATGACTAATTTGTTGACCTTAGTTATTTTGGAAAAATGTTATATATACATCTCTTCTTGATATTAACAGAATAGCTTAGTTTTATTTCAGAGATTTAAAAGCAAACATTTGAAATAAATACATGTTTATTACAAAAAAACCCCCAAACATTTGAAATAGATGCATGTTTATTACAATTTCCATAAAAAGCATGTACTTTCATCAAAATAATTTTGAATAGTTGGGAATCATAAAAAGCATGTACTTTCATCAAAATAATTTTGAATAGTTGGGAATCATAAAAAGCATGTACTTTCATCAAAATAATTTTAAATAGTTGGGAATCATAACAAGTTCTTGGCACTAGATTGTCCTTGTGATTTAAAATATGTTTTTTATGCAAATAGCATATTTGACGTTTGTATGTGACTACTTTCCTAGCAATCATGTAGCTGGATATAGTTTATCAAGTAAGCAAATCTTAACATTGCCTACTAGTAACTCCTGAATACCTTTTAACGTCAATGGATTGTAAGATGGTTTCCAGAATATATATTTAATGTACATACACACTTACATATACAAATTAAACCTTTTCTTTCTGACATTCCCAATGATAGCCTCATTCACATGAAAATTTGAAGCCCAAATGGAAAATCTGGGGAATTTGATATGAGAATATTGGTATAGAATACTGTGTTCCCCTTATCTGAGGATTTTGGCATCTTTTTAATTTAATCTACTATTGCTGCTTCTGTGTGCTTCTCAGTATTAAAAATTTTGTGTTTGAATCACAGAACTTTAAAGGTTGAAGGATGAGACTCTTAGAATCCTTCTATTTTCCCGCATGGGAAGCTAGAGTCCAGATAGATTGAAACTTGCTTAAGGGCCACATAACTAGCAAAAGGCAGATTCTGAATCAAGTTTTCTGACTTTAAATCTTTTGCCCCTTTTATGTTGTGTTGAAGCAGGCCTCGAAGGATTTCAAGGAGCCTGAGCTGAAGGAAGTTATTCTGGGGGAAGAAAACAAGAGCTTTATGATGTTCTGTTAGGGGAAAAGCAAAATAAAATGCACTTGTTACTTGAAGTTTGGAGGGAAAAAAGAATGAATAAAATATGGATAACTTTAAAAGAACATCATATAAGGCTGTTAGTACATCAATCCAGTGTTGATTTTGAGCAGTTGGTGACATTTAGAAAGAAGTGAGGTTTCCAGACATTTTCAGTAGGTGGTCAGTTTGACATTTCTATATAATGCCTCTCTGGGCTAATAAAACTTGTCTATTCCTGCTGGTTCCATTTTCATTTTATTCTTTCTGTTCATTTAAAGCAACAATTTAGTAAATCACAGTAAATAGGCAAATGCTGAAAGTCAGTGTTTATACATGCTAAAATTTTTTAAGCCTAGACTTTTTTTTTTTTGAACAGATGGGAGAAATGTGAGTAATTTCACTGGAATTCTATAGCCTTATTTAAAAAAATCATTTAATGGTATTTAAATATTCGGTTTATGTCTAATAATACAAATCATATTTTTAAATAAGCCTCAATTATTATCAAAACAGATTCATGTGGCTTGGCAGCTGCAAATAACATGGACATCTGTTACTGGGAAAAGAAGTTAAACCAAAATAAATTGAACTACAGCGAATGTTGCTGTAATTTAGTAATTATTATTTTAAACTACAAATTTTCCTACCTAACATCAGCTGGACTTTTGTAATAATGTCCTATTTAGAGCATGTCATGTCACCCACAGATTTGCTTCAAAGATTGCCCAAATTTCTCAAACCCTAAAACATAGACCCAATAGCCTACCCAGTACCATCTTCTCATAAATTATCCAGTCTTCTATGTTTACATGACTATCATTGCAATCCAGATAGTTCCCTGCCTTTTCTTATTTCTCCCCTATGTTTTAATTCACCTTGATGTCTTCTTACCTCCAAAGCAGGAAGCGTTCCTGCTTCCCCTTATGATACTGGGCATATATCTTTGCTCTTCAGTACATTGTGCCTCCTAAGGTCTTTTTATATGTTGTCTTTTCTTTTCTTTTTTTTTAAGGTATAATTAATAAGGGGTATAGGGACTCTGGAACTGGTTTTGCTTATCCCCATCCAAGTCCAGATGCTTATGGAGTTTTTTTCCTCTGCCTTCAGGTCTCTCTTTTGTTATCTAAAACTTTACCCTCTTTGGAGAACATTTGACAATCTTAGGACATTAAAAAAGGGGTTGTCCAGTGGAAGTAGTTTTTGAGGGGAATTTCTTCTGCTAAAGATTGGCAAGCATCACGCACTTTACACCTACTACCATCAGTGAGAGAACTGCGTAAGCATCTGCCCAGCACAGGGCGTGCTTCCCGCCTACAGGTCTGGTATAGACAGGATTTGCTCTTGGAAGAAGTGATCTTACTGATGTTCCCAGTCCCTAACAAGAATGATCCACTTAGGTGTGGGAGGCTATCCCTTTTTTTGCCTTGTGGGTTTTCCTGACCTTTCTGCCAGAATTAACACTACCCAAGAATAGCTTAAAATACTGTTGTTCATATGCCTCTAAAAATGATGTTTGTGAATAAACCTAAGGTTATACTCCTTTTGAGCTTTGGTTTTTGATCCTTGGTCCTCCTCCTGTTTTACTTTCTTAATAGGGCCTGCTCTTACAAATTAAAAGACTTTGCTCTTTTTTTTTTTTTAAAGATTTTCTTTATTTATTTGACAGAGAGAAAAATCACAAGTAGGCAGAGAGGCAGGCAGAGAGAGAAGGGGAAGCAGGCTCGCCATTGAGCAGAGAGCCCGATGTGGGGCTCGATCCCAGGACCCTGGGATCATGACCTGAGCTGAAGGCAGAGGCTTTAACCCACTGAGCCACCCAGGCGCCCCAAAGACTTTGCTCTTAAGTGGCTATCAATGAAATGGGTTTCACAAGCCAATTTGAAAGGCAAATCTGTTCATTAACAGTCTTAATTCCCTCCAATTTACTTACAATTAAATAGGGAAATGTTATGCATAAATATTTGCCCATAAGAAAAGCAAATTTTTCTGTTGAAGGTATTTTGCATCTGGAATTGCCCTGTACCCTTTTTACTGACTCCATCATTTCAAGCACTAAAGTTTCCTTTTGAAAGGATCCTACAACAATAATGATGATGATGAACAGCAAAGACCAGCCCATGGACTTCCTTATTGATAAAGGCATCAACCTGCTTCTCTCCTGTTCTCAATCTATTGCTCCACTCCAAATATCTTTAAGAGTGAAGTCTATTTATTGGCTACAGTCTTCAGTGCTTATATTCTTCTGCCTGCTCCTAGAAAACTTATTTCTTACTATTGATATCTTAAGTAGATATTGGTTTAAATATCACCATGAGAACATGTGTGACTTTTCTCTGAATTTGTCTATCACCATTTCTACAAGGAAACATCCACATCCAAATCCATTCATGCTGAAATATTCCGTATGCAGTTGAGTTATTACTCCTTCTAGTCAAGGTTAATTCTGCACTTTCCTCTGGCTCCCATGACCAAGACATTCCTGAATCAACTGATTGTTTTTTTTTTTTTTTTTTTTCTTTTCATCTTCAAACTCTTTGGCCCTCTCTGCTGGTTCATTAGTTTTGTCTCCTTTCCTGTCTGTTGTTTTGTTGGACCCCTAAGTAGTAGTGCCTCCCGCTGCCGATTTCTCCTCTCACTGCTTTCTCTCACCTTGTTCTTTTAGTCTATCTAAGGGTTTACATTTGTTTTCAAGGCTTCAATAACCCACATTCTTAGTTGCTCACTCCCAAATCAAAATCTAAAGTAATAATGCTTCAATGGTATAATTTTACCATTGCTTTAGTAGTTATACTAAAGTGGATAAAAATGCTAAGAGATCATAAAGAAAGCATACACAAAACCCATATATTATCCAAATTTTATTGTCTCCCTTGGAGCAAAATAATTTGCTGAGGCACTCAGTAATGCAGTGTTTTAATTTTGCATTTCTGTTTTTGTGTTCTCCACTTTGAAAAAAAAGCACATGTTAACTCTGGGTTTCAGTATAACTTATAGTAACATGTGGTATAAAATGCTTTTTGAGTTGTTTCTGAGCACAGCATGGAAGTTTGTTATTGACTTTTTGCTCACTATGAATGAGGCACAGACCTTTCTAAATTATTAAAGTGCAAGTGATTTCTTCAAGGTACTATTTTAGTATATTTCTCAACCTGGGGCTATTTTCTTTTTACCTTATTCTTTTCACACAAAGTTAAATATCTTGTTAGGTTCTAGAGTTTTCTTATGGAATCGCCTTACAGAATCTCATTAGTATTTTCGATACAAGCATTAGAATATGAAAAATGAACTTCATATCTTTACACATATAGGAGAAATAAATTTCATTTTTCCTGCTACTGAATAAGTTGTATTTTCCAAGCATTGAGTAAAGCAAATGTATTTCTGATTTCCATGTTGTTATCCAGGGCCTAGCTTAATTATGATTTTAATAGCATCAAAATGATTAAAGTTAATCTTTTCATTAGGTGAAAATATTGAAATCAGTGGAGGTAAATAGATATTAATTAATGGAATTTGTAGGCCTCAGTTCTTGCATATATGTAGGAACATGGGTAGGAATGTAAGATGAGAGAGCAAATTGTAAAATTCTCTTCATGAGAGAATCTGACTTTAATTTTGAGAAGCCTACCAACTTGCCCAAGGTTAAATATTAAAATTTCTGCATTTGTGTCTCTTCAAAATGACAATAATTAGGCAACTATTTCAAGAAGGAATAATTAGTAAGCAATATGAAATAGATAACATGTTATGGGGTATCTTATTGTTATGCTAGATTCAGTTTGCTTAATTTCCTCTAGGGGAAAGAAGAGTTACTCAAAATTCTATCTATAGATGTGTAATGAGTTAATTAATGTCAAGAATTTTACTGCACAAAGAACAGTTTTCTCAGTAGAATTACATATTGTACTATACGCTCTTTAAAATATAAGGGATGGTTTCATTTACTCTTCTCCTACCCCCTCGACCCCCCATGTTGCATCTCCTCTCCCTCATATCAGGGAGATCATATGATAGTTGTCTTTCTCTGATTGACTTATTTCGCTAAGCATGATACCCTCTAGTTCCATCCACGTCGTCGCAAATGGCAAGATTTCATTTCTTTTGATGGCTGCATAGTATTCCATTGTGTATATATACCACATCTTCTTTATCCATTCATCTGTAGATGGACATCTAGGTTCTTTCCATAGTTTGGCTATTGTAGACATTGCTGCTATAAACATTCGGGTGCATGTGCCCCTTCGGATCACTACGTTTGTATCTTTAGGGTAAATACCCAGCAGTGCAATTGCAGGGTCATAGGGTAGTTCTATTTTCAACATTTTGAGGAACCTCCATGCTGTTTTCCAGAGTGGTTGCACCAGCTTGCATTCCCACCAACAGTGTAGGAGGGTTCCCCTTTCTCCGCATCCTCGCCAGCATCTGTCATTTCCTGACTTAATTTTAGCCATTCTGACTGGTGTGAGGTGATATCTCATGGTGGTTTTGATTTGTATTTCCCTGATGCCGAGTGATATGGAGCACTTTTTCATGTGTCTGTTGGCCATCTGGATGTCTTCTTTGCAGAAATGTCTGTTCATGTCCTCTGCCCATTTCTTGATTGGATTATTTGTTCTTTGGGTGTTGAGTTTGCTAAGTTCTTTATAGATTTTGGACACTAGCCCTTTATCTGATATGTCATTTGCAAATATCTTCTCCCATTCTGTCAGTTGTCTTTTGGTTTTTTTCACTGTTTCCTTTGCTGTGCAAAAGCTTTTGATCTTGATAAAATCCCAAAAGTTCATTTTTGCCCTTGCTTCCCTTGCCTTTGGTGATGTTCCTAGGAAGATGTTGCTGCAGCTGACGTCGAAGAGGTTGCTGCCTGTGTTCTCCTCGAGGATTTTGATGGATTCCTTTCTCACATTGAGATCCTTCATCCATTTTGAGTCTATTTTCGTGTGTGGTGTAAGGAAATGATCCAATTTCATTTTTCTGCATGTGGCTGTCCAATTTTCCCAGCACCATTTATTGAAGAGGCTGTCTTTGTTCCATTGGACATTCTTTCCTGCTTTGTCGAAGATGAGTTGACCATAGAGTTGAGGGTCCATTTCTGGGACAAGATGGGATTGGGAGGGAGACAAACCATAAGTGACTCTTAATCTCACAAAACAAACTGAGGGTTGATGGGGGGAGGGGGTTTGGAGAGGGGGTGGGGTTATGGATATCGGGGAGGGTATGTGCTATGGTGAGTGTTGTGAAGTGTGTAAGCCTGGCGATTCGCAGACCTGTACCCCTGGGGATAAAAATATATGTTTATAAAGCTGTAAAAAAAAAAAAAAAAAAAAAAAGAAAGAAAGGATGAATCCCCAAGTTTTGTAGCAACATGGACGGGACTGGAAGAGATTATGCTGAGTGAAATAAGTCAAGCAGAGAGAGTCAATTATCATATGGTTTCACTTATTTGTGGAGCATAACAAATAGCATGGAGGACAAGGGGAGATGGAGAGGAGAAGGGAGTTGAGGGAAATTGGAAGGGGAGGTGAACCATGAGAGACTATGGACTCTGAAAAACGATCTGAGAATTTTGAAGGGGTGGGGGGTGGGAGGTTGGGGGCACCAGGTGGTGGGTATTGTAGAGGGCACGGATTGCATGGAGCACTGGGTGTGGTGCAAAAATAATGAATACTGTTATGCTGAAAAAAATAAAAAAAAATAAAATAAAATATAAGGGATGGTAAGAATTAAAACATTTCAGAGTACAT
The DNA here is from genome assembly GCF_902655055.1 of Lutra lutra. Classification (NCBI taxonomy): domain Eukaryota; kingdom Metazoa; phylum Chordata; class Mammalia; order Carnivora; family Mustelidae; genus Lutra; species Lutra lutra. The sequence goes on from NC_062285.1 coordinate 108,855,539, forward strand.
ATGTCTTTGTCTTCTAAACTTCTAGCAATGTTTATTTAGTTTTAAAATCTATAGTTTTTTAAAAACCCTGTTGTTTCCACGTACTATTCCTAGGAGAAAAAAACTAAATCATAAATTTAATTAAAATTAAAAATCTTATTTGATTTTGGGTAATGTGAGGAGGTAAAATCAAAATAATGAAATAAACAATTTTCACATGAAAATCATTGCTGTTAGAGAAGAAAACTTTGATTTCTCAAATAACAGCAAAAGGAACTTCAGCAGGACTTCAATGGCTGGAACTTTGAGACAGCTGATAAATTGAATGTCTGAAAGTGTACATTTCAAACCATGGTACTTTTTGAAATTAATCATTATTTTTTTGAAGTAAAAAATATTATTTAAAAAATTGTTAACAAAAAAAAGGATTTTAAAATGAAAATCAGGATATTATTTCATAGTCTAGAAATGAGTTTAAATTATTTAAATTGATGGGGAAATCTCAAATTTCTATAAGAATAGGAAACAATGTATTCTGAATCCCACAGACCAAGTGAGGAATCTATTGTTGACACCAGGGCTTGCTCAGAAATTAAACCACGTTATTTGGTGCTGGGCTACGTTAGCATCAGTAGATCATGGATCCTTGCATTCTATGGCAACAGTGTCTCAGGAATTGGTTTCTGGAGGATCACGTTCATAGATTCTGATTCAGCAGCGCAATATACACATAAAAATTCCCCAGGAAGGGCCTATTCCCCAGGTGATAAATAGTTTTCAGTGGGGCCAGTGTTGACATAGATGTATATGCATATATATATGTGTGGTGGGGAGATATAGGGGAAAAGGGAGAAGCAGTCTGTCTGCTGAGCATGGATCCCAACACAGGACTCAGATCTCAGGACCATGGGATCATGACCTGAGCTGAAGGCAGATGATTAAATGACTGAGCCACCCAGGTGCCCTATGGTTTACTTTCTAGTATAAATTTATTTCGCAATTGACAAGTGAGTTTGCTAAGTTTTAGATGATTTACTAGGTCTTACAGGTGATAGTGTTGAGTAGACCATAAGAAGTTTTTAATATAAGAGGAATTAGACAAGAACAATCTATCTACAAATAGAGCACAATAATAATTTTGTTCAACCCTTTTTCATTATTGACTGAAACAATGCCAGTCATAATAGTATGTATATGTGTGTGTGTGTTATATGTATATATGTGTGTGTATATATACATAGGATGAATAAATATAAATATCATAGGAGAATAAATGTGTTCCAGTGTTCAAAGCATGGGTAGTAGTATTCGATATTTGCAGAGAACTTCATGAGTCATATCCCTGAATACTGATCAATGCTGTGGTCAGTGGTGCTGGACATGAAACTTTGTGATGCATGGTAAGCAGATGTGAGGCATTGTATTTCTTTCTTTTCTCCTGTATTTTTTTCATTCGTCATTCAGTAGTTTACTGAACACCTCCCAATGACAAGACTGGAACACAGAAATAACAGAAATCTGCCATTAATGAGGTCACCATGTTTTGAAGGAAACAGGCAAATATATAGACAATTAAAATAGATCATGATAAATGCTATGATAGGTTGTATGGAAGAGAAAAGGGGAGAGAGGGAGAATATATGTACTGTGTCAGTGTTGGTGCATCTGATTTTGTCTCCTGTCTTCAGAACTGAATTAAGATGAATAGGAATTAGTTTGTTTAAATTTAATCTCTCAGAGTAACATTAATCCTGAGTTCATTTCTTTTTTTAAATAAGCTTGATTCCAATTCCCCTCTTACCTTCTCAAATTATATTTTTAATCATTATACATTCCATGTTGAGTGGATACAATTGTCTACAATATACTTCACATTTCGTTTTATCAGCAGCTGCAACATAATTCCATTAACACTCCATTCCATCTTCTCTACTCTTTGATTGGACCTGTAACTTCTTCATGTTATTATGTGCCTATCCTGATAGTAAATATGGAACTTATTTTGCTAATCAACCCTCTGTATCTTTGTAAGGCACTGTATAAATGCTTGTTTGTTTTGGGCTTTTGCTTTGACACATGGTGGGAAATTGATCCAATTTTCATTTTGCTTCTCATTTCTTTCATTCCCTCGTGAGGCCCACCTGAAAGATTTCCTTTATGTATCCTATCTCAAAAGTATGTCTTAAGCTCCCATACTGACCCTGTAAACTCATCAGTTTTGTTCCAAGCAAGCAGTTTTCCACAGTCTTCAACATCGATACTCCCTGCATCATTATTTGAAATACTTATTCGAAAATTTCTCAAGCTAGAGTAAAGGGCTATGTCACTTGGTTAGCTGTGAGAATAATCTATGAAGCCAAACTGCATAGAGGTTCCTAACATGCCCCATAGAGTCAGACTGCTTGCGGTCCAATCACATCTGTTATTTACTCTCTGTGTTAATTAATGCCATTGACCTCTGTGGGCCTCACTTTCCTCATCTGAGTGATAGTAATGATGATAATACTTGCACAATAAGGTTCATGCAAAGCTGAGATGTGTTCATATACGTAAAATGCTTAGAATGGCATTTACTAATATTTGTTACTTATGGACGTGTTCTAACCAGATCACTACCCTCTGTGGAAATTATGGAGATGCTACTGACAATAATAAAGGCTCATATTCAGAGGTGGATTGACATGAAAATCATAAATCTTAATTGTTAAGATCACTCACTTGGACAGGTCCCTTATTGATCATGCATGCATTTTTTATAAAACCTTTAAAAGTAGTGTGGTAACTGCAGTCGGTTGAGACCATTGTCTCTTCCCTCTGTGACTTTCCCCCTAGTATAATGCCTGTGGATTGGCCAATGGCATTATTGGGATACAGTTAAAGGGAAAGTTGAGATGGGGGCACATGAACTTTGGGTTTCATGGGATGTAGCTGCATAGTTTACAACACTTTGCTTTATAGCTAAATAATTGTTAGCTCTGTCAATTATGAAGAGCTGTCAGGAATACTTCTACTGCCCATGATGTAAACCCACCATGGCATCCTTACAGTGCTAGAGGTTGTGATAGAATGGGAACTTATCCTATGGATCTCAACACTAAAAATATATATGGTAGAGGATGTAGAATATGAAATGTGTGAAGTCAGAAGCTAGTTTGTGGACAACCTTCTATCATAGAACATATAAAATTGTGTATGTGTATGGGGGTGGGGGATTTTGTATCTTATCAATATCTTGTTAAAACCATCAATAATAATATATTAAAATAAATTTCAAAAATCATTCTGTTCTTTACAGAAAATGTTTCAAATTAATTTTCCCATGAAAGGACAATGGAAGAGTATGCAGCCAAAAATGTACAAAAACATTTGTGTTAAGAAATTAATAAAACAGTCTTATTTTTAGATTTTGTGGTGTGCATTATTTATCAGCATTTTAACTTTGTAGTTCTTTCTGATTATTTTCACATTCTAAATAAATGACCAAAATATATTTAAGTTTGAATTTGTAATCTTATTTTATTTTTCAGTATAATCCTCCAAATTACAGAAACTTTAGTACTCACCAAATCTGAGTCCACCCCAGCTAATATGTGATGGGTGATTTTACGTGCCAGGTGTTTTTTTCCCCTTCAGTTTTATTGAGATTTAGTTGACATAGAACACTGTATAAGTTTACAGAATACTGCACAGTGATTTCACTTACAGATATAGACACACAGATCAGACCTAAATGCGAGACCTGAAACCATAAAACTCTGGAGAGAAAACATAGGCCGTAATCTCTTGGACATCAGTCTTAGCAACATTTTTCTAGGTGTGTCTCCTTAGGCAAGGAAAAGGATAGCAAAATTAAATAACTAGGACAACACCAAAATAAAAAGCTTATGCACAGGGAAAGAAACTATTAACAAAACAAAAAGGCAACTTACTGAATGAGAAAAGTTATTGTGGAAGGATAATCACAATAAATTTAATATCCATTATCTCATACAGACACAAAAAGTTGTTTTCCTTGCGATGAAAACTTTAAGAATATACTCTTAGCAACATTTAAACATACCTTACGGCAGTGTTAACTATAACCGTCATTACATAACTGGTATACTCAATTTATCTTCTAGCTGGAAGTTTGTATCTCTTGACTAGCTTCATCCAGTTCCCGCATCCTTCACTGCCATGTCTGGCAACCACAAATGTGACCCTTTTTCTATAAGTTTGTTTATTTGTTTTAGATTCCACATATACGTGAAAAAACACACTGTCTTTCTTTTTCTGACTTATTTCACTTAGTATAATGCCTGGAAGGTCCATTGCATTGTTGCATACAGCAAAATTTCCTTGTTTTTTAAATGGCTGAATAATAGCCCATTGTATATACCACAACTTCTCCATTCATTCATTCGTTCATTCATTCATGGACACTTAAATTGTTTCCAGTTCTTGGATATTGTAAATAATGTTGCAGTGAACAAGGGCATGCAAATATAAATATCTCTTAGACATAGTGTCTCAACGCTAAGAATTTTAACCCCCTGAATCTCTTCCTCTTTCCTGTCCCCAGCTTTCAGTCCATCTCTTTTTCTCTCCTCTGGTATAATGATAGAGTTATAAATCTTCATGAGAAGATTCCCTCTCACACTGTTTTTTCAAAGTTTCTGATATTTTGAGAAAATTATTTATAACAAGCTCTTGTCTCTGATCCTTAATTTTTTTTTTAATTGAAAGTATAGATGACACATAATGTTACATTGGTTGCAGGTTTACAATATAGTGATTCAACAACTCGGTATGTTATGCTATGTTTATCGTAAGTGTAGCTACCATCTGTCACCATACAACACCACCATAGTACCATTAACTATATTACTTATGCTTTACCTTTTATTCCAGACTTACATTACTCCATAACTGGAAGTCTGTATCTCCTACTCCTCTTTATCCATTTTGCCTACTTCCCTCTATTCTCCTCCTCTACGCCAGCCATCAGTTTGTTCTACTTTGGGTCTTTTTCTGTTCCCCTCCCCTTTTTATTTTCCTTCCTTAAGTCATTTGTTTATTAGATTCCATATGTTTGTGAAATCATATGGTAGGATTTTGACTTATTTTTGACTTTCGAATTATTTCACTTAGCATAATACCCTCTATGTCCATCCATGTTGTCAAAAATGATAAAACCTTTTTCTTTTTTATGGCTGAATAATATTAATATTCCAGTGTGTGTGTATATGTATGTATACATATATGTATACTTGAAATCATGATTCCATTGTCTTTGGATAAGTAGTGAAATTACTGCATTACAGAGCATTTCTATTTTTAATTTTTAGGGAATCTCCATGGCTGTATCAGTTTACATTCCCACGAACAGTGCATGAGGGTTCCTCCCCGCCCCCACATCCTTGCCAACACTTGTTATTTCTTGTCTTCTTGACTTTAGCCATTTTGATAGGTATAAGTTATACACACGGTGGTTTTGATTTGTATTTCTTTGATAATTACGATTTTGAGCATCTTTTCATGTGTTTTTTTTGCCATTTGTATGTCTTCCTTGGGAAAAATGTATATTAAGGTCTTCTCCCCATTTTTTTTTTAAAAGATTTTATTTATTTATTTGACAGAGAGAGATCACAAGTAGACAGAGAGGCAGGCAGAGAGAGAGAGAGAGAGAGAGAGAGAGAGGGAAGCAGGCTCCCTGCTGAGCAGAGAGCCCGATGCGGGGCTCGATCCCAGGACCCTGAGATCATGACCTGAGCCGAAGGCAGCGGCTTAACCCACTGAGCCACCCAGGCGCCCCTCTTCTCCCCATTTTTAATTAGATTATTATTATCACATATTTTTGGTTTTGAATTGTATAAGTTCTTTTCTATATTTTGGATATTAATAGTTTATCAGATATATAATTTGCAAATATTTCTCCCATTAAGCAGGTTCCTTTTTTGTTTTGTTTATAATTTCTTTCCCTGTACATAAGCTTTTTATTTTGGTGTTGTCCCAATTGTTTTTTTTTTTTTTGTTTGTTTTTTTTTGTTTTTTGTTTTTTTTTTTTTTTGCTATCCCTTTCCATGCCTAAAGAGACTCACCTAGAAAAATGTTGCTAAGATGTCCAAGAGATGTGATGCTGATGTTCAAGAGATTACTGCCTATGTTTTCTCCCAGGAGTTTTATTGTTTCATATCTCGCACTTAGGTCTGATCTGTGTGTCTATATCTGTGCCAGTACCATACTGTTTTGATTACCACAGCTTTATAGTATAACTTGAAATCTGGAATTGTGAAACCTCTACCAATGTTCTTCTTTCTCAAGCTTCCATCAGCTATTCCAGATCTTTTGTGGTTCCATACAAATAATAGTTCTAGTTCCATGAAAAATGCTGTTGGTATTTTATAGAAATTACATTAAATCTGGAACTTTGGGTGGTATGGATGTTTTAGCAATATTCTTTTAATCCATGAACATGAAATATATTTCCATTTCTTTGTGTCCTTTTCAATTTCTTTCATCAAAGATTTATAATTTTCAGAGTATAGATCTTTCACTTCCTTGGTTAAATTTATTCCTAGGTATTTTATTATTTTTGGTAAAATTGTAAATAGGATTGCTTTCTTAATTTTTCTTTCTTTTGCTTCATTATTACTGTACAGAAATACAACAGATTCCTAAAATTTGGTTTTGTATCCTGCGACCTTACTGAATTTGTTTATCAGTTCTAATAGGTTTTTTGGTGGAGGCCTTTAGGGGTCTGTGTGTGTGTATAAATGAAAGTTTTATAAATATATTTGCAAAGAATGAAAGTTTTATTTTTTTCTTACCAATTTGGATGCCTTTTATTTCTTTTTATTTTCTGATTGTTGTGGCTAGGACTTCCAGTACTGTTTAGAATAAAAGTAGTGAGAATGGACATTTTTATCTTCTTTCTGACATTAGGGAGAATGCTGTCAGTTTTTCACTATTAAGGATGTTAGCTGTGGGGTTTTCATCTATGGCCTTGATTAGGTTGAAGTGTATTCTCTAAACCTACTTTGTTGAGGGATTTTATCATGAATGGTTGTAATTTGCCAAATGCTTTTCCTGCATCTATTGAAATGATCATATGCTTTTTAAATCTTTTCTCTTATTGATGGGATGTACCATGTTGATTGATTTGTGAATATGGAACCACCCTTATGTCCCAAGAGTAAATCCCACTTGATTATGGTAAATGATTTTTTAATGTATTGTTGGATTTGGTTTGCTAATTTTTGTTGAAGACTTTTCCATCTGTGTTCACCAAAGATACATTGACCTGTAGTTCTCCTTTTTTGCAGTGTGTTTGCCTAGTTTTGGTATCAGGGTAATGCTGGCCTCATAGAATGAATTTGGAAGTTTTCCTTTCATTTCTGTTCTTCGGAATAGTTTGAGAATAGGTATTATACTCTTCTTTAAATGTTTGGTAGAATTTGCCTGTCAAGCTGTCTGGCCCTGAACTTCTGTGTGGTGGGAGTTTTTAATTTACTGATTCAATTTTATTGCTGGTAATTTGTCTGTTCAAATTTTCTATTTCTTCCTGACTCAGCTTTGGAAGGTTATATATTTCTAGGAATTTAAACATTTCTTCTAGGTTGTCCAATCTGTTGATATATCATTTTCCATAATATTCTCTTAAAATCCTTTGTATTTCTTTGGTGTAAGTTTTTATTTCTTCTTTTTCATATCTGATTCTGGGCCCTTTCCCCTCCCCACCACCCCCAGCTTTTTGATAAGTCTGGCTAGAGGTTTATCAATTTTACTGATATTTTCAAAGAACCACTTCCTGGTCTTATTGATCTGTTCTATTGTGTTTTTAGTCTCTATTTCATCTATTTCTGCTCTAATCATTACTATTTCCTTTCTTCTGCTGGTTTTGTGTTTTGTTTGTTCTCCTTTTTTAGCTCCTTTAGGTGTTAGGTTAGGTTGTTTATTTCAGATTTTTCTTGTTTATTGATGTAGGCCTGTATTGCTATAACTTTTCTTCCTAGAACAGCTCTTGCTGGATCCCAAAGATTTTAGACCGTTGTGTTTCCATTTTCATTTGTCTGCATATAATTTTTGATTTCCTCTTTGAGTTCTTAGTTGACCCATTCATCAAATTGTGTTTGTGGTGTTAGTGGACCAGTCTGGGGCCCACCTTGGGCTTGAGTTGAGTCAACAAAGGTGTTTGCCAGAGATGTAATAGCACCAAACTGCAGGGTGTTCTCCTTATTTTGTCCTTCAACAAGCTTTTGTTGGTGGCTGAGGCCTGCAATCATACCAGCTGCCTGCCCCCAGCTCACTGCTGGACGTGTAAATTGACTGGTGTGTAGGGTTATTTTTCCCCTCTTCCCAGGTCAGGAGTCTCTTTGGAGTGCTCCTGGCCTCTGTCAGGATACCTTTCACACTGTTAGTTTATGGCACCACTTTAGATGGGATACAGCCCGTGAGTGCCACCACCACTACTGGGACTAAGGCTGGCTAGGTTGAAGGGGTGGATCTGCAAAATTTGAGGGTTGGAAGACACAGTGTTAATAAGATTTGCACTGGTCTTCTCCGGGAGGGGGCCCACAGTGCTGGGACTTAGGTAGCCTGGCTGGTGGGGGCAGATGTGCTGAAGTGTGGGGAGGCAGTGTGTGGTGTAGGTGTAAGCAAGTAGGTGTAAGCATGATGATTCCTGAAGGTAGTCATGTGTTTATGCTTGGTTGGAGTGGGGGGAAGGGAAATGGTGGCTGTGGGCTCTTTGTTTTTGGAGGTGTTTGTCCCCCAGTGATCTCTGTCCCTCTAGGACCTGTTCTCAGATAAGTAAATAACTCTCCCTTCCAAATGCCCCAGGTATTTTTCAAAAGGCTGCTTTTACACTGTATTTTCTGCAGGCTATTTATTGTGCTGTCTCTTTAAAGGTGGAGATTAAGTTTCCTTTTGTTCCTCTGGTTCTCCCAGAACTGAGCCGGCTGTTTTTTGTTTTGTTCGTTTTTGTTTTTGTTTTTTAATTCCAGGATTTAAGTCCCACTGATTGTAAGAACTCATAAAATCTGGCTTCTGTGGTTTTCAAAGCCAAATGCTATGGGGATTAGTCTTCCCTGTGTAGGCTCCTTGGTGTGGGAGTCTATTTCTCTCCATCTCTGACCCTGCAGCACCCTCCTTCCCATGGATAGTCCTGCATATCTGTTTAGCTCCCGACCATATCCTATCCTTCCTACCCACTTTGATGTGGTCTTTTCTCCACATTTAGTTGTGGAGTTTGTTTTTCCGATCTTTGGGTCACTTTCTGGATTGTTTACACCAATGTGAGTGTTAATCTAGTTGCATGCATGGGTCGAGGTGAGCTTAGGGTCCTCCTACTCTACCATCTTTCCAGCCTCCTCTCTATAATTGATGTCTTTCTGTATGCTTGCCCTTCTTTCTCTTTATCTTTAGTGTATTTATTATATGTTTTGGGTTAGCTGTTACAATGATGTCTGTAAATAACATCCTAAGTATACCTAAGTATAAAGCAGTCTATATTAAGTCTGTATATGGTCACTTAAGTCAAACACATTTTATAATAATTTTTTTAATTCCTCTTCCATGTTTTATGTGTATGTTGTTATATTTTGCATCTTTGTATTCATAATTTTATTACTTCTAATTATGGCCCTTTTTTTCCCCCCCACTTAAAGAAGTCCCATTTACATTTCTGGTAAGGCAGGTTTACTAGTGATAAACTCCTTTAATTTTTATTTGTCTGGGTAACTTTTTTTAAAGATTTTATTTATTTATTTGAGAAAGAGAGCATGATTGTACAGGGAGAGATAGGGAAGAGGAAGAAGCAGACTCCCCAATGAGCAGGGAGCCCAATGTAGGGCTCTCTCCATCCCAGGACCCTGGGATCATGATGTGAGCCAAAGGCACTTGGTTAACCAACTGAGCCACCCATGTGCCTCTGTCTGGGCAACTTTTTATTTCTCCTACTGTAATTGATAATCTTGCTAGGTATTCTTGATTGTAGTTTTTTTTGTTTTGATGTTTGGTTTTGTTTTTGTTTTCCTTTCAGCTCTTTGATTATATCACGCCACTCTTTTGTGGCCTGCAAAGTTTGCCCTAAAAAATCATATGAAAGTGTTATGGGGTTTCCCTTGCCACCTCTTCCTGCTTTTAAAATTTTCTCTTTAATTTTTTTTTAATTTTCTCTTTTTATTTTAATTATTTTGTGCCATGCGTGGCTCTTCTTGGATTTGTCTTATTTGGAATTCTCTATGCTTCCTGAAACTGGATGTCTGTTTTCTTCCTCAGGTTAGGAAAGTTTTAAGCTATTAATTCTTCAAATAAGTTTTCTGCCCATTTCTCTCTCTTTTCTCTTTCTGGGGTCCCTATAATGTGAATAGTTGTTTATTTGATGGTTTTTCCTTTATACTTTTCAGCTTGGGTGCTGTTGCCCTGTTTCCAAATCACTGAGCCATTATTCTGTATCTGATAATCTGTTGTTGGTCCACTCTAATGTATTTTTCACTTCAATTATTATTATCTTCCACTCTGATTGGCTCTTTTTTAAAATTTTACTTGCTTTTATTTTATTTTTTTGCCTCTTCATTGAAATTCTCACTGAGTTCTTCTACTCTTTTCTCTAGTCCAGTGAGTATCTTTATAATCATTACTTTAAAACTCTTTATCTGGTATATTGCTTATCTCCATTTCATTTAGTTCTTTGAGATTTTTTTTTTTTTTTCATGTGGAGCATATTCCTCTGCCCCCATTTTGCTTGATTTTGTGTTTGTTTCTGTGAATTAGGTGGAACAGATACTTCCCCTAAATTTGAAGAAATCATCATCCCCTTTATAGACAGTATGTGCCTGGTGACTCTGGCTAGCTGGCTAGAGGTATGGCTGATGTGTGAAGATTCCAAGGCACTCTGTAATGGGCTGCCCTGGTGGGATGGCTTGAACTAAAGTGAGTATGGACCAGGGCACACCTGGGGCTCTCCATGTGAAGGGCACCCTGGCAGGAAGCCTGAAGTTTAAATAGGTCCAAGTGTATCCTGGGGCTGTCCACACAGAAGATGCCTTGGTGGGGTGACTGGAGCCAAGGCAGAATGCAGTCCAGGGAGTCCCAGTGTGCTTTGTGTAGGGGTCACCTTGGCAGTACAACTAGCTGAAGTGGGCATGCTCTGGGTTAGTCCCTGGGCTCTCTACACAGGCAGCACCCTGGCAGGTAGCTGAAGCTGGTGCAGGCCAGAACATACAAAGGTGCTCAGTGTAGAGGGATGCACTGTCTGGGTCACTAAAGCTGAAGTTCTACTTCAGGAGTTCCTGTAGTACTCCTCACAGAGGCACCTTGCTAGGGCCTCTGGAGCTAAAGCTAAAGTTGGAGCTAAAGCAGGTATACACTAGGAGGTTTTGGAGCACTCCACACTGGGGGTTCCCTAACAAGCCATCTGGAGCTAAAATGGTATGGGGATAGAGTGTTCTGGGGTGCTTTGCACATAGTCACCCTGGTGTAATGGTTAGAGATGTAGCGAGCATTAATCAGAGGTGTCCCAGTGTTCACTGCCGTGGGGCTATCTTGGTGAGAAGGCTGGTAGTATGGACTAAGGGCTTGGTGCTCACTGAGGTATTAGCTCAGTTAGGGTATCTGGACTCTGCTCCTATATATGCTATCAAGGTGGAGGGAAAATGTAAACCATGGTCCTTGCCAGCCCATCTGACCCAGAAAGCATTCAAATAGCTACCCCATCATTTGGTAGGGTTCTAGGGCTAGATCCCCTATATTATAGTTATTCTTTTAAACTGGCTTTTTTTTTTTTTTTTTTCTCCTGTGTCCCAGGGTGTCCAGGGCTGATACGGGCTAACGGTCCAGGACTCACTGAGATGGATGGCCAGCTGTGGTGCTCAGGGCAACTCCTTTGCCATTTGTGGCATTCTAGGACTGGATCTTTTAGATGCTAAGTGTTTTTTTTTTTTTTTTAATGATTTTATTTATTTGAGAAAGAGGGAGAGAGCATGGGGCTGGGGCAGAGGGCAAGGGAGAAGCAGACTTCCTGCTGAGCAGGGAGCCTGACATAGGACTCAGTCCTAGGACCCTGGGATTATGACCTGAGCCAAAGGCAGACACTTAACCAACTGAGCCATCTAGGAGCCCCATTAGTTGTTCTTTTAAACCAAGGTTGGTTGGTTTTTCTGTTTTTCCTGCCCCAGGGCAGACAAATCTGCTCATGGTCTTTGAGTACCATCTTTCCCCGTGGCAGTTCACAGCATTAGTGGTGGGGATTCCTTTCATTACTGTGTCTGTCTCTTTTCTCATTCTCTGTGTGTCCTCTCTGTCTTTTGTTGTGTAGCTATTCGATCAGTCTTCATTCTTCTTCAAGAACAATTGCTCTATACATAGGTATAGATCTGGTGTGTTGGTGAAAGAGGTGAGTTTAGGGTCTTCCCGTATTGCCATCTTGGACCAGAACAACTTTCTAATCCTTGGTTTAAGCACTACCCAAGCAGTCACTTATATCTTAATTTATTCATTCTAAACCTTCACAATACATTAAATGCACATGGGAAACCTTAAAAAACTCTAATATCAAGGCAATATTTCAGACTAAATTAGAATTTCTGGTGGTAGAACTGAGTTAACAATATATTTTAAGGGTGTGGCAGGTTTGAGAGCCAATGGCTTGGTTGAAGAATCTCTTCTTGATTTGAGGTAAAATTCACGACTATTTCCCTGAGAAGAGAGAAAGCACCCAAGATTTTTTTTTTTTTAAATATACAAATTACAGAACCCAGGGATTTCCAAAAAAGGGAGCTCTGCTTTGTAATAGTAAAATGAATAGAGGTAGAAATGTGAATTCTGACCCTGTTAGTCTACCAGTTATGTGAACTCACAGAAATTATTAAATTCTGTATAATCTCAAGATCTTTATGAGTTAAATATATACCCTATGGTTTGTTATCAAGATAGAGATATCAAATGTAAAGTAACTTATTAAATTAACAGTTATTATGATTATTTTAAATTATAAAGCTTTATATCACTTAGTTGTTGCTTCAAGGCAGTTGTAATTCTTAACTGCATACAGTTGTATAATACTCTCTAATTGTGGAATTCTCTAAGGGATAGGCCACTTTTGCCTTACTAGAATCATAGTCCTCCATAAAGAGCTTGATTCCGAATATCACTTAAAATATTGAATTGGTAAATAAATAAGTGTTCTATAGTTTAATTTCATTGGTATAAAATAGAAGGATGACACCATGTTATATATTTCTTTTGTGCTTTCCTATAGTCTTATTTTCTCTTACTTCATAACAATGTAATAACAATAATAGCCTTCTATGAGTCAGGTACTATTCTAAGAACTTTATACAATTAATACTTGCAGTCCTATGAATTATGTATTATTATGTATTATTTTACAGATAAGAAAGGTGAAGAACAGAGAGGTTAAGTCATTTGCCCATTTCAGACAGTTAGAAAGCTGTTGCTTTGGGATTTGAGTTTAAGAAAATAGACTTGAGAACAAATTCTAATTATCACTTCACCTGTGCAAAAGTAGCCATGGCCACTTCTGTGAACCATTGGAAGTCCTTGAACCAATTGTTAATCTATTAAAGTTTCATACAAGTTTCATCCTCTTAGTTTCTTGAGAACTAGTCCTAATTCTGAGGGGAAAACAAACAAACAAACAAAAAACATTGTTTAAAGAGATACAGATATGATCATGATATTTGTTTGAAAAATTACTTTTTACTTTGCAAAATGATGTTATTAATTTTTATTTGGCTTGGACAAAAGCACGTGGACTCAAATCAATACAGCTATTATTTCTGTTATATTCAGATATTCTGCTGGAAGCAATGATAAATTTAGACTTCTCCTTTTTAATATTATGTCACAGTTCATTAGAGATTTAACAGTCATATTTAAGAGTTTTTACATTGGAACATTAGGTTTTATTTATTAAAAAGAAATGCCCATTACTTATAAGACATTTACTAAATAAGAGCTCACACAGTTTTATTTTCTCCTAAAAAGTAGTGAAAGGAAGACATATGAAATGGATTAGGCAATATGATTTTCCTTAAAACTCTTTAAAAAAGATAAAAATCAGGTTAAGATAAAACTTCTTTGGACAACCACCAAACTAAAGAAAACACCAGATGTATTTCTAACCTTTAATATTTAATGAGAAAAATATCTTCTATCTGAAGTTATTTTTAGATGGATAAGTTAAAAGGTTGATTGCCTTTTAAATTGTAGGTATTTTTTCCATTACTATATTTATAATAATTTTTAACTGAGTTATAAGTCTATCTCAGCTTTATTAGTTTTGGGTTATATGGATATAGGCAAATAAAAAGATTATAGAATTGCAAAAATATTTTCATGTATCTCAGCAGAACACAATTGGAATTCCAAGAAATGTTGAGGAAATTGTTGCCATTCCTAATAATATAAATACTTTTGTTCAAGATGGATGGCACATAGTTTTGGTGATGAGCCAATGGCCTACGTGAGATTTAGGGAAATAAAATGCCCAATCTCTCTCCTTCCTATAGCAGATGTTTCTCTGCTAATATTGAAATAAACATTTCTCTTAGAAACATCTGTCAGAGTAACAGGTCTATAACTGAAATGAGCATTGAGGATATTAGGACGTGCCAATTTAAAAAATGCTCAATTGCTGAAAAAATGATTTAAAAATAAGACTTTGAGGCACATTTAAATGTATAAATCTCAACTATAAATCCCAGTTAATATGTATCATGAAATGTGTAGAGTATTGTACATTATATGTAAGCAGCTGCTTTTATGTGATATTTAACTTGAAATACTGAATATGTCTATTTACGGTTTCCATTTGTGCACCTTGCTGAAAGATATGGCTAGTTTTTTAATTTGCCTTATTTTGATTTAATCCAACAAAATGAAAACACTATGTCTATACTGTCTATTAAGAAAGTATAAGAGATATATTTAATATTGTGGAAAGTAGGATTTAAAATTAACAGTCTTTTTGTGCAGATATAACATGGGGCTATATCTCCATTCAGGCCCAAACTAGAAATAAATATACTTTCTAAAATATCTGTAACAAAAATAAAACACTGTATGTTTTCTTAGAAGTTGAATTATATGATGGATAAAACTAAAGAACCTGACTCCTTCAACCAGTTCAATGTGTTGATCTCATTGATCCTTTTGGGAAAAATACTTAATGAGTAGGATTCATATTTACAAAGATTAATTTAATATTGATATACTCGGGAAAAAATTACATCTACTATTTCTCCATAGGCACCACAGCATTTTAAGATACAATTTTAAACTTTGGCTTTTTCATATATACCCACATCATCAAGTTTTTGTGGTTATTTGTATGCTGCTGTCCAGGTTTACATCACATTTCTTCATCTCTCAATGAAGCAAACTGTGACAGAATCTGTATGTTTACCTTTTACTCTAAGGCACACTAGCAGATTGTATTTTCAAGTCTCCTTACAGTTTTACAAGGAAGGTGAACAAGTTGATTAATGAATGTCACTTCAAGGTTCAGCTTTCAAAAGTCTTCTTTACATAGTACTCAACACTGCTAATCTTTTTCAGTAAATGAATGGAGATACTGGATGAAGTCTGAGCAGGAAGACGTAAAGAACCTGCTCCTTGAATAATCACCTAAAGTGTTTGCCAACAGGAATATTTTGGAGCAAGGAATACACTTATTATATGTTGCTTCTGACATTTTCAGATACATTATTACAGCAGCTAACATTATGAACTCTATTTCAGGTACACCAATAAAATAATAATAAATTATCACCACAATCTTTATCTGCAAAATATGTCATTTCAAGTTCTAAAGTCTCAGAAGAGAATCTTAATATTTGTTTCTGATCAGTTCTCCTTTGCAATATTCTGGTTTTTCTGTTAATGGCATCATCATTCTAGAAGTTAGTTGTCAAAAAGAAAATATGATGCAACCTCTAGTTTTGGATTTTAGTGAGATTGAGAATAGGGGCAATTCAAAATCTGACCACAGAAGAATTAACTCTTCTATAGATATTTGATACATTCAGTTGTCGTACTTCAGGGGATATGATTTGGCAACAAATTCAAATTATTTATCGTAATATTTACACTACAGTATATCACTTTAGAATTTGGAAAGGCAGCTAGCTAAGGCTGGAACAAGCTACTCGATATTCTAGCACACCATAATTTGAAATCTTCAAGATTATTGTATTAGTTCATTGTCATCAGAATTCATTAGAATAATTTATTAGTATCATCATGAAAACTATCCAGATACTCAGTTCCTGAATTCCTGGTAGTGATAACTCATATGGTTATCATTGGATGGTAAGATATATAAGAAAAACCTCCAATCACAAATGAGTCATGCCACCTCTCCACAGGTAGACAATGTGTGTCATTCTTTCTCTCTCTCTCTCTCTCTTGCTCTTGAAAATAATCAAAAGAATAGTTGTAATGTGTGTATTACAAAGTACTGGTAAGTTTCTACCATTGTGGCGAGGCTGGCAGCTGGGCTACAGTTGTTAGATTGCCAAATCTCAGACATGGCATGATTAAATCCAGTATCTTATCATTTGTTATAGTAAATTCTCAAAGCAGTCTGATTACAGCATGCCCTGTCTTCATGGTGGTACACATGTTATACATTTGCTATAAAATTACTAGTGTGAATTTGTAACCAAAACGTATTGTTTACAAAGTAATTGTTTCTTTTACATTAAAAAAAAAACTGATTTATATAAAAAAACTGATTATATATTATAGTCCTATTGGTAAAAGTCATGATATTAATTGGACTACTCACTATTATACTGTTACTTTTTGTTTTCTTATTTAACTATAATTTCATTTTTTCTTTATGCTTATAGTAAAGTTTTCCTAAGATGCAGAAATCACTTATTTAAAATTATAATCTTCAAATAACATTTAGGAGAAGTATTCATTAATTTATTTCTGGAATACAAATATTGGAGTTGTTTAATATGTACATATTAACAAGTTTACAAAAATAGATTCTGTTGCTTTAGGATATAATAGAAGAGATATTCAGAGTTACAGGTTATTAAAATGACTTGGCCGAGAAAATATATAGAAACATTTTAAGAAAATATATCAAATCATTTTATTTGTTTCTGCATACCAAATTAATGGGCAATAGAACACATTTATCAAACTCTCTTGACAAGGTGTAATACATGAAATGAATCATTAAAATTTGGTTGTGAATCTGCTGTTTTATATGGCTCTTTGTTATGAATACTAGTGTATTTGCTATAAATATTCTTTTAGCCCTTTTCTACATAAAAGAAACACATCTAAAATTTGACTTCTATTTTTCCTTTGAGATTGTTTTCCTTCTTTATTTTGTGTTTATATTTAAATGTAATCAACCCTGATTAATTGGTAGAAAATCTGTGAATTTTTGTAGTTCACTGAGAGGTGGTCATGGAATGAAACTTTGCGGTCCTATTTACCAAATTAGCCAGAAACACATCTGTGAACAGAGTCTGTTTTAAACTCTCAACACATGTTTTAATGGATGTTTACCCCAAATCCTGCCGTTTAGTTTTTAGATGGACTTTTCCCATCACACTGAGAAAGTTCTGTATTTGCCTCCTTACCTGCAGACACATTCCTGCTCTCACTCCTATGGACTCTGCTGTCCTGATTTTTCTCACCAGGCTTGCCTTTTCCCTCCATCCCATCATGATATATCCAACTCTCTTCTCATACTTGGATAAAAAGATTAACATGCCAAAATTGACTTCAGGGTCCCCTTCCAAGCCTACTGTTGCCACACTGATCCCCATTTCAATAAAAGGCATTATAAAGTATTTGGTTTTTCAGCCTCTAAACCTACAAGTCGTCCTTGTATCCTTATTCTATCATACTTCATATCCATTCCGTCCATTAATTCTGTAGTTGTACCTTTAAAATACATCAGCAATCAGACATTCCTTTTTATCTCTTCTACTGTCACTCTCATCCAAATTACCACCTACTCTTGTTTTGACTTCTACCCCAGACTCCTAAATGGTCTTACCTTTTTTTTAGCCTCTTCACATAGCAGCTGAGCAAATCATGTCAATCGGCACACTGAAAAAACTTCCAGTGAGTGCATATAAAATTTAGAATGAAATCTGACCTTCTGGAGATGTCCTCAAGGCCCTACATAATGTAATGTGGCCATTGTTTCTATTTTATCTCCTACTTTTTTTTTTTCCCCCTAACTCTGCTGCAGCCACTCTGGCCTTCTTGCTGTTCTATGAAATGTTCAAGCTAGGTCCCCCCCAGGGAATTTGCATTTATAGCATTTATAAGTTCTCTTTGCTAGAACATTATCTTCAAACTGAAGACTTCTTCCTAAATTTCCTTCATTTTCCTGTTTAAATATTACCCTTTCCTGGGTGCCTTGGTGGCTCAGTCAGTTAAGAGACTACCTTTGGCTATGGCCATGGTCCCAGGGTCCTGGGATCGAGTCCCACATTGGGTTCCTTGCTCCTCAAGGAGTCTGCTTCTCCCTCTGCCCCTCCTCCCACTCATTCTCTCCATCCACCCTCCCAATAAATAAGTTAATAAATAAAATATTTTAATTAATTAATATTCCCCTTTGCTGCTCATCTCATTCTACAACCCCAGTCATTACTTAACTCCTTACACAGACTTTCTTTTCTTAATAGCTCTTACCACTACCTAGAATTACACAATATTTAGTTTTTATTGTCTGTCTTCTCTGTAAAGGCATCCAGAGCATGTCACCCTAACATATGACATATTGATGTATTATTTTGAGCTAGTCTCTTTAGAAAATGTAGGTACAAGAAGGCCCTACAACTTGCCTTTTTCTTCCTGAAAGCAGGAGATAAAACCACAAGGAAGGAAGACATTCTTATCATCAGAGAAAGGGAATCAAGGTTGAAAAATCTATACAAACCAACTGCGTGAAGTTAACCCTTACCTGCCTATTTAACTTCAATTTACTGCCTCTAACCCAGCTCCTTTGTCTTGTCCCTTCTTCACCAACTTATTATTTGTCTAAGATATAAAAGGTTTCTGCTTGAGTCACTTCTTCAAGTTTATTCTCCATGAAGGTGCCTATGTATATGTCAAAAATTTACTAAAACTTGTGTACCTTTTCTCCTGTTTCACTCTCTTACAATAGTTTAATTCTTAGGCTCAGACGGAGACCCAAAGAGGTTGGAGATTTCTTCCTCCCTTACTTCTGTTAGAATTTAACTCTATCAAGCATGCTCTCTGTCTTGTTGACTGTAGTATTTTCACTGTCTACGAAGTTTCAATAAATGCTGAATAAACAAGTGACTAAACCATAAATTAAAATTCATATCTTTTTATCATAAGTAGTTGATAATGATCCTTTAACTTATTCTGATATAAGTCCAATATATTTTTCTACTTTTGAGCTACTTAAACACCAGGAAAGAACCTACAGTACACAGCTCTACTTTTTTCATGGTTTCTCTCTTAATTAACTGTGTGGATCTGCTTCTGGCTCACCCCTCTGCCTTAGCTACTAACTAGCTTTCTTACATGAGAGAGTTAACTTCATTGAGCATCATACATAGCAGTAATCCTTAAACTTTAGATTGCATCCAAATCACCTGAAAGCGTATTAAAACAAAAATGGCAGGGTTTGAACCAGAGTCTCTCCTTTAGTAGGTCCTAGGGTGTGGTTAGGAAATTTGTAATCCTAATTAGTCCTCAAGTATTGCTGATTTTGCCAATCTAGGGACCACAGTTTGAGGATCACATAGCTGTAAGAATGGATAATGGTCATCGTCTTTTGTTGACTTCTTTCCAGATGGACCTAGGCACACTGGTGTGAAAGTTTTCTGTGGAACAGAATAAGGAATGGAGTCTGGGGCTCTGCTAACTTGGTATACTTGCTGGGAAAGTAAGCAACTGTGAAAGGAAATTGAAGAGTTTTTTGGGCAGTATTTCAAACTAAAAATTGACAAAATGAAGAAGAAGAGGTAATAATGAAAAAGAGATAAAGACAAAGAGAACAGGAAGAAGGAGGAAAAAGAAGGGAAGGAATTTGGAACAATTGAGATGCTGACATATTTAGAGATTCTGAAAATATAGAGAATGCCTGAAATGCCTGAAGGAACAGCTAAAGCTGATTTTGAGAATATTGTGTTTCCAGTACACGTTCCTATGGTATGTATTGATTCAGATTTAGAATTGTATGGGGACATGAGAAAGGCAATAAAGAAGCTAACACAAAGTAAAGATCCCTCATCTCCATCATATTTAGAGATTTTCATATGATTGGTGGGTTCCTATAACTGTGATCTGTTATTAGGCTCCTTGGGTTGTCTTAATAAAGTACCATAAACTTGGTGGTTGAAACAACAGAAGTTGTTCTATCACAGTTCTGCAGGCTAGAAGTCCAAAATCAAGGTGTCAGTGAGGCCATGCTTTTTCTGAAGGGTCCAGAGAAGGATCCTCTACCTTTTCTTAGCTTTGAGAGGTAGCCTGCAAACTTTGGTGTTTCCTAACTTGCTGCTGTCCAATCTCTGTTTCTAAGATAACATGGCATTCTTGCATCATCCATTTTTTTCATACTGTTTCTGCATCTTCTATTGGTGTTTTTATGAAAGTTGTCTTAAAGCAAAAAAACTACATTGGTAAAATATTTTAAGTGGAGAAGGATTTGAGTCTTCCTTTTGGCTGTGATTCCCCCAAATACGTACTCTTTGCAATTAATCATTTGTGATCTACTTATTACTGTCCTCATGTGTCCTCACCTGTCTTTGTGTTCTTTACCCTTTTGTTAATCTAAAATTGAGGGTTTCTAATTCTTTAACACAACTCTTGTCAGGCATAAAATCTCAGTTGTCAAAATTTTTAACCTAGTGGGTTTTGATGAGAATGTGTAAACTTGTCATAGCTCAGGGATTACTAATAATAACCCAAAGATTATACAAATATAATGATTGCTAGGTGTTTTTAGAATTCTAAGTGTTTTATACATTAAGAAGCTGATTTAAGGGGCGCCTGGGTGGCTCAGTGGGTTAAGCCGCTGCCTTTGGCTCAGGTCATGATCCCAGGTCCTGGGTTCAAGCCCCACATCAGGCTTTCTGCTCAGCAGGGAGCCTGCTTCCTCCTCTCTCTCTGCCTGCCTCTCTGCCTACTTGTGATTTCTCTCTGTCAAATAAATAAATAAAATCTTAAAAAAAAAAAAGAAGCTGATTTAATTTTTTTATCTTTTTGAAATGAAAAAATGAATTAATACCCCCCTCCCTAGCTTTTTATTGTAATTCCAGTGTGGTTTTAATAGCTATATGGAAGGATAAGAAAATCAATTACTCAATAAATGGAATGGGCAAATATAATTCTGCATTTGAGAGGGGTTTTGGTATTCTTTGGGCAGCACTGTGTAGGTGATTGTCCACTTTGTTGCCTACCTTGTTTATCACTTTTATTTCTACCCTTTTTATGTATACTCTAATTTCATGTAAAACAAGGATATAATTTTATTTTGAAAATATGACTTTGTTTTCCAAATTTTGCACCTCATGTATATTTAGAAAGAAAGACCTATCTGTCTATGAAAATTCCTGAGTTTAATGAAATTGTATTGGGCAAAAAGTGATTCTTAGTATTAGACTTTTTTCATTAAGGCAATAAAATCAGTATAAGGTATTTTGAGTGGCTGCTGGTTTCTAACAAATCTTACTGATTTTTCTTTTTCACTCAATGAAAATGTTTTATATTTTTTCTGAAGTTTTTCTGAGCAGAGCCATTTGAGAGCTCTGGAATTCCCCTCATATGTCAGAGCTTCTTTATAGCCATATTTAGTAATAACGGGTTCATTGGAGAGTCTGAGCTTTATGGAATACACTCTTCAAAAGGATTTATTTTCTCTAATCAGTGCCCCCAAATGTGTAATGTCAGTTTTCCTTCCCTGTTGGATCGCAGGTCTCTTAATGATGTCTTGGGTATATTCCATAACATCTCTCTACTTTATTAAAAAAGTCTAGTTTGCAACTCCAATCTCATATCCTCTCCACATCATGAGACAAACCTCGTTTGGGGCCTAGGAACTTGAAAAGAAGTGTGATCTGCTCTCTCATTTCCTCACTATCACCAGGAGTCAAATGGAAGGTCATAGTATGTCTCCCTGGGACATATCCCTAACTTCTGTCTGATGCTTTTACGTTTTCTATCTGCTCTGGGAAGAGATACAGAGTAAAGGGACAAGAGTCTCTTTGTTTTATTTGACTTGAAAGAATGATATTGTTTCTTTTACTGTCAACTGCCTTATTCTCCTGGAAAATGCTGATAGACCATGAAAGCTCTGGATGACATGACCTCTAACTTAGAATTCCTGTTGGGAATATCTGTACTGTAAATTTTCCTTATTTATATATATATATATATATATTCATTTAACACTTATTTTACTCTTACCCATACTATAACATATTCTGTATGGTTTACAAATATTTATTAATTATCTAAAAATCATTTGAAGTAGGTACTGCCATAATTTCAATAGGGAAACTGAACAATAATGAAACTGAACAAATTGGGCAAGTTTGCATATCTAGTAATTAACTGACTTTGGATTTGAACCCAGGTAGTCTAGCTCTAATGCTCTTAACTAGTATATTAGGCTGTCTTCAAGTAGTTGTCTCTGGCTTGAGACAACTATTTAATAGAAAATTGGTAATAATGGTTTGGGGCCAAAAGTTTTCTAGAGTAGAAATATAATTTTATAGGTTTTGGAGTCATTCATATACTTTTTTAAATTTTTGAATTATGAAAGGAGATGATCTCTGAAGGGAAGGACGCAACTGGGGAAGACAATAGTATTTAGCAAACATGAAGGACACCAGAGAAGATTTTAAAAACATATCAGAAGATCTAGTGTCTACACTTACAGAAACATGGAGCTCCTTAGACAAGCCAATAGCTCGGTGTCCATTCTAACGTCACTATAAGTGTCTGTTCCTCATTTATTCAAAGAAGTGGCTAAACATTTGCATGGGGGGTATGTTAGAATGTTGGAAAAAGACAATGCCTCAGTTTGCATAAACTTCAGTAAAACAGAAGACTTAGAGTTAAGAAAACCCACCTCCATAAAACATTGTCACTGCAGGGTGAGTCAGAGCAGAGTTTCTTTCAGACTCCTGCAGTTTACTTAATCATATGCCTAAGATAGTCTTAGAAATTCATTTTTCTTCACATATTCAATGACATTTTAGAGTTCTTTATGTATTGGCATCTTGAGCAAGTAACTATCTGTCTGGTCTAAGTTTGCATTGAACCCTGATCACTGGAGGCAAAGATGGAAGAGTTTCAAATGGAAATGAACAGCTGCAAAATATTCAAATATGTCCAGTGGATCAAGAATTGGGAAATTAGATTCTGTAATTAGAAGGTCATTCTGGTTTTGCAAGAGAAAATTAGGGTCATTCATTTCCCAGCTGCACTGCATGCCACTGTTAAAATTTGACATTTCAATATCTGATTCATTTTGGATCTTTTCTAATGTATGATATGACATACAGGTCCAAATATATTTTTGTATTGACAATTGCCCAGTTTTCCCAAAATCTTGTATAGAATGGGCTATTTTTTCTCTTCCTAGTTTGATACCAAAACATTTTCATAAATTAAAGTATTACATTTGTATGTGTATGTGTATATTATATCTATATATCTATATATCTATATCTATATCTTTGTGATGTTCTACTCTACTGGTCTATTAATACACTATCTTGAATCAATTTTGGAAGCTTTATAGTATATTTTAATAGTAGGGGCTATTTACCTCATTGTCCTTTCTTTAAAAATGCTTCTTGGCCATTTATGTCTGTCTGTTTTTCATATGATCTCTACAATAACATGTTTAGTTCAAAAAATCATTTAATTGACATCACATTATAAATTTTTTAATCTTCTTGTTTAATGAGTGTTTTAAAGTCTCTCTCAAAAACCTTGTTCATTCCTGTTAAGCTTGTTTGTAGATACTTTTTTCCCCCTCTTATAAATAGTTTTTTTTTTTCTATTCTAATTTTATATCCTTTTTGCTGGTTGCTGTCGGTGCTGGTAAATTGAATTGCTGATTCTTTATGGATTTTGACCAACAAAATAATCCTTCAAAATGGTTCAAACTATTTTTTTGAAACCCAATCATGTATGCATATTAATATTTTATCCTGGATTCTATTATTTTCTTGTACAATAATTTTTGCTGATTCTCTTGTGTCTTACAGATATGTAATCATATCATCTGGAAATAATAAGGCAGCCTTATGTCCAAATTTTATATGTCTAGTTTCTTTTTTGTATCAAACAATTTTAGCTAGTAACTTAAGTATCATTTAAAATACTAATGTGATGGGGCGCCTAGGTGGCTCAGTGGGTTAAGCCGCTGCCTTCGGCTCGGGTCATGATCTCAGGGTCCTGGGATCGAGTCCCGCATTGGGCTCTCTGCTCGGCAGGGAGCCTGCTTCCCTCTCTCTCTCTCTCTCTCTCTCTCTCTGCCTGCCTCTCTGTCTACTTGTGATCTCTCTCTGTCAAATAAATAAATAAAATCTTTAAAAAAAATACTAATGTGATAGAGGACACCTTTTATCTTGTCCCATATTCTGCTAGGGAAAATTTTTAGTGGTTTTCCATTAAGCTTTTTGAGATGAGATATATATATTTTGTCATGTTAAAAAAGTATCTATAAATTCCTATATGTTGAATATTTTTATATTGGATTAATATCTATGGACATTATGACGTTTCTCCTTAAGCTTATTGATATGTTAAGTTATATTAATAGCATATTTAATTTTGAACAGAACAGTCCTTATATCTGGAATAAAAATCTCTTGAAAATGATAGATTATTTCTTCAATTATTTGTCAAATTCTGTTTGCAAATATTTTATAATTGATGTCTCAGTAATTTATAAATGATTTGGATCTGTAGTAGCTTTATGCAGTGCTTGACAGGTTTGGGTACCTGTGTTATGCTAGCTTTGAAAAAATTATTATTTTTCAAAAATCTAAGGTCTAGGTGAGTTTACGTAGCTTGGAAGTGATTTACTAGTTAAGGATTTTATTTCTCATGTAAAACCATTGGGGCTACCACTTTTGAGGAGATTTCATTTTATCAACATTATTTATTGTGTAGGAATTGCCATGTTTAGGGTTTTATTGCAAATATAGTTTCCATTTTTCTAGAAATTTTTTCATTTGATCCAAGTTTTATTTTTTATTTTTATTTTTTAAGATTTTATTTGTTTTTTTTTGGATGCCTGGGTGGCTCAGTTGGTTGGATGACTGCCTTCGGCTCAGGTCATGATCCCGGAGTCCTGGAATCGAGTCCCGCATCAGGATCCCAGCTCCATGGGGAGTCTGCTTCTCCTCTGACCTTCTCCTTGCTCATGCTCTCTCTCACTGTCTCTCTCTCAAATAAATAAAATCTTTAAAAAGAAAAAGATTTTATTTATTTTTTTGAGAGAAAAAGAAAGAGAGCACACGCAGAGTGGCGGGGCAGAGGGAGAGAGAGAAGCAGACATTCACTGAGCAGGGAACCCAGTGCAGGGCTGGATCCCAGGACCCAAGGATCATGACCTAATCCAAAGACTTAACTGATTAGGCACCGAGGCACCCCTTGATCCAGGTATTAAATCTGTGGGGTTTTTTTTTTATTTTATTAAAGATTTTATTTATTTTATAGAGAGAAAGAGATCACAATTAGGCAGAGAAGCAGGCAGAGAGAGAGGCGGAAGCAGGCTCCCTGCTGAGCGGAGAGCTTGATGCGGGGCTCCATCCCAGGACCCTGAGATCATGACCTGAGCCAAAGGCAGAGGCTTAACACACTGAGCCATCCAGGCGCCCCTAAACCTGTGTTTTTAATAAAGAAAGGATTTTTGTGGTTTTTCTAACTTTCTCACTTTTTGGTTTTTATTCCATGTTTTAAAGTTGTATATATTCTATATTCTTTTGTTCATGACTAGAATGGTAGTAGTTTGTTCACAATATGGTTATTTTGAAAACTAGCTTTTAGTTTTTATGCTTTTTTTAAGGTTTATAAATAATTTCTGCTTTTATCATTAATAATTATTCCCAAATTTTTCCTTTGGTTTAATTTTTGCTTTTTGAACATTTTGAATCAAGCAGTTTGTTTTATTTCTTTTTATTGATATAAAATTTATAGCTGTGAGTTATTTTTTAATATAGCTTTAGCTGTATTCTATAAGTTTCACTGTAGAATATCTTTATTTAAACATTTTCTAGATAATAAAATATATTGATCTTGCTTCTTTGCTAGAACACTGTTTAAGGAAGAATTTATTAATTTTAATCTGGTAGGGTATCTTGGTTTTCTGATTTTTATATTGAAAAGGTTTAGTGTTCCTTTTCTTTAATCAGATAATAGTATCTGGACAACATATTTTGAGATTTATGGAGTTTTGTGTGGGTTTTTTGTAGTGGAGTTTCTGGTCATGTTTATTGTTTTATGAATATGTAAGGAATATTTTTTTTACATGTGGGGTTCAAGATATTTCAATGAGGCCTAGCATATTCATTGTTTCTTAGCTCTCTGTCTTTGCTTTTGATCATGATTTGCCCTGGTATTATTTACCCACTGAACTTTCTGGGCTAACAAAATGAATTGCTTCCTTACACTAGAGGTTTTCTAATAATCCTTTTCTTCCTTCTTTAGTTCTGGCATACTGACTTTGTTATTAGTATATAATATTCCAAACTATTGTAACTTCACTGTTAATAGTCTTCTTTAAGATTATAAATTCTTTCTGATTTCTCACAATGGTTTTTGACATGTTCAACTTTTTTCTCTAAATTTATTGAGGAATAATTGACAAATACAATTATATATTTAAAGTGTGCAATGTGATGATTTGATACAGATATACATTATGAAATAATTATCAAGATCAAAGTAATGAACACATCCATCATCTCATATATTTTACTTTTTTCTGTGATGTGAACACTTAAGATCTATTCACAGCAATTTTCAAGTATATTATACTATTAACTGTAGTCACCATGCTGAACATTAGATCCTAGAACTTACTCTTCTTATAATTGAAAGTTTGTACCATTGAACAGTATCTCCCATTTTTTCCTCCAACCACCATTCTATTCTATGTTTCTTGGCTTCTTCCTTCTTCCTTTCTTCCTTTTGTTTTTGTTTGTTTGTTTTTGTTTTTTTTAGATTTAACATATAAGTGATATCATACAATGTTGTTGTTGTTTTTCCCCCCAGTGTGGCTTATTTCACTTCACATAATGTCCTCTAGGCTTACTCATATTATTGCAAGTGGCAAGGTTTGCTTTTTTATGACTGAATGATATTTCACTGTATAAATGCCCTACCTTCTTTATCCACTTATCTGTTGAGGGGCATTGAGGTTATTTCCATATCTTGGCTATTGTGATTAATACTACAGTGGACATGAGAATGGAGATTTTTTTTTTAAAGATTTTATTTGACAGAGACAGATCACAAGTAGATGGAGAAGCAGGCAGAGAGAGAGAGAGAGAGGGAAGCAGGCTCCCTGCTGAGCAGAGAGCCCGATGAGGGACTCGATCCCAGGGACCTGAGATCATGACCTGAGCCGAAGGCAGCGGCTTAACCCACTGAGCCACCCAGGCGCCCCGAGAATGGAGATATTTCTGAAACAGTTTTTTCATTTCCTAGGAGTGGGTTGGCTGGTTACTGAGATAGTTTTAATTTTTTGAGGAAATTCCATGCTTTTTTTCATAATGGCTACACCAATTAATATCACCATCAATCATATATAAAGATTCCTTTCATGATAATTACACTCTTAATCCTCTCCCCTCCTTCACACTTCCCCCCACACACACCTCCCCTCTGTTTTATTTTTATTTTTTTCTATTTTTTTATGTTTTATTTTATTTTTAAAAAGTACCCTCAAAGTTATTTTTTCAACAAGAACATTTTTTGCTTGAAGAATACTTGGTTCTAAAAGATGCATATAAAACATTCCATCCAAGAAAAATAGAATACACATTTTCTTCAAATACATATAGAAGAATTTCCTGGTTAAGTCACATAAAAGGAAACAACAAATATTATAAATTTAAGAAGACTGAAATCATACTAAGTATAATCTCCAGCTATAAGGGTACAAAACAAAAGATA
Source organism: Lutra lutra (assembly GCF_902655055.1). NCBI lineage: Eukaryota > Metazoa > Chordata > Mammalia > Carnivora > Mustelidae > Lutra > Lutra lutra. The sequence continues at coordinate 108,883,673 of NC_062285.1, forward strand.
AACAATAAAACAAAGCTGGAAAACATACAATCTAAATGTTAAATATTTAATAAGTAAATATTAACACTACTACACAAGCAGGGGTTAAATAAATCAAATGGCAAGTCAAAATATGTTTCAAAACAAAATAAAAACAAAATGGTTTTTGGTGGAATGCTCTGCAAATGTCTAAGTTTGTCTAGTCTAATTATGTGATCAAAGTCCAATGTTTCCATGTTGTTTTCCTGTCTGGATGATTTACCCATTGAGTAAGTAGAAATATTGAAGTCCCCTGCTATTTTTGTACTAATATCTCTTTCTCCATTGACTATAACATTTGCTTTACAAAGTAGTATCTTCTGTGTTGGAGGCATAAATATTTACAAATATTATATCCTCTTTTGGATTGACAAGGAAATTATAAAAATAAAATATGAAATAAAATATAAAATAAAAATAAAATATAAAATAAAAATGAGGTAATTATACAATTACCTTATTTGTTTTATTATAGCACTCGTCTTTAAGTCTAATTTGTCTGATGTAAGCATAATTACCCCAGCTTTTTTTTTGGTTTCCATTTGCAATGAACACCTTTTTCAGTCTTTTCACTTTCAGTCTGTTTGTTTATGTTTGAAGTGAACCTCATGTAGGCAGCAAATAACTGGTGTTTTTTAATGCATTCAGCCACTATGTTTTGTTTTTGTTTTGATTGGGAATGATAAATACAGACTTACTGCCATTATATTTTTTATTTTCCAGTGGCTTTGTAATTTCTTCTTCCGTTTTTTCTCTTGCCCTCTTCCCTTACAATTTGTTGATTTTCTTAGTTGGTAAACTTAAATTTTTGCATTTTGTGTATTTACTATAAGTTTTTATTTTGTGGTTACTATGAGAACTACACAGACTATCTTAGAGTTATAACAGTGTATTTTAAGCTGATAACAATTTATATTTAAATGCATTCTAAAGAGGCACCTGGGTGGCTCAGTTGTTAAACATCTCCCTTTGGCTCAGGCCATGATCCCAGAGTCCCAGGATGGAACCCCCTACCCCAATCAGGCTCCCTGCTCAGCGGGAAGCCTGCTTCTCTCCCTCCCACTCTCCCTGCTTGTATTCCTTCTCTCCTTGTGTCTCTCTCTGTCAGATAAATAAACAAAATCTTTAAAAAAATAAATGCATTCTAAAGATAGATTTTTATTTTCCCACTTAGGTTTTATATCAACATACATTTTTTTTCTTGTGTATCCATTAATAACATTATAGTTATTTTTACTATCTTTGTCTTTTAACATTCATATTGATTTATAGGTGATTAACCTACCACTCAGGCCATCATTAGACTCTTCTAAAATAACTATTTAACTTTATCAGTGAGATTTATACTTTTATGTTTTTCTGCTACTAATTAGTGTTCTTTTATTTCAGATTACAGAAGTCCTTTGATCATTTCTTGTAAGGCTGGTCTAATGATGAACTCCTTATTTTTTGCGTATTTGCTTGTTTTGCTTCTTTGTTGTGACTGACAACTCTTCCCAGTAGAATGTTCTTGTATGGCTTTTTTTCCTCCTTCTTTTCCACACTCTGAGTATATTGCGCCGCTCTCTTCAGGCCTGCAAATATCTGAAAAAAAAAAAAATCTATTCATAGTCTTATGGGGGTTCCCTTCTTCTTTTTTTTTTTGGTTCCCTTGTTCTTAACAAGTTGTTTTTCTCCTGCTGATTTTAAGATTCTCTCTTTGTGCTTAACTTTTGACATTTTAATTAATATATCTTGGATTTACGTATCTATTGTACTTGGAAATGATAGTCTTTGGATTTATCTTATTTGGAACACTATGGGCTTCCTGGATCTGATAGCTGTTTTCTTCCCCAGGTTAGGAAAGTTTTTAGTGATTATTTCTTAAAATAAACTTTATGACCCTTCTTTGTCTCTCTCCTTCTTCAATCCATATAATATGATTATTGGCCTGCCTGATGTGATCTCCTTCAAGTTCTTCAAGCTATCTTCACTCATTTTCATTCTTCTTCTTTCTTCTTCTCCTCCTTCTCCTCCTTCTTCTTCTCTTTTTTCTAGATAAAACATTAGCTAAAACATGCACTTCTCTTTGTCTTAAATTAGTAGCCCTGTAGAGCTGAACTTTATTATTGAATCCTGCCCTTGCTCTTGGTTATCTCTCAAACCTGTGATTTTCCAAGCAACCTTTTTTTCTCTTAGTGGTTTCCATAGTTGAGTGTGTGCCAAAACTTCTCTATGCTGCAAGGATGGGCATCTCAGTACTTATATGCGGGCTGGTTGGCTGTAATCTGGCAGCAGCTTTCGAAAGATACATGTATACCTTTTTCAGGGAAAGACTGGAACATGGGCTTTCTTTCTGCTTCCTCTGCACTGAGCTCTGGGGGCGGGCAGGAGGGAGCCAGTTAAGAACTGGTCCTTGGTTTACTATTGTCTCATTGAACTCATAAACATGAGTCCTGCTGGCCACCAGACACAAAAGCTTTAACGTAGAGTGAACAAACTCCTTTCATGCATGGAGACACGTACAACATGAGGTGGAGCAGATGGAGAGAACAAAGTTGGCCTTCCCAGTTTCTGAGGAAGATTACAGTCAGTGCCTGGATATGTGTTAAACGAGACGCCTGTCCCTGAGTCTGAAGCTTTTAAGATTTGCAAATAGGTTTCTTCCATGAAAAATCTGAGTTTCATTGTGCTGCCTCTGTGCGATACATTGAAATGATAGTTAAGATTGTTTCATACATATTTCTGCGACACATGAATACATCTCCACTGGTCACCGGAGCAATATATCCCCTGGTGGTACCTGTAAAAGCTGGGAGACCATGCATGTGCATAAGATCCTTTCTAGGAAATAATGGTAATCTGGAATGTGGCAGAGTTAAAGTATAAAGATGGTGCATGCTGGCCTCCGCTCTCTCTACAAGATATGTTTTAAATTAGAAGTCTTCCCCTCAGGCTGCAGCTTTTAAGATCAGCAAAGAGGTTTCCTTCAGGTAAAGAGTGGATTATTTACTGCCTTTCACTGAGCCCTAGGGAAAGCCATGATGAATCTTTGTGAACCTTTTAAAACATCTCTTCTTTTCTTTCCTTTCCTTCCCTTTTCTTTTTTTTTTTTCTCTTCTTTTCCAGTATAATTAACATAGAGTGTTATATTCGTTTTGGGTATATAGTACAGTATTTCAACAATTCTATACATTACTCATTGCTCATTAAGATAAATGTAGTCTTAATCCCCGTCACCTATTTTACCCATCTCTCCACCCACCTTCCTTCTGGCAACCATCAGTTTGCTCTCTATATTTATGAGTCTGTTTTTTTGTGTGTGTCTTTTTTTCCTCATTGTTCATTGTTTTATTTTTTTTCTCAAATTACACATGTGAGTGAAATCATATGGTATTTGTCTTTCTCTGCCTTATTTCATTTATCACTATACTCTCTAAATCCATCCATTTTGTTGAAAATGGCAATTTTTTTTAACCACTGAATGAGATCTCATTATATATATATATAATTATTATATGCATATATATATATATGCATATATGTGTGCATATGTATATTTGGGCTGTTTCCACATGTCAACTATTGTGTAATGCAGCAATGCCACTGTACACATGGGGGCACATGTATCCCTTTGAATTAGTATTTTTGCACTCTTTGGGTAAAAACCCAGTAGGGCAATTGCTGTCTTGTAGGATAGTTCTATTTTTAACTTTTTGAGGAACCTCCATACTGTTTTCCACAGTGCTTGCACGAGTTTGCATTCTCACCAGTAATGCAAGAGGATTCCTTTCTCTCCACATCCTCACCCACACCTATTGTTTCTTGTTTTTTATTTTAGCCATTCTGTGAGGTGTGAGGTAATATGCCACTGTGATTTTTGACTTGTGATTTTGATGGTGAGTAGGGTGAAATATTTTCATGTGTCTATTGACAATCTGGATGTCTTCTTTGGAGAAATTGTTTGTTTATGTTGCTACCCATTTTTTAATTGGATTATTTGTTTTTGGGGTGTCGAGTTTTATAAGTTCTTTATATACTTTAGACACTAAGCCAGTATATCTTTTCTTGTCTGGAAAAAAAAGCTGCTATGGCCAAGGTCAGTAAAATTCCTGCCTGTGCTTTTTTCTAAGATTTTTATAGTTTCAGGTCTTAAATTTAGGATTTATTTTTGTTGATGTTATAAACAAGTGGTCCAACCTCATTCTTTTGCATAAATCTGTCTGGTTTTCTCAAAACCATTTGTTAAAAATACTGTCTTTTTCCCATTGGATATTCTTTGCTGTTTAGTTGAAGGCTATTTGGGCATAAATTGTGGGTTTACTTATGGTTTTTCTATTCTGTTCCATTGATCCATTTTTGTGCCAGTATTATACTGTTTTGATTAGTAGTTTTGTTTTATTTTGTTGTAATTGACAGAGAGAGAGAAAGAGAGAGAGAGCGCGCAAGCAAGGGGAGCAGAGGCAGAAGGAATGGGAAAAGCAGGTTCCTTGCTGAGCAGGGAGCCTAACATGGGGCTCCATCCCAGGACCCCAGGATCATGACGTTGGCTGAAGGCAGACACTTAACCAACTAAGCCACCCAGGCGCCCCTAGTACAGCTTTGTAATATAACTTTTTAAGTGTGGAATTGTGAGGCCTCCAGCTTCATTTTTCACTTTCAAGATTATTTGTTCTAGTTCTGTTAAAATTTATGTGGGTATTTAGATAGGGATTGCATTAAATCTGTAGGTTCCTTTGAGTAGTATAAACATTTTAACAATATTTGTCCTTCTAATCCATGAGCATAAAATGTCTTTCCATTTCTTTCTATTGTCTTCCATTTTTTTTCTGTCAGTGCTTTATAGTTTTCACAGTATAGATCTTTTACCTCCTTGGTTAAGTTTATTCTTAGGTATTTTATTATTTCTGTTACATTTGTAAAAAGGACTTTCTTCATTTCTTTCTGCTATTTGATTAATAGGGTATATATTGATTTTATATTCCGCAAATACTTTGAATTCATTTCTCAGTTCTAATATTTTTTTGGTGGGATCCTTAGGGTTTTCTGTATATAGTATCATGTCAACTGCAAACAGTGAAAGTTTTACTTCCTTATCAACTTGGATGCCCTTTATTTTCTGATTGTTGTGGCTAGAACTTCCAGGACTGTGTTGAGTAAAAAGGGTGGGCATCCTTGTTTGTTCCTGACCTTAGAGGAAAAGTTCTTAGTTTTTTACCATTGATTATGATGTTAGCTGTGGATTTTTAATAAATGGCTTTTACTATTTTGAGTTTCTTCTCTCTAAACCTCCTATGTTGAGGGTTTTTATTGTGATAGAAGTATACTTGTAAAATGATTTATTCTGCATCTATGAAATTATCAAATGGTTTTTATCCTTTCTCTTATTAATCTGATACATTGATTTGTGATTATTAAACCAACCTGCAGACCAGCAATAATCCTACTTGCTTGTGGTGAACAATACTTTTAATATATCATTGGATTTGGTTTGCTAATATTTTGAGGTTGAGTATTTTGTACCTATATTTATCAGAGATATTGAACTGTAGTTCTCTCTTTCTTTAAGATTTTAATTATTTATTTGACAGGCAGAGATCACAAGTAGGCAGGGAGGCAAGAAGAGAGAGAGAGGTAGAAGCAGGCTCCCTGCTAAGCAGAGATCCCCCATGTGGGGCTCTATGCCAGGACATTGGGATCATGACCTGAGCAGAAGGCAGAGGCTTTAATCCACTGAGCCATGCCGGCACCCCTCTGCTATTTTTTTTAACTTTGATTATCTACTTTTGGTATCAGAGTCATTATGATCTCATGGAATGGATTTGAAAGTTTTCATTACTTTTCCATGTTCTGGAATAGTTGAGGAGAATAGATATCAACTCCTTAAAAGTTTGATAAACTTCACCTTTGAAGAAATCTGGTTCTGGAGCTTTGTTGGGAGTGTTCTGATTACTGATTACATATCATTGCTGGTAATTTGCTCAAAATGTTTCTTTCTTGCTGATTCAGTGTTGGGAGGTTCCATGTTTCTACAAATTTGTCCATTTCTTCTAGGTTATCCAGTTCCGTAGCATATAATTTGTATGATAGTCTTCAATTATACTTTCTTTTTCTGTGATCACAGTTATTGTTTAGCCTCTTTCATTACTGAGTCAGAATCACGCCCACACCCCCCCCTTTGTTTTTTAAGTCTGGCTATAGGCTTATCAATTTTTGGGATCGTTTCAAGGAATCCCCTCCTAGTTTCACAGATTTGTTGTTGTATTGCTGTGCTTTTCGTCTATATTTTCTTTATTTTTGGTGTAGTATATTATTTCCTTCCTCCTACAGGTGTTGGTTCTTGTTGTTGTTCTGGCTCCATTCGGTGGAAGATTTCGGTGTTCATTTGAGGTTCTTCTTGATTCGTGAGATAGGCCTTCATTGCTCTCCAGTTTCCTTTTAGTGCAGCTTGGGCTGCATCCCAAGGATTTTGGACCATTGCGTTCTTGCATTTTCATTTGTCTCCATGTATGTTCTCGTGTCCCCTTTGAGTTATTGATTGACCCATTCAGTCATTCAATGATACTTAAGCTCCCTGTAGTGGTGTATGCTCCATGTTTTTTCCTGTGGTTGATGGCTACTTTCATAAAGTCTTTGTTAGAAAAGATGCATGATACGACTTCAGTTTCCTTGAATTTCCTGAGACTTGTTTGTGGCCGCCAATGTGTTCTGTTTTGGAGAATGTCCTATCAGTACTGGAAAAGAATGTGTATCTTCCTGTTTCAGGCCAAATGTTGGAATATATCTATTAGAGCCGTCTAGTCCAATATGTCATTGAAAGCCACAGCATCCTCATGGATTTTCTGTCTAGATGATCTATCCATGGATGTACCTGGGGTGTGAGTCCCCTGCCCTCATTTATTTCCTGGAAAAGTTCCTATTTTGTTTGTTTGGTTTTTTTAATAATTTAATTTTATTGTTTATACATAACAGTATTCCTTGTTTTTGCACCACACCCAGTGCTCCATGCAATCCGTGCCCTCTCCAATACCCACCACCTGGTTCCCCCAACCTCCCAACCCCCACTGCTTCAAACCCCTCCGATTGTTTTTCAGAGTCCATAGTCTCTCATGGTTCACCTCTCCTTCCAATTTCCCCCAATTCCCTTCTCCTCTCTAACTCCCCTTGTCCTCCATGCTCTTTGATAGGCTCCACAAATAAGTGAAACCCTATGATAATTGACTCTCTCTGCTTGACTTTTTTCACTCAGCATCATCTCTTCCAGATCCGTCCATGTTGCTACAAAAGGTGGGTATTCATCCTTCCTGATGGAGGCATAATACTCCATAGTGTTTATGGACCACATCTTCCTTATCCATTCGTCCATTGAAGGGCATCTTGGTTCTTTCCACAGTTTGGCGACCGTGTCCACTGCTGCTATAAACATTGGGGTACAGATGGCCCTTCATTTCTCTACATCTGTATCGTTGGGGTCAATACCCAGTAGTGCAATTGCAGGGTCAGAGGGAAGCTCTATTTTTAGTTTCTTGAGGAATCTTCACACTGTTCTCCAAAGTGGCTACACCAACTTGCATTCCCACCAACAGTCTAAGAGGGTTCCCCCTTCTCCACATGACCTCCAACACATGCTGTTTCCTGTCTTGCTAATTTGGCCATTCTAACTGGGCAGATACCAGTTAGTATCTGGTGGTATCTCAATGTGGTTTTAATTTGAATCTCCCTGATGGCTAGTGATGATGAACATTTTTTCATGTCTGATAGCCATTTGTATGTCTTCATCAGAGAAGTGCCTGTTCATACCTTCTGCCCATTTTTTGATATGATTGTCTGTTTTGTGTGTGTTGTGTTTGAGGAGTTCTTTATAGATCCTGGATATCAACCTTGTGTCTGTACTGTCATTTGCAAATATCTTCTCCCATTCCATGGGTTGCCTCTTTGTTTTCTTGACTCTTTCCTTTGCTGCGCAGAAGCTTTTGATTTTGATGAAGTCCCACAAGTTTATTCCCCCGGTATTTTTCAAAGAGCTGGAGCAAATAATCCAGAAATTTGTATGGCACCAGAGGAGACCGAATCGCTAAGGAAATGTTGAAAAACAAAAATAAAACTGGGGGCATCACATTACCTGATTTCAAGCTTTACTACCAAGCTGTGATCACCAAGACAGCATGGTACTGGCATTAAAACAGACACTTAGACCAGTGGAACAGAGTAGAGAGCCCAGATATGGACCCTCAACTCTACGGTCAAATAATCTTCGATAAAACAGGAAAAAATATGCAGTGGAAAAAGAGAGTCTCTTCAATAAATGGTGCTGGGAAAACTGGACAGCTATATGTAGAAGAATGAAACTTGACCATTCTCTTACACCGTATACCAAAATAAACTCAAAATAGATAAAAGACCTCAACGTGAGACAAGAATTCATCAGAATCCTTGAGGAGAACATAGGCAGTAATCTATTCGATATCAGCCACAGGAACCTCTTTCAAGATATGTCTGCAAAGGCAAAGGAAACAAAAGTTCCTTGTTTTTAATAGATGCTTTATGTATTGGGGGACTCCCATGTTGGGTGTTGAAATATTGACAATTTTATACGTTCTTGTTGATTGTGTGCTTTAGGATTAGGTAGTGTCCTTCTTTGTCTCTTGTTTCAGTCTTTTTTGAAAATTGATTTTGTGTCTGCTGTAAGTACTTTTACCCTGGCTTTATTTTCACTTCTGTTTTCATGGCCAAAGTTTTTTCCAGACCTTCCCTTTAAATTTACATCTGCCTGTAGGTCTGAAATAGGTCTTTTGTGGGCGGTATATAGATGGGTCTACTTTTATCCATCTGTCACCCTATGTCTCTTGATTTTAGTGTTTGGGCCATTTACATTTAAAGTAATAGTTGATCTCTCTCTCTCTCTCTCTCTCTCTCTATATATATATATATATATATATATATATAGGTTTGTGTGTATTTCTTGCCACTTTCTTATTTCTTTTTAGGTTGTTGGCACAGTTCTTCATTATTTCTTCTGTTGCTCTTTCTCTCATGATTTGCTTGATTTCTTTCGGCTATCCTGAGCTTCCTTCCTATGTGTTTTTTGCAGATCTGTTACCAGTTTTTGATTCATAGTTACCATTCTGTTTATATAGCGCATCCTATGGCTCTAGCAGTCGAGGGTGAAGTTGATGGCTGCTTAAGTGTGAATCGATTCTTCACACTTGTCTCATCCACGTTTTAGGTATAGTGTGTGATACTTTACATCTTTTAATGGCATACATCCCTTGACCGATTTTGAGAGATACATCTCATTTTACTGCTTTGTGCTTCCTCCTTTTCTTCCTCCTACATATGCTCTTTCCTTTCCACTCAAAGGGTCTCCCTTCATGCTTATGGTACAGATGGTTTAGTGATCCTGAATTGCTTTAACTTTCGTTTGGGAAATGCTATCTCTCCTTCTATTCTGAGTGACAGCCTTGTTGGAGAGAGTGTTCTTGGCTAGATTTTGTTTGTTTGTGTCTGTTGTTTTGGTTTAGTTTTTTTTTTTTTCCTTGTGTACATAGCCTATATCATCCCACTCAATTCTGGACTGCAAAGTTTCTGCTGAAAACTCAGCCAAAACCCTTGTATGTAAGTGTCTTCCTTTCTCTTGCTGCTTTTAAAATTATTTCTTTTCACCCCGTTTTTGCCATTTAGATTTCTAGGCATTTTGTGGGGTGGACTAGCTTGGGAAGATTTTGTTGGGGGCTCTTTGGCCTCCTGGCTCTGGACTTTGGTTTCCTTCCCCAGATTCAGGAATATTTCACCTATGACTCGTGAAAGTAACGTTTCCGTCTCCTTCCCTCTCTCTCTCCTGCTTCTGCCATCCCTGTAATGCCAAAGTTACTACACTTGATGGTGTCACTGAATTCTCCAATCGTATTTCATTTTTATCATAATTTTTTCTCACTCCTCTTCAGCTTGATTGTTATCCGTCATTCTGTCTTTTGGATCACTGATCCTTCTGCTTGCTCTGGTCTACTGTGTGTTCCAGGTAATGTGTTTTTGGCCCATTTCACTGTATTTTAGGTTTACCCCGAGAGAACTAAGAAAGACGGGGTGGGGGGAAGGGAAATTAGTCATGGAGACGAGCTTGCAAACCTCCCCCCCCCCACACCCTGCCATATACGTGACTATAAGGGAATGCCGGTTGCTGGTTGGCTTCCAGGCGGAATGTTGAGGATGTGTTGTGACTACCGGATCCACGGTGACCATCACTTGTCCTGTGGTCGAGCAGTACCATGGAGGAGCTGCCAGGCTCTCTGGAGCATGGCTTTGAGCTGATCCTTGGGAAGTTGGATGAGATGATGGCGAAGCTGCTGCCAAGTGACTGGAGTCCTGGACTGATGTTCCACAACCTCCAGTGGGAGACACTGCTGTGTCCGCCTGTCATTGGCTTCCTGGTGGGCCTCCTCTTTCTATTCCGACTTGTTCAGTCCGTTAGAAGTCACTGCTATGAAAAACGTGAGAAGCAGCTGGCGGAGGCACTGGCTGCAGGGATCGAGGAGAAATGCCACCTCATTGATAAGGTTTTTGTAGCTGAGAAGGAGCATGCAGCAATCGAATCATCTGCAGAAGAGGCCAAACTACAGAAAGAGTCATTCGATATACCCAGCCTTGCCGACTCTTACAGAAAGGGGAAGATGACCAACGTGATGCTGATGAAGGAACTCAATTCTCTGTGTCGAGACCTGGAGGAAGAGAGTGCCAAAAGATCCCAGCAAGAAGAGCAGATGATGGAGGTGCTAAAAGACCTGCAGGCCCTCGAAGTCATGATGACTTTGGCTAAATCACAAGGAGCTTTTCCAAACCAGCTTGGAGAACCAAGAGCCAAGCCCTGCTGCTCCTTTCCCTGGGAGTGGGCCTGGGGCTTAAAGCGGTGCTGTTGCCTCCACTCCGCTCCGGCCTCCCCTGTGCCAGGATTTGTTCCTCACCTTCAACGTCTATCTGTGGGGCACGGTGGCCAGTGGATGCAAGGTTTGTCCTCTCCGGACTGAGTTCTTCCATCTTCACTTACTAGACACAGTCCACGGCTCCTTCATGCTTGACTCCCCCACGTCTAAACACTATTGCATGTCCTGGGACCCCACTCAGTACTCTGGGACTTTCTTTGTCTTCTCGGAAGTTTGGACTTGCTTTCAGTACTACCGAAAGACATTCTTTCCTTAGAAGCGAATTATATTTGACTCTGATGCCATAGAATTCTCAAGTTCTTGTATTACCAAGGCTATTTACAGTAGTCTTTGATAGGGGAACTATTTTAATTTATGCTCTCTATAATATTGTATTATTGTTTACAAATATATGTAATGTAGCAATAAAGACTTTTCGTTATTAACAGCAGTATTTTTTTGGTGTTGTTTTTCCAACATTGTCCAGTCATACTTAAAAACACCTCCCTCAAGTATGTATTGTTGTAATTTAAATCCTAGTAGTCAACTTAGAGCAGATCACTGGTGTCAGTGCGGGTGCTCTTTCCCTGATCCGTTGCGTCGAATACCCAGTGCTCATCACATCCCATGCCCTCCTTAATGGCTATCACCCCATGACTCATTCCCCTGCCCACTGCCACTCCAGCAACAAAAGAAAGCTACCCTATGACCCTAGGTATTCTTCCTGAAGATACAAATGTAGCGATGCAAATTGACACCTGCCCTCCAAGGTTCATAGCAGCCATGTCTCCAGTAGCCAAACTATGGAAAGAGACAAGATAACCGCTGATGGATGCACGGGTAAAGAGGATGTAGTGTCCGCGCACGCAGCCATACACACACACACACACACACACACACACACACACACACACACACACAGTGGAATACTGCTTAGCCGTCAGGAAGGATGAATCCTTACCATTTCCGTCAACATGGATGGAAGTGGAGGCTGTTTTGTTAAGTGAAATAAGCCAATCAGAGAAAGACAAGTATCATATGGTTTCAGTCCTATGTAGAACAGGGCAGGGAGCATAGGGAATGGGAGGGAAAACAGAATGGGAAGTGGTTCAAGAAGGAGAGAACCCGTAAGAGACTTAAACCTCTAATGTATTTTTAAATCCAGGTATTAAGTTATTCATCTTTGGTTCTTCTTTTCTACCTCTTGGGTGAGGGTCTTATGTCCTCCACTCCTTTCTGAAGGATAGTGCATTTTTGACCATTGCTTTCATTACTCTAGTAGGCATATTGCTTATCTCTGCTTGGTTTAGCTCTCTTGATGCGAGGTTGTCCTGTTCTTTCTGTTGGGATACATTGCTCTGTCTGTTCATTTTCTCTAATTCTCTCTGTTTCCTTGCTTGAAGCATGTCAACTAGATCTCCTGTTCTTGAACGTGTTGACCGTATAGAAAGGAGGTCCTGTGCTGCTCTGCAATGGCATGTTGCCTGCTGAGGAAGGCTGTCTGCATGTCACTTGAAGGCTGTCTCGAACCTGTGTTTTGAGAGCAATACTCTTGTGGCTGAGCTGCCTTTGCCTTCAGGCAAGTCCTATACAGTGGTTCTGTTGGTTGTGGGCAGCGTTCAGTCCCACCGTTGTTAGTGGGCCAGTGTGGGGCATCCTTGGGTTCGAGGTGAGCCAGTCCAGGCGTTGGCCAAAGATACAGTAGCATCACACTGTAGGGCAGTTCTCTCGTGTGGTTCCCTGAAAAGCTTTCATTGGTGGGAGGGGCCTGCTGTCAGAGCAGATATCTGCTTCCAGTCCCCGGCTACAGTTAGGGTGTTTTCATATGTGTAGTTATCTTCTGGTTTCCGTAGGTCAGGAGTCAGTATAGAGTGCTGGACTGGACCCTGTGATGGTTGCTTGAACACTGTCAGGCAGTGTTTCGGAAGGGCTCTGGCCAAGGAGTCTTGGTAGGGGCCCTTCCGCAGGAAGAAGCAAGGACTCCTATTGCTAACAAGTTGTGCACCTCTGTTTGTGGAGGGGACCTGTAGATGCTTTGGCAAGGCTGGAGAGGATGAATTAGCAGGCGAGTAGGAGTGCAGGGTAAGCGGTAGCAGCACGGTCCATTTTGGGAGGTAACCTGCAGCCACCCAAATCTCCTCTTGGGCTCACATTGGGTTTGAAGGCGGGCAAGTTCGCAAAAGTTAGCCAGCTGGGTCAAGAGTACTGAGCTGGTTTCCACAGGCGTCTGGGTATCTCAGCTTTTGGCAGGAAGGGGAAGTGGCAGTAGTCAGCTGCTTTGTTCCTGGACAAGTCGCTCAACAATCCCCTCCAGCACATGCTCTGCGATTCGTCCACAAATCTCCCTCCTGAGAACCTCCGTCATTTTTCAAACCACTGCTTCTCTGCTTTCCTCCTGAGGGATGCTTATTCGAATGTCCCTTGAAGAGCCGGTGCACAGGAATCGGTTTTCTCTTATCCTCCTGGCTCTCCAAAGCTGAGCCTACCGATTGCTAAAGTGCCAGGTGCCCCCCACCGTGCAGATTGGAAGAACTCACAGGATTTGGCCCCTCTGGTTGGCAAAGCCAAATGTGATGGGGCATTGTCTTCCTTGTCTGGGAACCCCACGCCTGGAATGCTTCGTGGGAATGTCTCCTTTTCTCTACCCTCTTTATCCATGGCATCTCTCCCTCGCAAGCACAGTTGGACAGGTCCCTTTAGATCCTGATGGCATCTCTGACCTTTCTCCTCTCTTGACCTAGCCTCTTTGGGACATATCACTGGAGAGAGTCTGTTCTGCCAGTTTGGGGGTAATTTCCTGGGTTATTGACTCTGTTGTGGGTCCTGTGTAGGTGGATCCATGGGACACGGTGAGCTTAGGATCCTCCTACTCCACCATCTCCCTCGAAGGTGTTCCTCCGTTCACGATAGCATAATGTTGTTGTGGGCACCGTGAACACTGGCTTTCAGAGCTAGAGGTTTACAGAGGTTGGTCTCTCCAATGGGAGTCTTAAAAGGTGGGGAACAGGGTGTGGGATTCAAATCTTTCCCTTCTCAAGAAGACCTTGGCAGTTCCCATTTCCTCCTGAGTTTCAAACTGTTTCAAAATGAGATTTTCTTATTTATCTGACGTATACCAGCAGCTCAGCTAGTTTGGATTTCCATCAGAACCGATTGTTCCATATGTAGCTGCCGATTCAGCGTGTCCTTGGAGGAGGTGATTTCCAGAGTGTCCGATGTTGCCGTCTTGAACTGGTACCCACTCTTTTACCTTCTCATATTTTCTTCTTGGAATTGTTAATATCAAGAGATCTGTCTTCAGTCCTGGAGACTCACCCATTTTCCTGCTATTGAAGTGTACTATTATATTTTTAAATTCACTTACTCGAATCTTCAGATCCAGAATTTGTTGTGTTTTTCTTTGTTTGTTTGTTTGAATTTCAAATGACTTCTCTTTACTGAACTTCTCGTTTTGCTCATGCATTTTTTCTCTGTTTATTGAATTGTCTGTGGTCTCTTGAAATTCACTGAAGTTCCTTAATTATTTTGAAATCGTTGTCATGCAACTAAGAGGTTGCCATTTTTTGGTGGTTAGTTCCTGAAATATTGTTATATTGCTTGACACTATCTTGTTTCCTGTACTTATTGTTGATAGGTTTCTATGTATGAAAAAGGTACTGTTCAGTAGCAACAATATTACCCTCGTAGGCCTTTTTTTTTTCCATTTCTCCAATATATTTTCAAAAGTTACTATGCACTGAACATTATTAATTGTTCTTACAAGTAGAGTTGTGTCCCACACACACCCCCGACCCCCCACGCAGAAAATAGATGTTGAAGTCCACACCCTTGTTACATGGAGAATGTGGCCTTTCTTGGAAATAGGGTATTTGCAGATATGGCCAAGTTAAGAAGAGGTCAGTAGGGTAGGTTCTGATTTCCAATGACTGTTGTCCTTAAAGGAAGAGAGGAATTTGGACATGCACGCACACACACAAACACACACACACACACACACACACACAGATAGGAGCCAACGGCCCAAGTGAAGACAAAACAGACCAGGAGAAAGCCATGTGACAATAGAGGCAGAGATTGGAGTCAAGCCGTGGCCAAGCCAGCAAGTCCAAGGATAGAAGGCCTTCACCAGAAGCTAGGAGAGGAAGGAGTTCTCCATTCCATATATCAGAGAAAGAATGGCCCAGGTGACTCCTTGTCTTTGGTATTCTTTCCAGAACTGTGAGAGAATAAACTTCTGTTCTTCTGAGCCATCCAGTTGGTGGTACTTAGGCATAGCGGCCCTAGAAAACACATTCTAACACTGTATTCTAACACTGAAATATAGGTATATGTTTTAACAGGCTCTGGGAAAAGCTCAACGATTTGATCCGTTTGGGAAGTAAGATGATGCCGCAGCTCGGTCAGCTCTATGTATATAGTTCGTATATTTCAAATAGGATTGTAAGTATGACTAATGTAGGACACTTCCTTTCCTAGTGAAACAAGACTCTGTCGCAATAAATACATGGAAGGAACTTACAATATTCCTGAGAGAGGAAGAATACCATGCCCACCCCGCAAAACAAGTCCAATCAAGAAAAAAGGATTTTCCCAGTTGTTGACCATGGTACAGGTATGATGCCCTAGTAATGTCTAAGGAGGGAGAAGCTATATTTGATTAGAAACACTTCAGGGCAGAGGCATGAGCTTAGGATCCTTTGGATTTGATAGTTTAACATAGAGACTTGATGAGAAGGGCTTGCCTAGGTAACCATGTGGATAGAGCCCCAGAGGCAAAAGGCACGTGAGAGTGGGCCCTTAAAGACCCACGCTCTTGTCTATGCTAAACTTCTTCAGTGGTGGCAAGTGCACTGAGCAAAGTTTGACCTCGGAACCGTATTTTTCCAGGCTTTTTGAAGGGAGGCCGCCTCTGAAGCCACAGGGAAGCGTTTCTACAAACGGTATCCTCAGGACAGACAAGGTAAGAGGAAAACAAAAGAAAGAACAAAACAAGGAGTCAAATAAATCACCCCACCCCGAATATCTTCACACTTATAAACATTCCCTCTCAAGAAACTCATGCTTGAGACAGAAAAGTATGTTAATTTTGCTTTCACTGCTGGAAGTTCCAATAGGAATCGCCAGAGCCTCTTAGAAGTTCAGACTCAAGTTGGTATTTTAGAGTGGGAAACTGAGGTTGAGACTGATTAGCCTATGGGAAGAAAGATCACAAGGGGATGTGACTAGACCTCAGAAACAGTGGTTCTTTGGGAAGTGCCCATCCCCTATTTCTTTGGATGAAGCACAAAGACTGGAGAAGGTGAAGTAAAGCCCTAGATCTGCGGAGAAAAGAGTAGTGCTTGGCTTTGCACAGGTGATATACCAGGTGGCCACAAGCCTGATGGGAAAACCGATTAACCAAAATGGCATCCAGGAGAGTCTTAGTTCAAGGAGTACGAGGTCAATCATAGAAAGTCATGAGGTGCCAGAGTAGCGTGGGAAGATAATCAAGGTTCCTGAGTACCCACCCCCCCACCCAAGTTTCTGAATTGTTGGGCACAGCAAGGCACTCTAATAGGAATGAATCCTACTTGTTTGAGGTGGACGATGTTTCTTAATATATCGGTGGATTTGGTTAACTAATATTTGCTTGTCTATGTTTATCAGAGCTATGGGCCTGGAGTTCTCCATTTGCTTTTGGGTTTGTTTCTGTTTTTACATTTTGTTTATCTAGATGTGGTACCAGAGTCATTCTAAGCTGATAGAATGAATTTGAAATTTTTGCATTCCTTTCTATTTTCCGGAAGAGATGAAGAAGGATTGATATCAACTCCTTAAATATTTGTTAGACTTTCCCTTTGAAGACCGCTGGTTCTGGAGTTTTGTTGGGAGTGTTCTGATTACTGATTATATATGGTTGCTGGTAGTTTGCTCAAAATCTTTCATTCTTGCTGATTCATTGTTGGGAGGTTCATGTTTCTACAAATGTGTCCATTTCTTCTGGGTTCTCAGATTTCGTAGCATATAATTTGTATGATACTCTTTCATTGGACTTTCTTTTTTGGAGGTCTCAGTTACTGTGTCCTCGGTTTCATTTCTGAGTCTGAATCCCCCCGCACCACATCCCCCGTTTTTTTTTAAGTCTGGCTATAGGCTTATCAATTTGGGGGATCTTTTCAAGGAATCCCGTCCTAGTTTCACAGATTTGTTGTTGTATGGCTGTGCTTTTAGTCTATATTTTCTTTATTTCTGTTGTAGTCTATTATTTCCTTCCTCCTACAGGTGTCGGTTCTTGTTGTTGTTCTGGCTCCATTCGGTGGAAGATTTCGGTGTTCATTTGAGGTTTTTCTTGCTTCGTGAGGTAGGCCTTCGTTGCTCTCCAGTTTCCTTTTAGTGCAGCTTGGGCTGCATCCCAAGGATTTTGGACCATTGCGTTCTTGCATTTTCATTTGTCTCCATGTATGTTCCCGTGTCCCCTTTGAGTTATTGATTGACCCATTCAGTCATTCAATGTTACTTAAGCTCCCTGTAGTGGTGTATGCTCCATGCTTTTTCCTGTGGTTGATGGCTACTTTCATAAAGTCTTTGTTAGAAAAGATGCATGATATGACTTCAGTTTCCTTGAATTTCCTGAGACTTGTTTGTGGCCGCCAATGTGTTCTGTTTTGGAGAATGTCCTATCGGTACTGGAAAAGAATGTGTATCTTCCTGTTTCAGGCCAAATGTTGGAATATATCTATTAGAGCCGTCTAGTCCAATATGTCATTGAAAGCCACAGTATCCTCATGGATTTTCTGTCTAGATGATCTATCCATGGATGTACCTGGGGTGTGAGTCCCCTGCCCTCATTTATTTCTCTGGAAAAGTTCCTTCTATGTTTGTTTTTTCAATAATTTAATTTTATTGTTTTTACATAACAGTATTCCTTGTTTTTGCACCACACCCAGTGCTCCATGCAATCCATGCCCTCTCCAATACCCACCACCTGGTTCCCCCAACCTCCCACCACCCGCTGCTTCAAACCCCTCCGATTGTTTTTCAGAGTCCATAGTCTCTCATGGTTCACCTCTCCTTCCAATTTCCCCCAATTCCCGTCTCCTCTCTAACTCCCCTTGTCCTCCATGCTCTTTGATAGGCTCCACAAATAAGTGAAACCCTATGATAATTGACTCTCTCTGCTTGACTTTTTTCACTCGGCATCGTCTCTTCCAGATCCGTCCATGTTGCTACAAAAGGTGGGTAGTCATCCTTCCTGATGGAGGCATAATACTCCATAGTGTTTATGGACCACATCTTCCTTATCCATTCGTCCGTTGAAGGGCATCTTGGTTCTTTCCACAGTTTGGCGACCGTGGCCATTGCTGCTATAAACATTGGGATACAGATGGCCCTTCTTTTCACTACATCTGTATCGTTGGGGTCAATACCCAGTAGTGCAATTGCAGGGTCAGAGGGAAGCTCTACTTTTAGTTTCTTGAGGAATCTCCACACTGTTCTCCAAAGTGGCTGCACCAACTTGCATTCCCCCCAACAGTCTAAGAGGGTTCCCCTTTCTCCACATGCCCTCCAACACATGCTGTTTCCTGTCTTGCTAATTTGGCCATTCTAACTGGCCAGATACCAGTTAGTATCTGGTGGTATCTCAATGTGGTTTTAATTTGAATCTCCCTGATGGCTAGTGATGATGAACATTTTTTCATGTGTCTGGTAGCCATTTGTATGTCTTCATCGGAGAAGTGCCTGTTCATACCTTCTGCCCATTTTTTGATATGACTGTCTGTTTTGTGTGTGTTGAGTTTGAGGAGTTCTTTATAGATCCTGGATATCAACCTTGTGTCTGTACTGTCATTTGCAAATATCTTCTCCCATTCCGTGGGTTGCCTCTTTGTTTTCTTGACTGTTTCCTTTGCTGCGCAGAAGCTTTTGATTTTGATGAAGTCCCACAAGGTTATCCCCCCGGTATTTTTCAAAGAGCTGAAGCAAATAATCCAGAAATTTGTATGGCACCAGAGGAGACCCCGAATCGCTAAGGAAATGTTGAAAAACAAAAATAAAACTGGGGGCATCACATACCTGATTTCAAGCTTTACTACCAAGCTGTGATCACCAAGACAGCATGGTACTGGCATTAAAACAGACACTTAGACCAGTGGAACAGAGTAGAGAGCCCACATGTGGACCCTCAACTCTACGGTCAAATAATCTTCGACAAAACAGGAAAAAATATGCAGTGGAAAAAAGAGAGTCTCTTCAATAAATCGTGCTGGGAAAACTGGACAGCTATATGTAGAAGAATGAAACTCGACCATTCTCTTACACCGTACACCAAAATAAACTCAAAATGGATAAAAGACCTCAACATGAGACAAGAATCCATCAGAAACCTAGAGGAGAATATAGGCAGTAATCTCTTCGATATCAGCCACAGCAACCTCTTTCTAGATATGTCTCCAAAGGCAAAGGAAACAAAAGTTCCTTGTTTTTTATAGCTGCTTTATGTATTGGGGGGCTCCCATGTTGGGTGTAGAAATATTGACAGCTTTTATATGGTCTTGTTGATTCTGTGCTTTAGGATTAGGTTGTGTCCTTCTTTGTCTCTTGTTTCAGTCTTTGTTTCAAAGTCGATTTTGTGTCTGCTGTAAGTACTTTTACCCTGGCTTTCTTTTCACTTCTGTTTTCATGGCCAAAGTTTTTTCCAGACCTTCCCTTTAAATTTACATCTGCATGTAGGTCTGAAATAGGTCTTTTGTGGGCGGTATATAGATGGGTCTACTTTATCCATTCTGTCACCCTATGTCTCTTGATTTTAGTGTTTGGGCCATTTACATTTAAAGTAATAGTTGATCGAGAACTCTCTCTCTCTCTCTCTCTCTCTATATATATATATATATATATATATCTATATATATATCTCTCTCTCTATATATATATATTTCTCTCTCACTCTCTCTCTCTATATATATAGTTTTGTGTGTATTTCTTGACACTACCTTATTTGTTTTTAGGTTGTCGGCACAGTTCTTCATTATTTCTTCTGTTGCTCTTTCTCTCATGGTTTGCTTGTTTTTTTTCGGCTCTACTGAGCTTCCTTCTATGTGTTTTTTGCAGATCTGTTACCAGTTTTTCATTTGTAGTTACCATTCTGTTTATATAGCGCATCCTATGGCTCTAGCAGTCGAGGGTGAAGTTGATGGCTGCTTAAGTGTGAATCGATTCTTCACACATGTCTCATCCACCTTTTAGGTATAGTGTTTGATATTACATCTTTTAATGGCATACATCCCTTGACCGATTTTTAGAGATACATCTCATTTTACTGCTTTTGTGCTTCCTCCTTTTCTTCCTCCTACTTATGCTCTTTCCTTCCACTCAAAGAGTCTCCCTTCATGCTTATGGTACAGACGGTTTAGTGATCCTGAATTCCTTTAACTTTCGTTTGGGAAATGCTATCTCTCCTTCTATTCTGAGTGACAGCCTTGTTGGAGAGAGTGTTCTTGGCTGGATTTTGTTTATTTGTATCTGTTGTTTTGGTTTAATTTCTTTTTTTTTCCTTGTGTACATCGCCTATATCATCCCACTCCATTCTGGACTGCAAAGTTTCTGCTGAAAAGTCAGCCAAAACCCTTGTATGTAAGTGTCTTCCTTTCTCTTGCTGCTTTTACAATTATTTCTTTTCGGGACGCCTGGGTGGCTCAGTTGGTTAAGCAGCTGCCTTCTGCTCAGGTCATGATCCCAGCGTCCTGGGATTGAGTCCCACATCAGGCTCCTTGCTTGGCAGCGAGCCTGCTTCTCCCTCTGCCTCTGCCTGCCACTCTGTCTGCCTGTGCTCACTCTCGCTTCTCTCTCTATGACAAATAAATTAATAAAATCTTAAAAAAAATAATAAAAGTTTAAAAAAAAATTATTTCTTTTCACCCCGTTTTTGCCATTTGGATTTCTAGGCATTTTGAGATGGACGAGCTTGGGAAGATTTTGTTGGGGGCTCTTTGGGCCTCCTGGCTCTGGACTTTGGTTTCCTTCCCCAGATTCAGGAACATTTCACATATGACTCGTGCAAGTAACGTTTCCGTCTCCTTCCCTCTCTCTCCTGCTTCTGGCATCCCTGTAATGCCAAAGTTACTACACTTGATGGTGTCACTGAATTCTCCAATCGTATTTCATTTTTATCATAATTTTTTCTCACTCCTCTTCAGCTTGATTGTTATCCGTCATTCTGTCTTTTGGATCACTGATCCTTCTGCTTGCTCTGGTCTACTGTGTGTTCCAGGTAATGTGTTTTTGGCCCATTTCACTGTATTTTAGGTTTACCCCGAGAGAACTAAGAAAGACGGGGTGGGGGGAAGGAAAATTAGTCATGGAGACGAGCATGCAAACCTCCCCCCGCCCCCCTCCCCCACACCCTGCCATATACGTGACTATAAGGGAATGCCGGTTGCTGGTTGGCTTCCAGGCGGAATGTTGAGGATGTGTTGTGACTACCGGATCCACGGTGACCATCACTTGTCCTGTGGTCGAGCAGTACCATGGAGGAGCTGCCAGGCTCTCTGGAGCATGGCTTTGAGCTGATCCTTGGGAAGTTGGATGAGATGATGGCGAAGCTGCTGCCAAGTGACTGGAGTCCTGGACTGATGTTCCACAACCTCCAGTGGGAGACACTGCTGTGTCCGCCTGTCATTGGCTTCCTGGTGGGCCTCCTCTTTCTATTCCGACTTGTTCAGTCCGTTAGAAGTCACTGCTATGAAAAACGTGAGAAGCAGCTGGCGGAGGCACTGGCTGCAGGGATCGAGGAGAAATGCCACCTCATTGATAAGGTTTTTGTAGCTGAGAAGGAGCATGCAGCAATCGAATCATCTGCAGAAGAGGCCAAACTACAGAAAGAGTCATTCGATATACCCAGCCTTGCCGACTCTTACAGAAAGGGGAAGATGACCAACGTGATGCTGATGAAGGAACTCAATTCTCTGTGTCGAGAACTGGAGGAAGAGAGTGCCAAAAGATCCCAGCAAGAAGAGCAGATGATGGAGGTGCTAAAAGACCTGCAGGCCCTCGAAGTCATGATGACTTTGGCTAAATCACAAGGAGCTTTTCCAAAACAGCTTGGAGAACCAAGAGCCAAGCCCTGCTGCTCCTTTGCCTGGGAGTGGGCCTGGGGCTTAAAGCGGTGCTGTTGCCTCCCCTCCGCTCCGGCCTCCCCTGTGCCAGGATTTGTTCCTCATCTTCAACGTCTATCTGTGGGGCACGGTGGCCAGTGGATGCAAGGTTTGTCCTCTCCAGACTGAGTTCTTCCATCTTCACTTACTAGACACAGTCCACGGCTCCTTCATGCTTGACTCCCCCACGTCTAAACACTATTGCATGTCCTGGAACCCCACTCAGCACTCTGGGACTTTCTTTGTCTTCACGGAAGTTTGGACTTGCTTTCAGTACTACTAAAAACATACTTTCCTTAGAAGCGAATTATCTTTGACTCTGATGCCTTAGAATTCTCAAGTTCTTGTATTACCAAGGCTATTTACAGTAGTCTTTGATAGGGGAACTATTTTAATTTATGCTCTCTATAATATTGTATTATAGTTTACAAATATATGTAATGTAGCAATAAAGACTTTTCGTTATTAACAGCAGTATTTTTTTGGTTTTGTTTTTCCAACATTGACCAGTCATACTTAAAAACACCTCCCTCAAGTATGTATTGTAGTAATTTAAATCCAAGTAGCCAACTTAGAGCAGATCACTGGTGTCAGTGCGGGTGCTCTTTCCCTGATCCGTTGCGTCGAATACCCAGTGCTCATCACATCCCATGCCCTCCTTAATGGCTATCACCCCATGACTCTTTCCCCTGCCCACTGCCACTCCAGCAACAAAAGAAAGCTCCCCTATGATCCTAGGTATTCGTCCTGAAGATACAAATGTAGCGATGCAAATTGACACCTGCCCTCCAAGGTTCATAGCAGCCATGTCTCCAGTTGCCAAACTGTGGAAAGAGACAAGATAACCGCTGATGGATGCACAGGTAAAGAGGATGTAGTGTCCGCGCACGCAGCCATACACACACACACACACACACACACACACACACACACACACACACAGTGGAATACTGCTTAGCCGTCAGGAAGGATGAATCCTTACCATTTCCGTCAACATGGATGGAAGTGGAGGCTGTTTTGGTAAGTGAAATAAGCCAATCAGAGAAAGACAAGTATCATATGGTTTCAGTCCTATGTAGAACAGGGCAGGGAGCATAGGGAATGGGAGGGAAAACAGAATGGGAAGTGGTTCGAGAAGGAGAGAACCCGTTAGAGACGTAAACCTCTAATGCATTTTTAAATCCAGGTATTAAGTTATTCACCTTTGGTTCTTGTTTTCTACCTCTTGGGTGAGGGTCTTATGTCCTCCACTCCTTTCTGAAGGATAGTGCGTTTTTGACCATTGGTTTCATTACTCTAGTAGGCATATTGCTTTTCTCTGTTTGGTTTAGCTCTCTTGATGCGCTGTTGTCCTGTTCTTTCTTTTGGGATACATTGCTCTGTCTGTTCATTTTCCCTAACTCTCTCTGTTTCCATGCTTTAAGCAAGTCAACTAGATCTCCTGTTCTTGAACGTGTTGACCGTATAGAAAGGAGGTCCTGTGCTGCTCTGCAATGGCATGTTGCCTGCTGAGGAAGGCTGTCTGCATGTCACTTGAAGGCTGTCTCGAACCTGTGTTTTGAGAGCAATACTCTTGTGGCTGAGCTGCCTTTGCCTTCAGGCAAGTCCTATACAGTGGTTCTGTTGGTTGTGGGCAGCGTTCAGTCCAACCTTTGTTAGTGTGCCAGTGTGGGGCTCCCTAGGGCTCGAGGTGAGCCAGTCCAGGCGTTGCCCAAAGATACTGTAGCATCACACTGTAGGGCAGTTCTCTCGTGTGGTTCCCTGAAAAGCTTTCATTGGTGGGAGGAACCTGCTGTCAGAGCAGATATCTGCTTCCAGTCCCCGGCTACAGTTAGAGTTATTTCATATGTGTAGTTATCTTCTGGTTTCCGTAGGTCAGGAGTCAGTTTAGAGTGCGGGACTGGACTCTGTGATGGTTGCTTGAACACTGTCAGGCAGTGTTTCGGAGGGGCCCTGGCCAAGGAGTCTTGGTAGGGGCCATTCCGCAGGAGGAAGCAAGGACTCCTAGTGCTAGCAAATTGTGCACCTCTGTTTGGGAGGGGACATGTAGATGCTTTGGCAAGGCTGGAGAGGATGAATTAGCAGTTGAGTAGGAGTGCAGGGTAAGCGGTAGGAGCAAGGTCCATTTTGGGAGGTAACCTGCTGCCACCCAAAACTCCTCTTGGGCCCACACTGGGTTTGAAGGCGGGCAAGTTCGCAGAAGTTAGCCAGCTGGTTTAAGAGTACTGAGCTGGTTTCCACAGGCCTCTGGGTATCTCAGCTTGTGGGCAGGAAGGGGAAGTGGCAGTAGTCAGCTGCTTTGTTCCTGGACAAGTCGCTCAACAATCCCCTCCATCACATGCTCTGCGATTCGGCCAGAAATGTCCCTCCTGAGTACCTCCGTCATTTTTCAAACCACTGCTTCTCTGCTTTCCTCCTGAGGGATGCTTATTCGAAAGTCCCTTGAAGGGCAGGTGCACAGGAAACGGTTTTCTCTTATCCTCCTGGCTTTCCAAAGCTGAGCCTAGCAATTGCTAAAGTGCGAGGTGCCCCCCACCCGTGCAGATTGGAAGAACTCACAGGATTTGGCCCCTCTGGTTGGCAAAGCCAAATGTGATGGGGCATTGTCTTCCTTGTCTGGGTTCCCCATGACTGGAATGCCTCGTGGGAACGTCTATTTTCTCTACCCTCTTCATCCATGGCATCTCTCCCTCGCAAGCACAGTTGGACAGGTCCCTTTAGATCCTGATGGCATCTCTGACCTTTCTCCTCTCTTGACTTGGCCTCTTTGGGACATGTCACTAGAGAGAGTCTGTTCTGCCAGTTTGGGGGTAATTTCCTGGGTTATTGACTCTGTTGTGGGTCCTGTGTAGGTGGATCCATGGGACACGGTGAGCTTAGGATCCTCCTACTCCACCATCTCCCTCGAAGGTGTTCCTCCGTTCACGATAGCATAATGTTGTTGTGGGCACCGTCAACACTGGCTTTCAGAGCTAGAGGTTACAGAGGTTGGTCTCTCCAATGGGAGTCTTAAAAGGTGGGGAACAGGGTGTGGGATTCAAATCTTTCCCTTCTCAAGAAGACCTTGGCAGTTCCCATTTCCTCCTGAGTTTCAAACTGTTTCAAAATGAGATTTTCTTATTTATCTGACGTATACCAGCAGCTCAGCTAGTTTGGATTTCCATCAGAACCGATTGTTCCATATGTAGCTGCCGATTCAGCGTGTCCTTGGAGGAGGTGATTTCCAGAGTGTCCGATGTTGCCGTCTTGAACTGGTACCCACTCTTTTACCTTCTCATAATTTCTTCTTGGAATTGTTAATATCAAGAGATCTGTCTTCAGTCCTGGAGACTCACCCATTTTCCTGCTATTGAAGTGTACTATTATATTTTTAAATTCACTTACTCGAATCTTCAGATCCAGAATTTGTTGTGTTTTTCTTTGTTTGTTTGTTTGAATTTCAAATGACTTCTCTTTACTGAACTTCTCGTTTTGCTCATGCATTTTTTCTCTGTTTATTGAATTGTCTGTGGTCTCTTGAAATTCACTGAAGTTCCTTAATTATTTTGAAATCGTTGTCATGCAACTAAGAGGCTGCCATTTTTTGGTGGTTAGTTCCTGAAATATTATTATATTGCTTGACATTATCTTGTTTCCTGTACTTATTGTTGATAGGTTTCTATGTATGAAAAAGGTACTGTTCAGTAGCAACAATATTACCCTCGTAGGCCTTTTTTTTTTCCATTTCTCCAATATATTTTCAAAAGTTACTATGCACTGAGCATTATTAATTGTTCTTACAAGTAGAGTTGTGTCCCCCACACACCCCCGACCCCCCACGCTGAAAATAGATGTTAAAGTCCACACCCTTGTTACATGGAGAATGTGGCCTTTCTTGGAAATAGGGTATTTGCAGATATGGCCAAGTTCAGAAGGGGTCAGTAGGGTAGGTTCTGATTTCCAATGACTGTTGTCATAGAAAGTCATGAGGTGCCAGAGTAGCGTGGGAATATAACCTAGCTTCCTTACTACCTACCCCCCACCCAAGTTTCTGAATTGTTGGGTACATCAAGGCACTCTAATAGGAATGAATCCTACTTGCTTGAGGTGAACGATGTTTCTTAATAGATCGGTGGATTTGGTTTGCTAATATTTGCTTGTCTATGTTTATCAGAGCTATGGGCCTGGAGTTCTCCATTTGCTTTTGGGTTTGTTTCTGTTTTTACATTTTGTTTATCTAGATGTGGTACCAGAGTCATTCTAAGCTGATAGAATGAATTTGAAGTTTCTCCATTCTTTTCTATTTTCTGGAAGAGATGAAGAAGGATTGATATCAACTCCTTAAAGATTTGTTAGACTTTCCCTTTGAAGACCACTGGTTCTGGAGTTTTGTTGGGAGTGTTCTGATTACTGATTATATATCGTTGCTGGTAGTTTGCTCAAAATCTTTCTTTCTAGCTGATTCATTGTTGGGAGGTTGATGTTTCTACAAATGTGTCCATTTCTTCTCGGTTCTCAGGTTTCGTAGCATATAATTTGTATGATTCTCTTTCATTGGACTTTCTTTTTTGGAGGTCTCAGTTACTGCTTCCTCGGTTTCATTTCTGAGTCTGTATCCTCCCACACCCTCCGCTTTTTTTTTTAAGTCTGGCTATAGGCTTATCAATTTTGGGGATCTTTTCAAGGAATCCCGTCCTAGTTTCACAGATTTGTTGTTGTATTGCTGTGCTTTTAGTCTATATTTTCATTATTTCTCTTGTAGTCTATTATTTCCTTCCTCCTACAGGTGTCGGTTCTTGTTGTTGTTCTGGCTCCATTCGGTGGAAGATTTCGGTGTTCATTTGAGGTTTTTCTTGCTTCGTGAGGTAGGCCTTCGTTGCTCTCCAATTTCCTTTTAGTGCAGCTTGGGCTGCATCCCAAGGATTTTGGACCATTGCGTTCTTGCATTTTCATTTGTCTCCATGTATGTTCTCGTGTCCCCTTTGAGTTATTGATTGACCCATTCAGTCATTCAATGTTACTTAAGCTCCCTGTAGTGGTGTATGATCCATGTTTTTTCCTGTGGTTGATGGCTACTTTCATAAAGTCTTTGTTAGAAAAGATGCATGATACGACTTCAGTTTCCTTGAATTTCCTGAGACTTGTTTGTGGCCGCCAATGTGTTCTGTTTTGGAGAATGTCCTATCGGTACTGGAAAAGAATGTGTATCTTCCTGTTTCAGGCCAAATGTTGGAATATATCTATTAGAGCCGTCTAGTCCAATATGTCATTGAAAGCCACAGTATCCTCATGGATTTTCTGTCTAGATGATCTATCCATGGATGTACCTGGGGTGTGAGTCCCCTGCCCTCATTTATTTCTCTGGAAAAGTTCCTTCTATGTTTGTTTGTTTTTTTAGTAATTTAAATTTATTGTTTTTTCATAACAGTATTCCTTGTTTTTGCACCACACCCAGTACTCCATACAATCCATGCCCTCTCCAATACCCACCACCTGGTTCCCCCAACCTCCCATCCCCTGCTGCTTCAAACCCCTCTGATTGTTTTTCAGAGTCCATAGTCTCTCATGGTTCACCTCTCCTTCCAATTTCCCCCAATTCCCGTCTCCTCTCTAACTCCCCTTGTCCTCCATGCTCTTTGATAGGCTCCACAAATAAGTGAAACCCTATGATAATTGACTCTCTCTGCTTGACTTTTTTCACTCAGCATCGTCTCTTCAGATCCATCCATGTTGCTACAAAAGGTGGTATTCATCCTTTGTGATGGAGGCATAATACTCCATAGTGTTTATGGACCACATCTTCCTTATCCATTCGTCCGTTGAAGGGCATCTTGGTTCTTTCCACAGTTTGGCGACCATGGCCATTGCTGCTATAAACATTGGGGTACAGATGGCCCTTCTTTCACTACATCTGTATCATTGGGGTCAATACCCAGTAGTGCAATTGCAGGGTCAGAGGGAAGATCTATTTTTAGTTTCTTGAGGAATCTCCACACTGTTCTCCAAAGTGGCTGCACCAACTTGCATTCCCCCCAACAATCTAAGAGGGTTCCCCTTTCTCCACATGCCCTCCAACACATGCTGTTTCCTGTCTTGCTAATTTGGCCATTCTAACTGGCCAGATACCAGATAGTATCTGGTGGTATCTCAATGTGGTTTTAATTTGAATCTCCCTGATGGCTAGTGATGATGAACATTTTTTCATGTGTCTGATAGCCATTTGTATGTCTTCATCGGAGAAGTGCCTGTTCATACCTTCTGCCCATTTTTTGATATGACTGTCTGTTTTGTGTGTGTTGAGTCTGAGGAGTTCTTTTTAGATCCTGGATATCAACCTTGTGTCTGTACTGTCATTTGCAAATATCTTCTCCCATTCCGTGGGTTGCCTCTTTTTTTCCTTGACTGTTTCCTTTGCTGCGCAGAAGCTTTTGATTTTGATGAAGTCCCACAAGTTTATTCCCCCGGTATTTTTCGAAGAGCTGGAGCAAATAATCCAGAAATTTGTATGGCACCAGAGGAGACCCCGAATCGTAAGGAAATGTTCAAAAACAAAATAAAACTCGGGGCATCACATTACCTGATTTCAAGCTTTACTACCGAGCTGTGATCACCAAGACAGAATGGTACTGACATTAAAACAGACACTTAGACCAGTGGAACAGAGTAGAGAGCCCAGATATACACCCTCAACTCTATGGTCAAATAATCTTCGACAAAACAGGAAAAAATATGCAGTGGAAAAAAGAGAGTCTCTTCAATAAATGGTGCTGGGAAATCTGGACTGCTATATGTAGAAGAATGAAACTCAAACATTCTCTTATACCGTACACCAAAATAAACTCAAAATAGATAAAAGACCTCAACGTGAAACAAGAATCCATCAGAAACCTAGAGGAGAATATAGGCAGTAATCTCTTCGATATCAGCCAAGCAACCTCTTTCAAGATATGTCTCCAAAGGCAAAGGAAACAAAAGTTCCTTGTTTTTAATAGCTGCTTTATGTATTGGGGGGCTCCCATGTTGGTTGTAGAAATATTGACAGCTTTTATATGGTCTTGTTGATTGTGTGCTTTAGGATTAGGTTGTGTCCTTCTTTGTCTCTTGTTTCAGTCTTTGTTTGAAAGTCGATTTTGTGTCTGCTGTAAGTACTTTTACCCTGGCTTTCTTTTCACTTCTGTTTTCATGGCCAACGATTTTTCCAGACCTTCCCTTTAAATTTACATCTGCCTGTAGGTCTGAAATAGGTCTTTTGTGGGCGGTATATAGATGGGTCTACTTTTATCCATTCTGTCACCCTATGTCTCTTCATTTTAGTGTTTGGGCCATTTAAATTTAAAGTAATAGTTGATCGATCACTCTCTATCTCTCTCTGTCTCTCTCTCTCTCTCTCTCTCTCTATATATATATATATATATATATATATAGTTTTCTCTCTCTCTCTCTCTCTCTATATATATATATATATATATAGTTTTGTGTGTATTTCTTGACACTTCCTTATTTGTTTTTAGGTTGTCAGCATAGTTCTTCATTATTTCTTCTGTTGCTCTTTCTCTCATGGTATGCTTGAATTTTTTCAGCTCTACTGAGCTTCCTTCTATGTGTTTTTTGCAGATCTGTTACCAGTTTTTGATTGTACTTACCATTCTGTTTATATAGCGCATCCTATGGCTCTAGCAGTCGAGGGTGAAGTTGATGGCTGCTTAAGTGTGAATCGATTCTTCACACATGTCTCATCCACCTTTTAGGTATAGTGTTTGATATTACATCTTTTAATGGCATACATCCCTTGACCGATTTTTAGAGATACATCTCATTTTACTGCTTTTGTGCTTCCTCCTTTTCTTCCTCCTACTTATGCTCTTTCCTTCCACTCAAAGAGTCTCCCTTCATGCTTATGGTACAGACGGTTTAGTGATCCTGAATTCCTTTAACATTCGTTTGGGAAATTCTATCTCTCCTTCTATTCTGAGTGAACACCTTGTTGGAGAGAGTGTTCTTGGCTGGATTTTGTTTGTTTGTATCTGTTGTGTTGGTTTAATTTCTTTTTTTTCCTTGTGTACATCGCCTATATCATCCCACTCCATTCTGGACTGGAAAGTTTCTGCTGAAAAGTCAGCCAAAACCCTTGTATGTAAGTGTCTTCCTTTCTCTTGCTGCTTTTAAAATTATTTCTTTTCGGGACGCCTGGGTGGCTCAGTTGGTTAAGCAGCTGCCTTCTGCTCAGGTCATGATCCCAGCGTCCTGGGATTGATTCCCACATCGGGCTCCTTGCTTGGCAGCGAGCCTGCTTCTCCCTCTGCCTCTGCCTGCCACTCTGTCTGCCTGTGCTCACTCTCGCTTCTCTCTCTATGACAAATAAATTAATAAAATCTTAAAAAAAAATAAAAGTTTAAAAAAAATTATTTCTTTTCACCCCGTTTTTGCCATTTGGATTTCTAGGCATTTTGTGGTGGACGAGCTTGGGAAGATTTTGTTGGGGGCTCTTTGGGCCTCCTGGCTCTGGACTTTGGTTTCCTTCCCCAGATTGAGGAACATTTCACATATGCCTCGTGCAAGTAACGTTTCCGTCTCCTTCCCTCTCTCTCCTGCTTCTGGCATCCCTGTAATGCCAAAGTTACTACACTTGATGGTGTCACTGAATTCTCCAATCGTATTTCATTTTTATCCTAATTTTTTCTCACTCCTCTTCAGCTTGATTGTTATCCGTCATTCTGTCTTTTGGATCACTGATCCTTCTGCTTGCTCTGGTCTACTGTGTGTTCCAGGTAATGTGTTTTTGGCCCATTTCACTGTATTTTAGGTTTACCCCGAGAGAACTAAGAAAGACGGGGTGGGGGGAAGGAAAATTAGTCATGGAGACGAGCTTGCAAACCTCCCCCCGCCCCCCTCCCCCACACCCTGCCATATACGTGACTATAAGGGAATGCCGGTTGCTGGTTGGCTTCCAGGCGGAATGTTGAGGGTGTGTTGTGACTACCGGATCCACGGTGACCATCACTTGTCCTGTGGTCGAGCAGTACCATGGAGGAGCTGCCAGGCTCTCTGGAGCATGGCTTTGAGCTGATCCTTGGGAAGTTGGATGAGATGATGGCGAAGCTGCTGCCAAGTGACTGGAGTCCTGGACTGATGTTCCACAACCTCCAGTGGGAGACACTGCTATGTCCACCTGTCATAGGCTTCCTGGTGGTCCTCCTCTTTCTATTCTGACTTGTTCAGTCCGTTAGAAGTCACTGCTATGAAAAACGTGAGAAGCAGCTGGCGGAGGCACTGGCTGCAGGGATCGAGGAGAAATGCCACTTCATTGATAAGATTTTTGTAGCTGGAAGGAGCATGCAGCAATCGAATCATCTGCAGAAGAGGCCAAACTACAGAAAGAGTCATTCGATATACCCAGCCTTGCCGACTCTTACAGAAAGGGGAAGATGACCACCGTGATGCTGTTGAAGGAACTCAGTTCTCTGTGTCGAGACCTGGAGGAAGAGAGTGCCAAAGATCCCAGCAAGAAGAGCAGATGATGGAGGTGCTAAAAGACCTGCAGGCCCTCGAAGACATGACGACTTTGACTAAATCACAAGGAGCTTTTCCAAACCAGCTTGGAGAACCAAGAGCCAAGCCCTGCTGCTCCTTTGCCTGGGAGTGGGCCTGGGGCTTAAGGCGATGCTGTTGCCTCCCCAGCGCTCCGGCCTCACCCGTGCCAAGCTTTGTTCCTCACCTTCAACGCGTATCTGTGGGGCACGGTGGCCAGTGGATGCAAGGTTTGTCCTCTCCGGACTGAGTTCTTCCATCTTCACTTACTAGACACAGTCCACGGCTCCTTCGTGCTTGACTCCCCCATGTCTAAACACTATTGCATGTCCAGGAACCCCCTCAGCACGCTGGGACTTTCGTTGTCTTCACGGAAGTTTGGACTTGCTTTCAGTATTACCGAAAGTGATTCTTTCCTTAGAAGCGAATCATCTTTGAATCTGATGCCTTAGAATTCTCAATTTCTTATATTACCAAGGCTATTTACAGTATTCTTTGATAGGGGAACTATTTTAATTTATGCTCTCTATAATATTGTATTATAGTTTACAAATATATGTAATGTAGCAATAAAGACTTTTCGTTATTAACATCAGTATTTTTTTGTTTTGTTTTTCCAACATTGACCAGTCATACTTAAAAACACCTCCCTCAAGTATGTATTGTAATTTAAATCCAAGTAGCCAACTTAGAGCACATCACTGGTGTCAGTGCGGGTGCTCTTTCCCTGATCCGTTGCGTCGAATACCCAGTGCTCATCACATCCCATGCCCTCCTTAATGGCTATCACCCCATGACTCATTCCCCTGCCCACTGTCACTCCAGCAACAAAAGAAAGCTACCCTATGACCCTAGGTATTCGTCCTGAAGGTACAAATATAGCGATGCAAATTGACACCTGCCCTCTAAGGTTCATAGCAGCCATGTCGCCAGTAGCCAAACTGTGGAAAGAGACAATTAACCACTGATGGATGCACGGGTAAAGAGGATGTAGTGTGCGCCCACGCAGCCATACACACACACACACACACACACAGTGGAATACTGCTTAGCCATCAGGAAGGATGAATCCTTACCATTTCCGTCAATATGGATGGAAGTGGAGGCTGTTTTCTTAAGTGAAATAAGCCAATCAGAGAAAGACAAGTATCATGTGGTTTCAGTCCTATGTAGAACAAAGCAGGGAGCACAGGGAATGGGAGGGAAAACAGAATGGGAGGTGGTTTGAGAAGGAGAGAACCCGTAAGAGACTTAAACCTCTAATGCATTTTTAATTCCAGGCTAAGTTCTTCATCTTTGGTTTTTGTTTTCTACCTCTTGGGTGAGGGTCTTATGTCCTCCACTCCTTTCTGAAGGATAGTGCATTTTTGACCATTGCTTTAATTACTCTAGTAGGCATATTGCTTATCTCTGCTTGGTTTAGCTCTCTTGATGCGACGTTGTCCTGTTCTTTCTGTTGGGATATATTGCTCTGTCTCTTCATTTTCTCTAACTCTCTCTGTTTCCATGCTTTAAGCAAGTCAACTAGATCTCCTGTTTTTGAACGTGTTGACCGTATAGAAAGGAGGTCCTGTGCTGCTCTGCAATGGCATGTTGCCTGCTGAGGAAGGCTGTCTGCATGTCACTTGAATTCTGTCTCGAACCTGTGTTTGAGAGCAATACTCTTGTGGCTGAGCTGCCTTTGCCTTCAGGCGAGTCCTATGCAGTGGTTCTGTTGGTTGTGGGCAGGGTTCAGTCCCGCCATTGTTAGTGGGTAGTGGGGGGCATCCTTGGGCTCGAGGTGAGCCAGTCCAGGCGTTGGCCAAAGATACAGTAGCACCACACTGTAGGGCAGTTCTCTTGTGTGCTTCCCTGAAAAGCTTTCATTGGTGGGAGGGGCCTGCTGTCAGAGCAGATATCTGCTTCCAGTCCCCAGCTACAGTTAGGGTTATTTCATATGTGTAGTTATCTTCTCATTTCCGTAGGTCAGGAGTCAGTTTAGAGTGCTGGATTGGACCCTGTGATGGTTGTTTGAACACTGTCAGGCAGTGTTTCGGAGGGGCTCTGGCCAAGGAGTCTTGGTAGGGGCCATTCCGCAGGAGGAAGCAAGGACTCCTAGTGCTAACAAGTTGTGCACCTCTGTTTGGGGAGGGGACCTGTAGATGCTTTGGCAAGGCTGTAGAGGATGAATTAACAGGCAGTAGGAGTGCAGGGTAAGCAGTAGCAGCAAGGTCCATTTTGGGAGGTAACCTTTAACCACCCAAATCTCCTCCTGGGCCCACACTGTGTTTGAAGGTGGGAAAGTTCGGAGAATTTAGCCAGCTGGGTTAAGAGTACTGAGCTGGTTTCCACAGGCCTCTGGGTATCTCAGCTTGTGGGTAGGAAGGGGAAGTGGCAGTAGTCAGCCGCTTTGTTCCTGGACAATCCGCTCAACAATCCCCTCCAGCACATGCTCTGTGATTCGTCCACAAATCTCCCTCCTGAGTACCTTCATCATTTTTCAAAGCACTGCTTCTCTGCTTTCCTCCTGAGGGCTGCTTATTCAAATGTCCCTTGAAGGGCCGGTGCACAGGAATTGGTTTTCTCTTATCCTCCTGGCTCTCCAAAGCTGAGCCTACCGATTGCTAAAATGCCAGGTGCCCCCCACTGCTGCAGATTGGAAAAATTCACAGAATTTGGCCCCTCTGGTTGGCAAAGCCAAATGTGATGGGGCATTGTCTTCCTTGTCTGGGATCCACATGCCTGGAATGCCTCGTGGGAATGTCTCTTTTCTCTACCCTCTTCATCCATGGCATCTCTCCCTCGCAAGCACAGTTGGACAGGTCCCTTTAGATCCTGATGGCATCTCTGACCTTTCTCCTCTCTTGACCTAGCCTCTTTGGGACATGTCACTAGAGAGAGTCTGTTCTGCAGTTTGGGGGTAATTTCCTGGGTTATTGACTCTGTTGTGGGTTCTGTGTAGGTGGATCCATGGGATACGGTGAGCTTAGGATCCTCCTACTCCACCATCTCCCTCAAAGGTGTTCCTCCGTTCACGATAGCATAATGTTGTTGTGGGCACCGTGAACAGTGGCTTTCAGAGCTAGAGGTTTACAGAGGTTGGTCTCTCCAATGGGAGTCTTAAAACCTGGGGAACAGGGTGTAGCGTTCAAATCTTTCCCTGCTCAAGAAGATGTTGGCAGTTCCCATTTCCTCCTGAGTTTCAAACTGTTTCAAAATGAGATTTTCTTATTTATCTGACGTATACCAGCAGCTCAGCTAGTTTGGATTTCTTTCAGAACCAATTGTTCCACATGTAGCTGCCGATTCAGCATGTCCTTGGAGGAGGTGATTTCCAGAGTGTCCGATGTTGCCATCTTGAAATGGTACCCACTCTTTTACCTTCTCATTTTTTCTTCTTGGACTTGTGAATATCAAGAGATCTATCTTCAGTCCTGGAGACTCACCCTTTTGCCTGCTATTGAAGTGTACTATTATATTTTTAAATTCACTTACTCGAATCTTCAGATCCAGAATTTGTTGTGTTTTTCTTTGTTTGTTTCTTTGAATTTCAAAACTTCTCCTTACTGAACTTCTCATTTTGCTCATGCATTTTTTTCTCTGTTTATTGAATTGTCTGTGGTCTCTTGAAATTCACTGAAGTTCCTTAATTATTTTGAAATCTTTGTCATGCAACTAAGGTTGCCATTTTTTGGTGGTTAGTTCCTGAAATATTATTATATTGCTTGACACTATCTTGTTTCCTGTACTTATTGTTTATAGGATTCTATGTATGAAAAAGTTAATGTTCAGTAGCAACAATATTATCCTCGTAGGCCTTTTTTTTTTCCATTTCTCCAATATATTTTCAAAAGTTACTATGCATTGAGCAATATTAATTGTTCTTGCAAGTTGAGTTGTGTCCCACACATACCCCCGACCCCCCACGCAGAAAATAGGTGTTGAAGTCCACACCCTAGTTACATGGAGAATGTGGCCTTTCTTGGATATAGGGTATTTGCAGATATGGCCAAGTTAAGAAGAGGTCAGTAGGGTATGGTCTGATTCCCAATGACTGTTGTCCTTAAAGGAAGAGAGGAATTTGGACATGCACACACAAACACACACACACACACACACACACACACACACACACACACACATACCCACAGAAAGGATCCAACGGCCCAAGTGAAGACAAAACAGACCAGGAGAAAGCAATGTGATAATAGAGGCAGAGATTGGAGTCAAGCCCTTGCCAACCCAGCAAGTCCAAGGATAGATGGCCTTCACCAGAAGCTAGGAGAGGAAGGAGTTCTCCATTCCATATATCAGAGAAAGAATGGCCCAGGTGACTCCTTGTCTTTGGTATTCTTTCCAGAACTGTGAGAGAAGAAACTTCTGTTGTTCTGAGCCATCCAGTTGGTGGTCCTTAGGCATAGCGGCCCTAGAAAACACATTCTAACACTGTATTCTAACACTGAAATATAGGTATATGTTTTAACAGGCTCTGGGAAAAGCTCAACGATTTGATCCATTTGGGAAGTAAGATGATGCCGCAGCTCGGTCAGCTCTATGTATATAGTTCGTATATTTCAAATAGGATTGTAAGTATGACTAACGTAGGACACTTCCTTTCCTAGTGAAACAAGACTCTGTCACAATAAAGACATGGAAGGAACTTACAATATTCCTGAGAGAGGAAGAATACCATGCCCACCCCGCAAAACAAGTCCAATCAAGAAAAAAGGATTTTCCCAGTTGTTGACCACGGTACAGGTATGATGCCCTACTAATGTCTAAGGAGGGAGAGGCTATATTTGATTAGAAACACTTCAGGGCAGAGGCATGAGCTTAGGATCCTTTGGATTTGATAATTTAACATAGAGACTTGATGAGAAGGGCTTGCCTAGGTAACCATGTGGATAGAGCCCTAGAGGCAAAAGGCACGTGAGAGTGGGCCCTTAAAGACCCACGCTCTTGTCTATGCTAAACTTCTTCAGTGGTGGCAAGTGCACTGAGCAACGTTCTGACCTCGGAACCATATTTTTCCAGGCTTTTCGAAGGGACGTCCCCTCTGAAGCCACAGGGAAGCGTTTCTACAAACGGTATCCTCAGGACAGACAAGGTAAGAGGAAAACAAAAGAAAGAACAAAACAAGGAGTCAAATAAATCACCCCACCCCGAATATCTTCACACTTATAAACATTCCCTCTCAAGAAACTCATGCTTGAGACAGAAATGTATGTTAATTTTCTTTCACTGCTGGAAGTTCCAATAGGAATCGCCAGAGCCTCTTAGAAGTTCAGACTCAAGTTGGTATTTTAGAGTGGGAAACTGAGGTTGAGACTGATTAGCCTATGGGAAGAAAGATCACAAGGGAATGTGACTAGACCTCAGAAACAGTGGTTCTTTGGGAAGTGCCCATCCCCTATTTCTTTGGATGAAGCACAAAGACTGGAGAAGGTGAAGTAAAGCCCTAGATCTGCGGAGAAAAGAGTAGTGCTTGGCTTTGCACAGGTGATATACCAGGTGGCCACAAGCCTGATGGGAAAACCGATTAACCAAAATGGCATCCAGGAGAGTCTTAGTTCAAGGAGTACGAGGTCAATCATAGAAAGTCATGAGGTGCCAGAGTAGCGTGGGAAGATAACCAAGGTTCCTGAGTCCCACGCCCCCACCCAAGTTTCTGAATTGTTGGGCACATCAAGCACTCTAATAGGAATGAATCCTACTTGCTTGAGGTGAACGATGTTTCTTAATATATCGGTGGATTTGGTTTGCTAATATTTGCTTGTCTATGTTTATCAGAGCTATGGGACTGGAGTTCTCCATTTGCTTTTGGGTTTGTTTTTGTTTTTACATTTTGTTTATCCAAATGTGGTACCAGAGTCATTCTAAGCTGATAGAATGAATTTGAAGTTTCTCCATTCTTTTCTATTTTCTGGAAGAGATGAAGAAGGATTGATATCAACTACTTAAAGATTTGTTAGACTTTCCCTTTGAAGACCACTGGTTCTGGAGTTTTGTTGGGAGTGTTCTGATTACTGATTATATATCGTTGCTGGTAGTTTGCTCAAAAACTTTCATTCTTGCTGATTCATTGTTGGGAGGTTGATGTTTCTACAAATGTGTCCATTTCTTCTCGGTTCTCAGGTTTCGTAGCATATAATTTGTATGATACTCTTTCATTGGACTTTCTTTTTTGGAGGTCTCAGTTACTGTGTCCTCGGTTTCATTTCTGAGTCTGAATCCCCCCGCACACCCCCGCCCTCTTTTTTTTTAAGTCTGGCTATAGGCTTATCAATTTTGGGGATCTTTTCAAGGAATCCCGTCCTAATTTCACAGAGTTCTTGTTGTATTGCTGTGCTTTTAGTCTATATTTTCTTTATATCTTTTGTAGTCTATTATTTCCTTCCTCCCACAGGTGTTGGTTCTTGTTGTTGTTCTGGCTCCATTCGGTGGAAGATTTCGGTGTTCATTTGAGGTTTTTCTTGCTTCGTGAGTAGGCCTTTGTTGCTCTCCAGTTTCCTTTTAGTGCAGGTTGGGCTGCATCCCAAGGAATTTGGACCATTGCGTTCTTGCATTTTCATTTGTCTCCATGTATGTTCTCGTGTCCCTTTGAGTTATTGATTGACCCATTCAGTCATTCAATGTTACTTAAGCTCCCTGTAGTGGTGTATGCTCCATGTTTTTTCCTGTGGTTGATGGCTACTTTCATAAAGTCTTTGTTAGAAAAGATGCATGATATGACTTCAGTTCCCTTGAATTTACTGAGACTTGTTTGTGGCCGCCAATGTGATCTGTTTTGGAGAATGTCCTATCGGTACTGGAAAAGAATGTGTATCTTCCTGTTTCAGGCCAAATGTTGGAATATATCTATTAGAGCCGTCTAGTCCAATATGTCATTGAAAGCCACAGTATCCTCATGGATTTTCTGTCTAGATGATCTATCCATGGATATACCTGGGGTGTGAGTCCCCTGCCCTCATTTATTTCTCTGGAAAAGTTCCTTCTATGTTTGTTTTTTCAATAATTTAATTTTATTGTTTTTACATAACAGTATTCCTTGTTTTTGCACCACACCCAGTGCTCCATGCAATCCATGCCCTCTCCAATACCCACCACCTGGTTCCCCCAACCTCCCACCCCCCGCTGCTTCAACCCACTCCAATTGTTTTTCAGAGTCCATAGTCTCTCATGGTTCACCTCTTCTTCCAATTTCCCCCAATTCCCTTCTCCTCTCTAACTCCCCTTGTCCTCCATGCTCTTTGTTAGGCTCCACAAATAAGTGAAACCCTATGATAATTGACTCTCTCTGCTTGACTTTTTTCACTCAGCATCGTCTCTTCCAGATCCGTCCATGTTGCTACAAAAGGTGGGTATTCATCCTTTGTGATGGAGGCATAATACTCCATAGTGTTTATGGACCACATCTTCCTTATCCATTCGTCCGTTTAAGGGCATCTTGGTTCTATCCAGAGTTTGGCGACCGTGGCCATTGCTGCTATAAATATTGGGGTACAGATGGCCCTTCTTTTTACTACATCTGTATCATTGGGTTCAATACCCAGTAGTGCAATTGCAGGGTCAGAGGGAAGCTCTATTTTTAGTTTCTTGAGGAATCTCCACACTGTTCTCCAAAGTGGCTGCACCAACTTGCATTCCCCCCAACAGTCTAAGAGGGTTCCCCTTTCTCCACATGCCCTCCAACACATGCTGTTTCCTGTCTTGCTAATTTGGCCATTCTAACTGGCCAGATACCAGGTAGTATCTGGTGGTATCTCAATGTGGTTTTAATTTGAATCTCCCTGATGGCTAGTGATGATGAACATTTTTTCATGTGTCTGATAGCCATTTGTATGTCTTCATCGGAGAAGTGCCTGTTCATACCTTCTGCCCATTCTTTGATATGATTGTCTGTTTTGTGTGTGTTGAGTCTGCGGAGTTCTTTATAGATCCTGGATATCAACCTTGTGTCTGTACTGTCATTTGCAAATATCTTCTCCCATTCCGTGGGTTGCCTCTTTGTTTTCTTGACTGTTTCCTTTGCTGCGCAGAAGCTTTTGATTTTGATGAAGTCCCACAAGTTTATTCCCCCGGTATTTTTCAAAGAGCTGGAGCAAATAATCCAGAAATTTGTATGGCACCAGAGGAGACCCCGAATCGCTAAGGAAATGTTGAAAAACAAAAATAAAACTGGGGGCATCACATTACCTGATTTCAAGCTTTACTACCAAGCTGTGATCACCAAGACAGCATGGTACTGGCATTAAAACAGACACTTAGACCAGTGGAACAGAGTAGAGAGCCCACATGTGGACCCTCAACTCTTCGGTCAAATAATCTTCGACAAAACAGGAAAAAATATGCAGTGGAAAAAAGAGAGTCTCTTCAATAAATGATGCTGGGAAAACTGGACAGCTCTATGTAGAAGAATGAAACTCGACCATTCTCTTACACCGTACACCAAAATAAACTCAAAATGGATAAAAGACCTCAACATGAGACAAGAATCCATCAGAAACCTAGAGGAGAATATAGGCAGTAATCTCTTCGATATCAGCCACAGCAACCTCTTTCAAGATATGTCTCCAAAGGCAAAGGAAACAAAAGTTCCTTGTTTTTAATAGCTGCTTTATGTATTGGGGGCCTCCCATGTTGGGTGTAGAAATATTGACAGCTTTTATATGGTCTTGTTGATTGTGTGCTTTAGGATTAGGTTGTGTCCTTCTTTGTCTCTTGTTTCAGTCTTTGTTTGAAAGTTGATTTTGTGTCTGCTGTAAGTACTTTTACCCTGGCTTTCTTTCACTTCTGTTTTCATGTCCAAAGTTTTTCCAGACCTTCCCTTTAAATTTACATCTGCCTGTAGGTCTGAAATAGGTCTTTTGTGTGCGGTATATAGATGGGTCTACTTTTATCCATTCTGTCACCCTATGTCTCTTGATTTTAGTGTTTGGGCCATTTACATTTAAAGTAATAGTTGATCGATCTCTCTCTCTCTCTTTCTCTCTCTCTCTCTCTATATATATATGTATATATATATAGGTTTGTGTGTATTTCTTGACACTTCCTTATTTGTTTTTAGGTTGTCGGCAGAGTTCTTCATTATTTCTTCTGTTGCTCTTTCTCTCAAGGTTTGCTTGATTTCTTTAGGCTATCCTGAGCTTCCTTCCTATGTGTTTTTTGCAGATCTCTTACCAGTTTCTGATTTATAATTGCCATTCTGTTTATATAGCGCATCCTATGGCTCTAGCAGTCGAGGGTGAAGTTGATGGCTGCTTAAGTGTGAATCGATTCTTCACACTTGTCTCATCCATGTTTTAGGTATAGTTGTGATACTTTACATCTTTTAATGGCATACATCCCTTGACCGATTTTGAGTTATACATCTCATTTTACTGTTTTTGTGCTTCCTCCTTTTCTTCCTCCTACTTATGCTCTTTCCTTTCCACTCAAAGGGTCTCCCTTCATGCTTATGGTACAGACGGTTTAGTGATCCTGAATTCCTTTAACTTTCATTTGCGAAATGCTTTCTCTCCTTCTATTCTGAGTGACAGCCTTGTTGGAGAGAGTGTTCTTGGCTGGATTTTGTTTGTTTGTATCTGTTGTTTTGGTTTCTTTTTTTTTCCTTGTGTACATCGCCTATATCATCCCACTCAATTCTGGACTGCAAAGTTTCTGCTGAAAAGTCTGCCAAAACCCTTGCATGTAACTGTCTTCCTTTCTCTTGCTGCTTTTAAAATTATATCTTTTCAACCCGTTTTTGCCATTTGGGTTTCTAGGCATTTTGTGGTAGACTAGCTTGGCAAGATTTTGTTGGGGGCTCTTTGGGCCTCCTGGCTCTGGACTTTGGTTTCCTTCCCCAGATTCAGGAACATTTCACCTATGCTCGTGCAAGTATCGTTTCCGTCTCCTTCCCTCTCTCTCCTGTTTCTGGCATACCTGTAATGCCAAAGTTACTACACGTGATGGTGTTACTAAATTCTCCAATCGTATTTCATTTTTATCATAATTTTTTCTAACTACTCTTCAGCTTGACTGTTTTCCGTCATTCTGTCTTTGGGATCACTGATCCTTCTGCTTGCTCTGGTCTACTGTGTGTTCCATGTAATGTGTTTTTGGCCCATTTCACTGTATTTTAGGTTTACCCAGAGAGAACTAAGAAAGACGGGGTGGGGGGAAGGAAAATTAGACAGTCATGGAGAAGAGCATGCAAACCTCTGCCCGCCCCCCTCCCCCGTACCCTGCCATATACGTGACTATAAGGGAATGCCCGTTGCTGGTTGGCTTCCAGGCAGAATGTTGAGGATGTGTTGTGACTACCGGATCCACGGTGACCATCACTTGTCCTGTGGTCGAGCAGAACCATGGAGGAGCTGCCAGGCTCTCTGGAGCATGGCTTTGAGCTGATCCTTGGGAAGTTGGATGAGATGATGGCGAAGCTGCTGCCAAGTGACTGGAGTCCTGGACTGATGTTCCACAACCTCCAGTGGGAGACACTGCTGTGTCCGCCTGTCATTGGCTTCCTGGTGGGCCTCCTCTTTCTATTCCGACTTGTTCAGTCCGTTAGAAGTCACTGCTATGAAAAACGTGAGAAGCAGCTGGCGGAGGCACTGGCTGCAGGGATCGAGGAGAAATGCCACCTCATTGATAAGGTTTTTGTAGCTGAGAAGGAGCATGCAGCAATCGAATCATCTGCAGAAGAGGCCAAACTACAGAAAGAGTCATTCGATATACCCAGCCTTGCCGACTCTTACAGAAAGGGGAAGATGACCAACGTGATGCTGATGAAGGAACTCAATTGTCTGTGTCGAGACCTGGCGGAAGAAAGTGCCAAAAGATCCCAGCAAGAAGAGCAGATGATGGAGGTGCTAAAAGACCTGCAGGCCCTCGAAGACATGATGACTTTGGCTAAATCACAAGGAGCTTTTCCAAAACAGCTTGGAGAACCAAGAGACAAGCCCTGCTGCTCCTTTGCCTGGGAGAGGGCCTGGGGCTTAAAGCGGTGCTGTTGCCTCCCCTCCGCGCCGGCCTCCCCCGTGCCAGGCTTTGTTCCTCACCTTCAACCTCTATCTGCGTGGCACGGTGGCCAGTGGATGCAAGGTTTGTCCTCTCCGGACTGAGTTCTTCCATCTTCACTTACTAGACACAGTTCATGGCTCCTTCATGCTTGACTCCCCCACGTCTAAACACTATTGCATGTCCTGGAACCCCACTCAGCACTCTGGGACTTTCTTTGTCTTCACGGAAGTTTGGACTTGCTTTCAGTACTACCGAAAGACAT
Source organism: Lutra lutra (assembly GCF_902655055.1). Lineage (NCBI taxonomy): Eukaryota > Metazoa > Chordata > Mammalia > Carnivora > Mustelidae > Lutra > Lutra lutra. Next base: position 108,926,467 of record NC_062285.1, read on the forward strand.
ACTTAGAATCGAATTATCTTTGACACTGATGCCTTAGATTTCTCAGGTTCTTATATTACTAAGGCTATTTACAGTAGTCTTTGATAGGGGAGCTATTTTAATTTATGCACTCTATAATATTGTATTATAGTTTACAAATATATGTAATGTAGCAATAAAGACTTTTCGTTATTAACAGCAGTATTTTTTTGGTTTTGTATTTCCAACTTTGAGCAGTCATACTTAAAAACACCTCCCACAAGTATGTATTGTTGTAATTTAAATCCAAGTAGCCAACTTAGAGCACATCACTGGTGTCAGTTCGAGTGCTCTTTCCCTGATCCATTGCGTAGAATACCCAGTGCTCATCACATCCAATGCCCTCCTTAATGGCTATCACCCCATGACTCATTCCCCTGCCCACTGCCTCTCCAGCAACAAAAGAAAGCTACCCTCTGACCCTAGGTATTTGCTCTGAAGATACAAATGTAGCGATACAAATTGACACCTGCCCTCTAAGGTTCATAGCAGCCATGTCCCCAGTAGCCAAACTGTGGAAAGAGACAAGATAACCGCTGATGGATGCATGGGTAAAGAGGATGTAGTGTCCACGCACCAGGCATACACACACACACACACACACACACACACACACACACACACACACACAGTGGAATACTTCTTAGCCCTCAGGAAGGATGAATCCTTACCATTTCAGTCAACATGGATGGAAGTGGAGGCTGTTTTGTTAAGTGAAATAAGCCAATCAGAGAAAGACTAGTATCATATGGTTTCAGTCCTATGTAGAACAGGGCAGGGAGCATAGGGAATGGGATGGAAAACAAATGGGAAGTTGTTCGAGAAGGAAAGAAACCGTAAGAGACTTAAACCTCTAATGCATTTTTAATTCCAGGTATTAAGTTCTTCATCGTTGTTTCTTGTTTTCTACCTCTTGGGTGAGGGTCTTATGTCCTCCACTCCTTTCTGAAGGATAGTGCGTTTTTTTGTTTTTTGTTTTTGTTTTTTTTTTTTTAAAGATTTTTATTTATTTATTTGAGAGAGAGACCGTGAGAGAAAGCATGAGCGAGGAGAAGGTCAGAGGGAGAAGCAGACTCCCCATGGAGCTGGGAACCCGATGTGGCACTCGATCCCAGGACTCCAGGATCATGACCTGAGCCGAAGGCAGTCGTCCAACCAACTGAGCCACCCAGGCGTCCCGGATAGTGCATTTTTGACCATTGCTTTCATTATTCTAGTAGGCATATTGCTTATCTCTGCTTGGTTTAGCTCTCTTGATGCGATGTTGTCCTGTTCTTTCTTTTGGGATACATTGCTCTGTCCGTTCATTTTCTGTAACTCTCTCTGTTTCCATGCTTTAAGCAAGTCAACTAGATCTCCTGTTCTTGAACGTGTTGACCGTATAGAAAGGAGGTCCTGTGCTGCTCTGCAATGGCATGTTGCCTGCTGAGGAAGGCTGTCTGCATGTCACTTGAAGGCTGTCTCAAACCTGTGTTTTGAGAGCAATACTCTTGTGGCTGAGCTGCCTTTGCCTTCAGGCAAGTCCTATGCAGTGGTTCTGTTGGTTGTGGGCAGGGTTCAGTCCCGCCGTTGTTAGTGGGCCAGTGTGGGGCATCCTTGGGCTCGAGGTGAGCCAGTCCAGGCGTTGGCCAAAGATACAGTAGCACCACACTGTAGGGCAGTTCTCTCGTGTGGTTCCTGAAAAGCTTTCTTTGGTGGGAGGGGCCTGCTGTCAGAGCAGATATCTGCTTCCAGTCCCCAGCTACAGTTAGGGTTATTTCATATGTGTAGTTATCTTCTCATTTCCGTAGGTCAGTAGTCAGTTTAGAGTGCTGGACTGGACCCTGTGATGGTTGCTTGAACACTGTCAGGCAGTGTTTCGGAGGGGCTCTGGCCAAGGAGTCTTGGTAGGGGCCATTCCGCAGGAGGAAGCAAGGACTCCTAGTGCTAACAAGTTATGCACCTCTGTTTGTGGAGGGGACCTGTAGATGCTTTGGCAAGGCTGGAGAGGATGAATTAGCATGCGAGTAGGAGTGCAGGGTAAGCGGTAGCAACAAGGTCCATTTTGGGAGGTAACCTGCAGCCACCCAAAACTCCTCCTGGGCCCACACTGGGTTTGAAGGCGGGCAAGTTCGCAGAAGTTAGCCAGCTGGGTTAAGAGTACTGAGCTGGTTTCCACAGGCCTCTGGGTATCTCAGCTTGTGGGCAGGAAGGGGAAGTGGCAGTAGTCAGCTCCTTTGTTCCTGGACAAGTCGCTCAACAATCCCCTCCAGTCCATGCTCTGGGATTCGTCCACATATCTCCTTCCTGGGTACCTCCTTCATTTTTCTTTTTTTTTTTTTCTTTTTTTTTTAAGATTTTATTTATTTATTTGACAGAGATCACAAGTAGGCAGAGAGGCAGGCAGAGAGAGAGAGAGAGAGAGGAGGAAGTAGGCTCCCTGCTGAGCAGGGAGCCCGATCTGGGGCTCAATCCCAGGACCCTGGGATCATGACCTGAGCTGAAGGCAGAGGCTTTAACCCACTGAGCCACCCAGGTGCCCCCCTCCTTCATTTTGCAAACCACTGCTTCTCTGCTTTCCTCCTGAGGGCTGCTTATTCAATTGTCCCTTGAAAGGCAGGTGCGCAGGACTCAGTTTTCTCTTATCCTCCTTGTTCTCCCAGACCTGAGCCTACTGATTGCTAAAGTGACAAGTATTTCCCCCTGGCCCGCAGATTGGATGAACTCACAGAATTTGGCCCCTCTGGTTTGCAAAGCCCAATGTGATGGTGCGTTGTCTTCCTTGTCTGGGTTCCCCATGCCTGGAATGCCCTTTTGTGACCATCTGCTTTTCTCTACCCTCTTCATCCATTGCATCTCTCCCTCTCAAGCACAGTTGGACATGTCCCTTTAGATCCTGATGGCATCTGACCTTTCTACTCTCTTGACCTGGCCTCTTTGGGACATGTCACTTTAGAGAGTCTGTTCTGCCAGTTTTGGGGTAATTTCATGGGTTATTGACTCTGTTGTGGGTCCTGTGTAAGTGGATCCATGGGACATGATGAGCTTAGGATCCTCCTACTCCACCATCTCCCTCGAAGGTTTTCATCCATTCATGATAGCATAATGTTGTTGTGGACACCGTGCACACTGGCTTTCAGAGTTAGAGGTTTACAGAGGTTGGTCTCTCCAATGGGAGTCTTAAAGGTGGGGAATTGGGTGTGGGATTCAAATCTTTCCCTGCTCAAGAAGATGTTGGCAGTTCACATTTACTCCTGAGTATGTGTCTCAGCCACTCCTAACTGTTTCAAAGTGTGTTTTTTTCTTATTTATCTGATGTATACTAGCAGCTCAGCTAGTTTGGATTTCTTTCAGTGGTAATCGTTCCATATGTAGCTGCCAATTCAGCGTGTCCTTGGAGGAGGTGATTTCCGGAGTGTCCTATGTTGCCATCTTGAACTGGAACGCACACTTTTACCTTCTCATTTCTTCTCCTTGGACTTGCTAATATCAAGAGATCTATTGTCAGTTTTGGAGACAC